>NW_006798732.1:2180009-2232841 GCF_000442215.2 Lipotes vexillifer | reverse complement strand
GAAGAGCTGTTAAGGTGGAGGGGAGCCAGCGATACCTGCGTCCAACAAGAGGGTGGAGTCTGTTTGTGTTTAATGCTGGGGCTGGGAGAAGAGGAGGCGCCTCCAGTTTTTTCCCCCCTTTCACTTTAGTAGTTGCAAAATATTATAAACTCAAATCTGAGAGGATATAAAACTAAGACTATTTGTTGGCTAAATCAAAGTGCTTCACTTTTTATTTAAAATTTTATTTATCTTTCAAACCTTTATGTACCTTTATGTAAGTCGTTCCATGTTCATTGGTAGAAAAGAAAAACAAAATGAATAAAGAAAAAAGGAAAGGAAGGAAGGATGGAAGGAAAGAAGGAAGGAACCTGACAAAAAGAAAAAAGTCACATATAATCCAACTACTCAAAAATAATTGCAATTTTTTCAGTATGCATTCCTTTAGATTTTTTCTATGCATATATACCATTATGTATACCTCTAAAAATAAAATTGGATCATCTCAATTGAAAACTTTGTAACCTACTTTTTAAATTTACATCTTTAAATAATACATCTTAAAGAGTTTTCAGTATCTTTGTTTCCATATGTATTAACTTGTCTAAATATAAACAGCTTTTCCCCTAATTACAGAAAGAATAACCACTGAATGTAAAAGAAATGCAAGCAATATGGAAGCATATAGGGAAAAAAAAGGAAAAAAAACAAAGTATTTGTGTTAGGAAACCATGACTTCAGTTGGCATAAACACATCAACAACAGAAAGCTCAGAGCTAGGATGAGCTCAAAGATGTCATCAGGATCCCAGGGTCTTTCTACTGTCTCCTCTGCTGTTTACTGACCTCATCTACAAGGTCATTCTCCTCATGGTCACAAGATGGCTGCCAGTGGCAACCAAGGCTGCACAGTCCCTTCTTTATGTCCCCCTGCCGTGGAATGTAAGCAGGTTCTTTCAGCCTCATTGCCTCAACCTGTGTCACATGCTCTCCCCAACCCATATCGATCAGCAGGGCAATCCTATTCACTGATGAACCTGGAGTGGGGGGTATGTGGAGGAGCCACATGCATGGCTGAATGCATGGCGGAGTCTTCAGCCACCGCATACACTGCAAGTCCTGCGTCTCCGTGAGGCACGCAGTCTTCTCCGTTCTTTTTTTTTTTTTTTTTTTTTTTTTTTTTTTTTGCGGTACGCGGGCCTCTCACCATTGTGGCCTCTCCCGTTGCGGAGCACAGGCTCCGGACGTGCAGGCTCAGCGGCCATGGCTCACGGGCCCAGCCGCTCGGCGGCATGTGGGATCCTCCCGGACCGGGGCACGAACCCACGTCCCCTGCATCGGCAGGCGGACTCTCAACCACTGCACCACCAGGGAAGCCCCGTTCTGTTATTTTGATCAAATGTTTCTTTTTAACTTACTTAAGCATAGAAGCAATATTCTGAAGTTTTCTTCCAATGTGAGCTTTTGCTTGTTCTTATGCATTTTGATCTCCCGAAACAGAGAAGAGCAAACCTGACTCCATACTGGATCTATTCCTTTAGCTCTAACCCTGTGCTCTGTTGCCTGTGCTTAGTCATGCTGGCTCTGCACCTTTGTAAAAGAATGTTGCCTGTAACCTGAAATATACATACAGGATAGCCCATTCTGAAGGCTCTGACATTTAAAGGAATAACACTTTCCCATTCATACAGAGATAAAAAATTGCAGAACAGAAAAAAACAATTGTCTTGTTGGTTTATAGGAACATCTTGACCAGACCTGCATGGACACCTGCAAAAACAAAGGATTCCAGCACTAAGAAGTTTGCAGCAGCCAGCCATACCCCCTTCCCTTTTCGTGTAAGAGAAGCCCGAATTCTAACTCAGGTAAGGTGGCTCTTTGGGACACTAGTCCACCATCTTCTTGGTCTTCTGGCTTTCCAAATAAAGTCACTATTCCTTGCCCCAGCAACTTGTCTCTTGACTTACTGACTTGTTGTGCAGTGATCAGTAAGAGTGTAACACACTCCTTTCCTCCTCTTCCTTTTTTTTTTTTTTTTTTTTAAGGGGATGAGGGGTAGAATTATTGCACAGACCCCAAGCTGGGTTTCTTCTTGGTTAGTCATTTTGAAATAGTGCCCTTTCTACATGGGCTGCTTTTCACCCCAAAACAGTATCTACGTGGTCTTTTTACTCCCTGTTTACCTGAGCACGGTCTGCATCTTCCCTGTAGAGGGAGAGTGAGCTGGGGCTTGGATCAGCATCATTTGTATCTGTTGGTCCCAAGCTGCCCGAGAAGAGTGGGGAGAGTCGTGTTTCCACGAGCCCTCAAAGCTGGGAACTGTTTTCACATTCATCTTATTTTTGGTTCTGTTGAAACCCTTGTCTGGAGGCCCGGCCCAGTGAATAGAGCCTGCCCTGTCCCGTGGATGGTGGTGGGTCTGGAGGTCTGGGTTTGTCTCCCCTCTCTGGCTGCTGGAAGCTGTGGTCAGAGCCCAGCAGAGTGGTGTGAACGCCTTGCCTGGTGTGGCCTCAGGCACTGCCCCCCGCCCAGCTTGCTCTGTCCGCAGCTGCTGGCCCCTCAGAGAGAATTGCTGCTGGAAGCTCATTTCTGGCCTCTCTCCCACCACTGTGACCTTCGGCTGATGTTTGGCTTTCACTTAGGAAAAAGGGCCCCGGGTGGAACATTCCAGATCTTTTCTCTCGCCAACTCAAGCCCCCATTTCCTGTCCCTCCAAAGTGAGAAAACTTTTTAGCGGGCCTCTTCTCACCACATTGTGCAGCTCACTCCAAAAAGGGAGCTGTGGGTTGGTTCCCAGATTTTATATCCATTTGGGCTTGATTGTTTTGTATTTTGGATATATCAGATGTTTTGTATTTAGATTTGTATTTCCTGAAGTCTGTGGTATGAGGTTGGGAAATTTTCCTAGATTTGTTGTTGGATGGTGTTTTCTTTGGTGTATCTTGTTTTATTCATTCCAGTATTGGAAGGAGATTTTTGTAAGCCTGTTAATACAACCCAGTCTTTCCTGATTGCCCCAGAGCATTTTATTTTATTTATTTATTTATCTTTATTTAGTTTTTGGCTGTGTTGGGTCTTCATTGCTGTGCACGGGCTTTCTCTAGTTGTGGCAAGCAGGGGCTACTCTCTGTTGCGGTGCGTGGGCTTCTCGCTACGGTGGCTTCTTTTGTTGCGGAGCACAGGCTCTAGGCGTGCATCAGTAGTTGGCTACTCTCTGTTGCGGTGCGTGGGCTTCTCGCTACGGTGGCTTCTTTTGTTGCGGAGCACAGGCTCTAGGCGTGCAGGCTTCAGTAGTTGTGGCACGTGGGCTCAGTAGTTGTGGCACACGGGCTCTAGAGCGCAGGCTCAGTAGTTGTGGTGCACGGGCTTAGTTGCTCCGCGGCATGTGCGATCTTCCCAGACCAGGGCTCAAACCCGTGTCCCCTGCATTGGCAGGCGGATTCTTAACCACTGCCCCACCAGGGAAGTCCTGCCCCAGAAGCATTTTAATGGTTACATAGCATTCCAACCCCATGGATAAAGGCAAATGTTCTTAACTAATTTCCAATTGGCAAACAGGTGATTTCCAATTTTTTATCATTATAAAAATGTTGCAAAAACTATGTGCGTAATATGTGTACACATCTCTGGTGATTTATTTAGTGAGTGATCACATTTTTAATAATGATAAGTTCAACTGTACTTTGCCCCTTCTCGGCGTTGCCTTAGTTCTGCAGTTTAGTGGTTCTAAATAAAATCATCATGAAAATCCTTTGCCATATTGTGGAACAGTCTCGGCACCTTCTCTTTCCGCCAGACCATATGTTGACCCAGATACACTAATCCCTCCATGGAGCGACATGATTGGCCCACCAGGGATGTGCATTATCCTCATTTCCTCTCTTCCTTTACACCCCCTCATGGTCCATGCATCCTCTACAGCTTCTCACAATGCACTTTCTATTTATTCTCTTTCATTTTGGGCTGGTTTTTTTTTCCACACACTTCTGAAGTTTGGGGATCCATTTCTACCAAGGCTTCTGTCTCATAGAGATCAAAGATAAGTAATAGCCACCTGCTTCCTAGTGTTCTACTCCTCAAAATCTCTCTCTGTCTCTCTTTCTCTCTCTCATGCATGCTGAAACCCTGATGTATCAGTGTCAGAAGGCAGAAACCAGTCATCTTGTGTTCATCAAACTAGGAAGACCACCTGCAGAAAAACACTCGGGTGCTTTTGTTAAAATCCAAATTCCTGGACTGCACCTCACGTTTGCTGGATTACAAATCTCTAGGGATAGGGATGAAGAATCTCTGTTTTATTGAGCTGTCTAGTGATTCTGGTACTTGTTAAAATGTGTATCATTTTAAATGCTATATCAAAGCTCAACTCCGTGTAAACTGACACAGTAACTCCCTTCCTATCATGCCTTTTAAATAAAGATTGTGTTAATTGTGTTTCCAGATAGACGGTAACACGGACACACTCTGCACAGATCCGAAAACCACAGCGTGGTAGAGATGACAAGAGCACCACTTCTGGCCCTCCTCTCCTTGCTAGTTGCTTACTGTTAGGTTGGGGCCACGTGACCAGTTCTGGGCTTTGAGTAGGGTTTAGCTGAGTCCTCCATGCCATGCCTTTGCTGTGGTGCCCTCGAAGCCATGTGCTGAGATGCAGTGTCATGAGCGTGGAGCCAATGTCAGCTTGAGTCTCTGATGGTCTGTGAGGCAAAACTGTCACCCTTCACTGGATGTGCCACATAGGCTAGGACTGTAAGCCATGGAGATTTTAAGGTTACTTGTCACTGCAGCAAGACCTAGTGTTGTTCTGAATAATAAAACTAAAACCTCGATTTCTTGTTCATGCAGCAATGTATCTGAGTGTCTTCTGTTCATTGTAAGTTATAAAAAGAATTCTCCAGTTCCACAAATCTGAGCTTTATTAGAATATTGACTTCCTAAAATCGACTCCTGTCTTTGTAACTAATTTTACCACATTTTAATCTGTGCAAATGGGAGGAAAAAAATTCTGTGGGTGAAAAAAGGAAACTAAATGCCTTGTGAAAAGTAAATGAGGTAAAATGAGTCATTCAGTGGTTGACCTAGAGAAACAACCCAGAACTTGCTCTGCTACCTGGCTGACAAATCTCTACCACTAAACCATGACGGGAAACCAAATTTCTCTTAAATCCAAAATGCACAAGTACTATAAACAATATCTACAGTTGGCCTCCATATCTGCGAGTTCAGTATCAATTCTATTCAAACGGGATCCGAGGTTGGTTGAAGCCGCCGACGTGGACCCGCGGATACAGAGGACAGACCGTGTACCACGCCATCTATACAAAGCACTTGAGCGTCCAGAGGACTGTGGTTTCCACAGGAGTCACAGATACCGAGGGAGGACTGTATTTAACCTGCCACATCATTTCTTCTTGAGTCCGAATGTCTTTTTAACTTCTGATTACCTTACTCAACTCTAGTTGTGGTTCAGTTCAGTCATATCTGCCATTTAAACTTAGGCCCGGCCTTAAAAGCAGTGCCAACCCTTCCTAACCTCCTACCCCTACCCCCAGCTGTAGGGGACAGAGGAATGCGGACTGTATACACATAAAGCTGTATTTGATTCTAGCCAGACTAAAATGGCAGGGGTATATTATTATTCAGTACCCCAAACCCCAAATTTCAAATAACATATAAAGTAAAATGCTATTCTGTAAATATCAACAAGTCAGAGAACCTATAATGTATTCTGATATACGTCTTTACCGAGCTCAACTCCAAAGGAAAACTTTGAAGGGAAATGGGAATGCACGCTCTCTTTCTGTAAAAGAGTGATTTCTCATGGTTTTGAAGAGGTCCTGCCTTGTTCTTCCACTTAGGTGTGTGAGTTTAACACAAGCGACTCCAGAGGGTCAGAGAGTGGTGTGTACTTTCCGTCACCCCTCCCCCGTGACAGCACTGGGGACGTCCGCAAGGGCCCTGCTGGGCGGGGCCAGAAGCCTGAGCGCCCCAGCCCGCTGGGAGGGCGTCCAGCACGGGGCTAACTGCACACAGCAGAGAAGGGAAGAGCAGAGCAGGGGGCGTGTCGTTCCAGAAAGAGCACCCCTTCCTCACCCTGGGCCATGTTTTCAGGTTTTCACAAAAGGACAGCAAATGGGACTTCGGTCCAGGAAAGGCGAAGGATTTGTGTGGCTGGAACTTGGGGCGGGTGTGAGAACCCAGGCACAAGGCCGGGTGTGCGCTAGTCCAGCTGGAAAGCCAGTCCTCCCCCGCCCTGGGCGGGCGGCAGCCGAGGGTCACCGAGTCGCCATCGGAGACCTCGGAAGGATGGAGAAGCCGCGGGGGAGGGGGAGGGGAGCGCGGCTTCCTTCCCTGCCCTTCTCTCCCTGCCGCCCGTGCCAGAGCTCGCCTGGCAGCGGGGGACCAGCCCTGCGGCACGGCGGCCCCTGCGTGCAGCACAGAGGACGCCTCAGGACGGGGCCAGGTGAACCCACCTTCAGGCTCGTGGTGTGGCGCGCGCTTCTAGCCCCTGCGGGAGCGAAGACCTCTGTTCCCCGGCGGCCGGTGGGAAGCAGCCTCGTCCAAGATGACACACCATTCGCTGCGTGGCTCACATCCAGCGACAGGCTGACCAAGCCTCCCGGTGAGACGGGACAGCTCCGAGGGCACCCTGGCCTCAGGGCCCAACTTCCGCCCAGTCCTATTTCCTTCCCCGGGTGCGGTGCTGGGAGCACCCCGCACGAATGCACGCTCGTCTCCAGCTCGGAGTTGGCTTCCTGGGGACCCAAGTCTCAGCACTGGCGTTTGTTTCACCGTCCAGAAAACAATAGCACACACTTTCAGAATTTTGTACAAAACTCTCTCTTAGATATGGTACAACTTCTGATTGTTGACGGTTCATACTGAGCTCATGTTAGAAGACAAACGATGAAACTGGAAATTATTGTTTAGTTTTGTTTCGAAAATGACAGCTTTTAAGAATTGAAGGCTTCGTAATCTGGGGACACGACCTTGGAGTCTGAGGGGTCCCACTGACTAGGACAAGATGCTCACGTGCAGAGCAAGATGTGATGTCGGGGAACAAACAACCCTGGTCAAATGAGCCCCAGTTCATGGCCAGTAACTTTTAAAATTTTCAGTTGTTGCTTAGTTGAACCCCTGTCTTCTCCCCCACTAGCTACGGGGTGCAGAATACGCATCAGCAAATCTCCCCCAAATGAAGCCCCCCAGCAAAGACAGAAGGAAGAGGCCTCCTGACCCAAGGCGCCTGTGCTTGTATAGAAATTGGGAGTTACTGAGCAGCGGGGGTGGCCTTTAGGAGCGGACTGTGGGTGAGCGCCAGAAATGGAAATAGCAGGATGGACCCCTTTACCTCCAGGAGAGAAAGGGAGGGAGGGAGAGGGAGGGGGGCGAAATGGGGAGAAAGGGAGGGGAGGGATTCGGAGGAAAAAAAAAAGATCTGGGGAAAGGCCATAGCAGGAAGCCCTGGCACATCAAAATCCCCGTTTTGGTTAAAAATGGCCATAATGTATGTGTAACTCTTGATAAAGATCTGTGGTCTCCTGAAGGAGCTGTAACCACGGGCATGTCAAATGACACAAAATAATAAGAAGCGAGAGAGAGGTGCTGATTTTTTTTTTTAAGTTTATTCCCCTCCTGATTTTTTTCCCCAGAAAGCAACTGTTTAAAATTAAGAAATAGCTGCAACCCTTCTGTAATACGCTCTGGGGAAAGAAAAGAGGAAGGAAAGCAGCTACAGCATTGCAGAAAAGCCTGTGCGGTGTCAGCTTAAGTTGGAAATGGTCTGGAAGCTCATCAGAAGAGAAAAAGAAACGTAGGAATAAAAAGATGAATGATCAGAAACAAAAACAATAAAATTCTCATTATATACAGAAAAAATTAAGCTACTTGAGAGAACTTATTAAAAGCACATTTGTTAGCATATTCCTTTGGGAAGAAGTGGGAAATGCTGCCTTGTGAGTGTTCTCCATCTGATTTCTACCATGAGAAGAATTTTTTTTTTTTTTTTTTTTTGCGGTACGCGGGCCTCTCACTGCTGTGGCCTCTCCCGTTGCGGAGCACAGGCTCCGGACGCACAGGCTCAGCGGCCATGGCTCACGGGCCCAGCCGCTCCGCGGCATGTGGGATCCTCCCGGACCGGGGCACGAACCCGTGTCCCCTGCATCGGCAAGCGGACTCTCAACCACTGCGCCACCAGGGAAGCTCCCCATAAGAAGAATTTTAAAGTCCTTAGTACAGGAATCAGCAGAGGCATGTGTTTCTATCCAGCCACGCCCCCTCCTGTGACCACCCCCCTTGACCTATGATCACCCCCATTCCATTCTATGTCTGAGAGGCCCAGGGTGATCATGGGGGAATCTATTGAGAAGCCTCTAGAATATGTTTTTATATACTCCTAACAATTCAACAAAATCGCATATTGCAAATTTTGAATGTTGTCCTTGCAAATATTGTACCACTTCAAATGCAGTCCTTTAGGTAATTACATTTGATTTGAAATCATAAAAGGTAGTATTTTTTCTTTCTATTTTTAAAAGGTTGCTTTTTAAAAAAAATTTAATTGAAATATAGTTGATTTACAATGTTGTGTTAGTTTCAGGTGTACAACAAAGTGATTCAGTTATATATATAAAGTTTTTATATCCTGAATGAAGTCAGACAGAGAGAAAGAAATATTGTATGATATCATTGATATGTGGAATCTAAAAAAAAATGATACAAATGAACTCATTTACACAACAGAAACAGACTCACAGACTTAAGAGAACAAACTTATGGTTACCAGGGTGGGGAGGGAGAGTTTGGGACTAACATACACACACTACTATATGTAAAATAGATAACCAACAAGGACCTACTGTACAGCACAGGGAACTCTACTCAATATTGTGTAACAACCTAATTGGAAAAAGAATTTGAAAAAGAATAGATACATGTTTATGTATAACTGAATCACTTTGTTGTACACCTGAAACTAATACAACATTGTTAATCAACTATACTCCAGTATAAAATAAAAAGTTTAAAAAAAGTTCCTATGTATATAAATCTTTATGTAAAACTTTATATAAAGTTTATATAAATCTAAAATATATAGAGAGATTCTTTTCCATTATAGATTATTACAAGATACTGAGTATAGTTCCCTGTGTTAAAGGTTTCTTTTCATAGTGTTAACATTATATCAGCCAGAATAGGCCTTTGGCCTGTTTGCCTGACAGTCTTGGGAGGTAGGGGTGGCACGTAATAGAGAAGAAAATGATTTATAGAGTTTTCTTTCTAAAAGAATCTTAACTCACTGAGTTTGGATACTAATCTCCTAGTCAGTATTTTATTCTCAGTTTAGATGTCAAGTCCCACGTGTGTCAAGAGACAGTCTAAGTACAAGCCAAGGATGAACACTTATCCTTGACTTCTAGACCAGTCTGTGCGTGAAGTCCACCCCCTGCAGTAGTTTGTGATGCATACTTTAAGTAGCTGGTGTGTCTTTCTGCTTTTCTACCAATTACGCCTGTTTGGGAATGGAAGCTTTTCATAAGTGTGGGGTTTTAAATATATACCCACAAATCCTTTCTTTGTTGCTTCTCCCTCAGGAGGTGGCACTTAACTCCTCTCTCCTTGAGTGTCGGCCAGATGTAGTCTTTCACTTCTAGCCAGTAGAATTTGGGAGAAATGATGAGATGTCATTCCTTTCTTATTTTTTATTTATTTATTTATTTTTATTTATTTTTTAAAATAAATTTAGTTTTTATTTATTTATTTTGGCTGCGTTGGGTCTTTGCCGCTGCACCCAGGCCCTCTCCAGCTGCGGCGAGCGGGAGCTACTCCTCACTGCAGTGCGCGGGCCCCTCACCGCGGCGGCCTCTCCCGCTGCGGAGCCTGGGCTCCAGGTGCACAGGTCCCAGCAACCGTGGCACACGGGCTCTAGAGCACAGGCTCAGTAGCTGTGCCGCACGGGCCCAGCTGCTCCGCGGCATGCGGGATCATCCCGGACCAGGGCTCGAACCTGTGTCCCCCGCATTGGCAGGCGGACTCCCAACCACTGCGCCACCAGGGAAGCCCCTATTTATTTTTTTAAATTGTGGTAAAATATACATAAAATTGACCATTTTAACCATTTTCAGTATACAGCTCAGTGTACAGTTCAGCCTTGTGAGAGGCCCTGACCAAGAACCACCTAGCTAAGCTGTTCCCAGATTCCTGACCCAAGGAGCTGTGAGTGGGTGTCTTCAGTACAAGGTTCGGTCCAGTGATATTCACATTGTTGTACAACCATCACCACCGTCTACCTCCAGAACGGTTTCTTCATCCCAGACTGACACTCAGCACCCATTAAACAACTCCCTGTTCCCCCTGCCCCACCGTCTGGCAGCCACCATTCTTCTTTCTCTGTTGAGTTTGGTTATCCTAGGTACTTCCTGTAAGAGGAATCGTACAGTATTTGTCTTTTGTGACTGGCTCGTTTCACTTAGCATAATATCCTTGAGGTTCATCCATGTTGTAGTGTGTGTCCGAATTTCCTTCCTTTTTAAGGCTGAATAATATTCCATTGTGTGTATGTACCATATCTTGTTTATCCACTCATCTGTGGATGAACACTTGGGCTGCTTCCACTTTTGGCTATGATGAATAATGCAGCTATGAACATGGGTGTACAAGTCCCACTTTCAGTTCTTTGGGGTTTATATACCTGTGAGTGGAATTGCTCAGTCATATGGTAATGCAAAGCTTCATGTTTTAGATGAATTGTCAAACAGTCTTACGTGGCAGCTGAACCATTTTACATTCCCACCAGCAGTGCACAAGGGTTCCAATTTCTCTACATCCTCGCCCATGCCTGTTGCTTACTGTTTGTTGATAATAGTCACCTTAACAGGTGTGAGATGAGATGTCATCTCTAAGACTAGGTTCTTCAAAGATTGTGGCTTTGGTCTCTGATGTGTGTGGTTCTCCTTCTCTGTCTTTCCCCCCCTTCAATCACTCACACTGGGGAAAATCAGCTGCCCTCTTGCAGGGAAGATATGGGGGAGAATCAGGCTGCCTGGCTGTGAGTACACTCTGGCAGCTGGAGCCACCTGCCCAGTGAAGAATGAGGACTCCTGCCAACAGCCTGGGGGGGCGGGGGGCTTGGCAGGAGGCCCTCCTTCAGGCCTTGAGATGGCCACAGCCTGTGGGAGACCCCAGCCCAGAAGCATCCAGCCACACCGATCCCAGAGTCCTGACCCATAGAAACTGCGAGGCAACAGATGTTTGTTGTTTTCTGCCATTAAATGTGAGGTAATTTGTTATGCAGCAACAGATAACTAATACGGGATCCATAACTGATAAAGGGGAAATGTTACCAGTTTGTTCAACAGTTTCACAGATATTTCCTGGGCAGCTGTGCTGGGCTGTTCTGGGCAATGGGGAGACCACAGTGAGCAGAGAGGAAACATTAGGAGATAAAGCCCACGGAGCTTATAGCTTCACGTACCACGTGACTTTTAGCTCTGAGCACGTGTCTGAGCCAGTTTCGGCCTTAAGTGGTAATGACTCCAGCACGTTCGAGCAGAAAGGGATTCCACAGGGAATTGGGTCGACAAAAATCACTGCAAAGGCTGGATGAGAAGACCCTGGTGGAACTTTCTGAACTAACCCCAAGACCAACACCACAGAACTGGCCCCCAGGGAGGAACTGCCTTCTCAGTCACTGTGTGAATCTGGAGAGCCCTGGGTGAGCTCTGAGAGCACAGGGCTTCTGCTGTGACCCCACTGCGAGGCGGGCGCCTTCAGCCCAGCCCTCTGCTGTTCCTGCCTCGTCCTCTGTCCCCCCTTCCACAAATGGCGCGTGCGCAGCTGCTGGGTGGAAGTGGGGTGGGTGCGTGTGGGACCCAAGCTGTACAGCCAGTGGGACACATGGTCTCCACCTGGCTGGTCTGTAGAGTGAAGCTCATTCAGAGAGGCAGAGTGGGCCAGGCTCCGGCATCTCCTCCAACGTGGCCCACGGGGTCAACAAATACTCTCGGATGAGAATCCCGCTGCAAAAGTAGAACTAGGATGGATCCACTGTATCGATGACCGTCATTCGAAGAGACCTGAAAACAGGGAGCTCAGGTACATTGAGTAGCTGCTATGTGGCTGGGACTAGATTATGAATTTGTGTTGTTATTTTATTTACTAATCGCAACCCTGCAGGATAGGTATTATTAGCCCTATTTTCAGGTGGAGAAAGCAAGGCTCAGCCAGATTGAATCACTTGGGCAAGGTTCCATGATAAAGAGAGGTTAAAAACAGAAAGAAAAAAAAAAAAGAATTGAACCAGGCATTTCCTTCAAAGCCCAGGGCACTGCATTCTTAGTGCCACACAACATAATGATAGTAGTGACGGGAGAAGTTTTCACATATTGAGGTGTGGGGAAGTCATTTTGGCCTATTGAACATGCATTGTATACCTACTTTAACCATTAGGAAAGAATGCATTTGAAAATCAAAATGGAGTAACTGTGGTTCAGGCATTAGAAATGGAGCCGGTGGCCACTGAGGATGTGGTTTCAGACACCTTCCTGCATCCCTGGGAACTTGAATTTTCTGAAGTGTATGGGACTCAAGGACACCACCAGCTGTTCTCAAACCAGTATCTGCTGGCAGCTGCCAGCTGCAATCTTATGGTCTCAGGGTCTCCCCTGGTAACTACACAACCATTTCAGACCCCAACCAATCCTTGCTTAGCAAGCACCCTTACTTCTTCCAGCTCCAATCCTAATTCTTGACAAACAACTTATATGATTTTGCAGTTTTTGCCTTTATAAACCTCCCCTATTTTGTAGTCCAGAGGAATACAATTCAAGCGCTTTTCGAATCTGGGTCTCTCCAGCTATTGTCCTAGGACAATGTGGGCGCCCCAATAATTGTGTTAGTACATTATAAGCCATTGGGAAAGTAGTAATCCACAAGTCCATAGTAAGAGTAATAATAATAACAACCAATAATAAGTGATAAGTATCTGAGGATGAGAGAAGACTCTTGATGAGGGTTCACTGACCAGTGTGAAGGGTGTGCTGGAGATGGACACTCACAGTAACGCCTGGATCAAGCAAGAATCATCAAGATGCTCAATCCAGGTACTTAGATGAGGGGCTTGGTGTCTCCCCCGAGACTACTTATTGGTTGTAAGAGGGAAGAAAAGAGCAAATCATATGATCTAAATCAACATCACCAGGGAGGAACAGAGGACTATCACGTGCCTCCAGAAGTGGTCCTGAGAAGGATATATTACCTGTGTAGTATTTTGGTCAAGAATGTATACCTGCATCTCATCATGAGGAAACTAGGCAAAAGCAAAGTGAGGAATATTCTATTTTAAAAAGGGGGTGGGGGAGCTGTATTTTTCAAACATTTCAAGGAAAGCTATAGAAATGTTCTAGATTAAAAGGAGACTGGGGGCTTCCCTGGTGGCGCAGTGGTTGAGAGTCCGCCTGCCGATGCAGGGGACACGGGTTCGTGCCCCGGTCCGGGAAGATCCCACATGCCGCGGAGCAGCTGGGCCCGTGAGCCATGGCCGCTGAGCCTGTGCGTCCGGAGCCTGTGCTCCGCGACGGGAGAGGCCATAACAGTGAGAGGCCCGCGTACCGCAAAAAAAATAATAATAATAAAAGAGACTGAAAGAGACATGACAACTAGATTAAATTGTGTACTGGAGGGAAAAACATTTCTATAAGGGACATTATTGATTTAAATGACAAAACTGGAATACTGTTACCGACGATAGATTAGATTAGGTAAAGGCATTGCACGGTGTTACATTTACTGAAGTTAGTAACTGTGCAATTGTTAGGAAATAAACAGTGAAGTATATGGAGATAAAAAGCCTTAATGTATGTAACTTACTCTCATATAATTCAGGAAAAAAATATTTGGAAGAGATAGAGCAAATGATAAAGTGAATGAGGTAAAGTGTTAATAATAGGGGAACAATGTGGATGTTCTTAGTACCATACTTTTTCTTTTTTAATAGATCTTTATTGGAGTATAATTGCTTCACAATACTGTTACTTTCTGTTGTACAACAACGTGCATCAGCCATATGCATACACATGGCCCCATATCCCCTCCCTCTTGCGTCTCCCTCCCACCCTCCCTATCCCACCCCTCTAGGTGGTCGAAAAGCACCAAGCCGATCTCCCTGTGCTATACGGCTGCTTCCCACCAGCCAACTATTTTACATTTGGTAGTGTATGTATGTCCATGCCACTCTCTCACTTCGTCCCAGCTTCCCCCTCCCACCCCATGTCCTCAAGTCCATTCTTTATGTCTGCCTCTTTATTCCTGCCTTACAACTAGATTCATCAGTACCATATATATATATATTTTTTAGATTCCGTATATATGCGTTCGCATATGGTGTTTTTCTCTTTCTGACTTACCTCACTTTGTATGAAAGACTCTAGGTCCATCCACCTCACTACAAATAACTCAATTTCATTTCTTTTTATGGCTGAGTAATATTCCATTGTATATATGGGCCACATCTTCATTATCCATTCATCTGTCGACGGACACTTAGGTTGTTTCCACGTCCTGGCTATTCTAAATAGAGCTGCAATGAACGTTGTGGTACACGACTTCTTGAATTATGGTTTTCTCAGGGTATACGCCCAGGAGTGGGATTGCTGGATCATATGGTAGTTCTATTTTTAGTTTTTTAAGGAACCGCCATACTGTCCTCAATTGTGGCTGTATCAATTTACATTCCCACCAACAGTGCAAGAAGGTTCCCTTTTCTCCACATCCTCTCCAGAATTTATTGTTTCTAGATTTTTTGATAATGGCCATTCTGATACCTCATTGTAGTTTTGATGTGCATTTCTCTAATAATTAGTGATGTTGAGCATCTTTTCATGTGCCTCTTGGCCATCTGTATGTCTTCCTTGGTGAAATATCTATTTAGGTCTTCTGGATTGTTTGTGTTTTTGATATTGAGCTCCATGAGCTTTTGTATATTTTGGAGATGAATCCTTTGTCTTTTGTTTCATTTGCAAATATTTTCTCCCATTCTGAGGGTTGTCTTTTGGTCTTGTTTATGGTTTCCTTTGCTGTGCAAAAGCTTTTAAGTTTAATTAAGTCGCATTTTTAAATTTCTTTTTTTATTTCCGTTGCTCTAGGAGGTGGGTCAAAAATATCTTGCTGTGGTGTATGTCATAGAATGTCCTGCCTATGTTTTCCTCTAAGAGTTTTATAGTGTCTGGCCTTACATTTAGGTCTTTAATCCATTTTGAGTTTATTTTTGTGTATGGTGTTAGGGAATGCTCTAATTTCATTCTTTTACATGTAGCTGTCCAGTTTTCCCAGCACCACTTATTGAAGAGGCTGTCTTTTCTCCATTGTACTTTCTTGCCTCCTTCATCAAAGATAAGGTGACCATATGTGTGTGGGTTTATCTCTGGGCTTTCTATCCTGTACCATTGATCTATATTTCTGTTTTTGTGCCAGTACCATACCGTCTTGATTACTGTAGCTTTGTGGTATAGTTTGGAGTTGGGGAACCTGATTCCTCCAACTCCATTTTTCTTTCTCAAGATTGCTTTGGCTGTGCCACTAACATCAGAAACAAGACAAGGATGTCCACTCTCGCCACTCTTATTCAACACAGTTTTGGAAGTCCTAGCCATGGCAATCAGAGAAGAGAAAGAAATAAAAGGAATACAAATTGGAAAAGAAGAAGTAAAAGTGTCACTGTTTGAAGATGACAGGATACTATACATAGAGAATCCTAAAGATGCCACCAGGAAACTACTAGACCTAATCAAAAAATTTGATAAAGTAGCAGGATACAAAATTAATGCACAGAAATCTCTTGCATTCCTATACACTAACAACAAAAGATCAGAAGGTATTATTCTTTCAACTTTTCTGTAAGTGTGAAATTATTTCCACATAAAAAAAGGGAAAACATTTTTTCAGTCTATGAGATCACTTTTCACTTTTACCTAATTTCAATATGACAAATTTCAAGCAAATAGAAAAATATAAAGCAAACTATAACCAAATCCCATATACTTGCTTTTTACAAAGAAACTTTAACAACAGATAAAGGTCAAGTAGATTCCTGGATACTGTCTGAAAACTCAGGCATTCAGAAGGAAGACACATGGATGGACACCTGTGTTCCTAGTATTGACCAGATATTTCTCCTGCAAAGGTTGGGTTTATTTGAGATCAGCAGAGAATTACAATTCGAGATCTGTAACCATGGGGAACCACATGCAAGGCCCTGCACAGCAAGGGGAGGAGGAGACCACCTTCACAGAGGGGAAGAGGGAAGACTTACTAGGGCCGAAGCAAACAGAGTCCAGGGCTTGTTGTTGGCTGAGTCCAGGAACAGGAAAGAGGGGGAGTTTGTCTTCTTCCTGCTGGCTTCTGCTGCCATCACAGTGCGTGAGCGTGCCCCCTGCTGGTCTCCTAACTCTGTTTAATTGAGGTCTCTGATTATTGATTTTTTTTACACCAGCAAGAGGGAAATGGCAAAGTGATGAGTTGGAAAGGCCTCTGCCTCTATCATCCTTGCAGGCAAGCCGGTTGTGGAGCGGGTGCTGAGTGGACTTTGTTGTGTGGATGAGTGACTCGGTAATGAGGGACAGTGTGTCCCTCAGAGCCCTGTCCACCCCCAGCCAGGCCTTGAGGCAGTGTCTGTGCTTTCTCAGCTGTTACAGCACCTCCTCTACAAGGTCATTCCAGTGCACATAGGACGGGGAGACTGCCTGGCCTCACCTCTCTCCTTGCGGCTCCTATGATAGCTCTTCAAGTCTAGGGCGCCTTGCTCTAGACATTTTAAGTTACTCAGAACTGAACTGCTTTCTACGTGTTTAGGTCAACAGAGTTAATTGGTCAATATATGTAATTCACATTCACATTCTTTCATTACTAAGTCTTTCTCCTTCTAATGAGTGATATCTGAATTCAGAAAGTATGTTTGGTTCCAAATTGCACATGCAAAACAAAATAGCTAAATAGTGAATTAGCTATTTAGGTCCTCTGAGAAGCAGATGCCAAGAAGGGATTAGATGTATTCGTAAGAGATGTACTGGCACAAACACCTGTGAGGGACGGTGGGGAGGGAGCAGAAGGGGGTGGGAAGAGCCAACAGACTTGATGCAGGTCTGACACCCACGAACGGGGGCGGGAAGGAGGGATGAAAGGGAAGCGGACGGCGTGGGAGGAAAGGACGGGGAGTGAAGGTGTGGAGGAGGAGCTGTAGACCGCTGTGCGGTTCTAAGAAAATCCCGCAAGGTTGAAAGGGTCTTTGAGCCAGAGTCACCCATGGGAGGAGGCCCTGCCTCCCAGTTGTGGGCCCCCTTGGCATCCCTGCCGTGCCCGGGCACCGCCCGGAGCAGCCCTTGGGAAGCTTGGCCTGGCTGCCAGCATGCCAGGGGCCGGGGCTGGAGGCCGGTTATACCTCCTGCACTAGGAGGTCTGAGAGGCTCATTCTTATGGCCGCCACACACAATACTTTGCATTATTTAGGCAGGGCAACCCCAGATTTTACCTGAAACAGCGGCTCGACCCAAGGCAAGTTTGGGGCTTAGTTTCTGCACCCTGGTCTCAGTTCCCCTTCACCGTGAACAGGACTTGCAGTCAGAGCATCATTGAGTGGAGAGCAAATAAAGGATCCACGTCTTGCTGAAAACGTTAAGCTATAGCTCGGCCGCAGAGTAACTTCTGCTTTCATTTCAAAATGCAGTAGGTGCATCACTTCCCTTCTGCCTCGGAGAGACACCGATTCAGGATGTCGGGTGTTGGATGCCTGTTTGGCTCTCCAGAGCTAATGGCTGTTGCTCTGAAGGCTTATTTAATGATTTTTATAGACTGGTTTATAGGCTGAGAGAGCTTCCAGTTGGCCTTTGCTGCTGCATGAGAAGGTCACCTTCTGATGGGCCATCCTTGCCACCATGCCCCACGCGTCTCGGGACCTCTGCCACCACTGGACTAGGGAGCTGGCTTTTGCCCATATGGTGACGGTTCGGAAGCCTGTGTTCTTAGAAGGGCTTCTCTGCAGAGCCCCCGCTGCCAGATCTCTCATTTGGGGAACGCTGTAAAGATGTCAGGATAGATAGTGGTCAGATCCAGTGCAGACAAGCACAGTCCTTGGAGGTGATGAGCCTTAGCTCTGCCAGGCAGCGGTCAGTGAGGCAGGTGGGTGTCCAAATCCCAGGCCATTGGAAAAGCTCCAAAAGAAAGAGGAGGTCTAGGGATACTAGTCACTGAACAGTGATGTTCAGAGGCGCAAACCATTCACTCGGCTGGACGTGATGGGGATGGGGGAGAACCCAGTGTGCAGGGGGTGAGGCAGTGAAGCACAGGGAGAGAAGCAGCGATGAAGTTTCCCACCTTCAAAGAAGAAGGCGGGCTGTGAATGAGGAAGCGAATCTCCTGGAAATACTGGAGTAAATGGTCAGACACTATCAGTAGTTAGAGTCTGATCCGATGTTGGGCTGGTGATGTGTGGACTTAGGGTTCTTTGTCTACCACTTACAGAGGATCTGAATTATTCCAGAGTCTGAGCTGGAACCTTCCTGCTTTGCAGAAAGGGGCTAAGCAGCCCTGGAAGCAAACTACTAAGGTTCAGAAGACCATACCCTCAAGAAGCTAGAGGTACAATTTTATGTGTTCACACTTGCAGATGGTAAGTTCTTTAATAACACTACATCTAGAAAGAGACATAGCACACATCGAATGTCAACTTACTCAAAAGTATGAGATTTTTAAAAGAAACAACACAGCGGGGACTCCATTATCAACAGGGGACTAAAATAGGATCATGGAATAACTGCAAATTGGCCGGTACTCACGTGCCATCAAAACCACTGAGAAATTCTCAGTTTTCATTACCTTTTGACGATGTGATGAGAGTAAACAGTCCTTTCATATCATTGACGTGTCGGTTGCCACCGCCAGGCACAGTCCAAGCGCTAAGTTAATGCTCCATCAAGGCAGAATATTACATATTTAGAGGAAAGTACATGTTAGAAGAAGAAAAAAAAAATTAGAGAGTAGGCTGCTGCTCTTTTCTTATTCCTTTACAGGTACTTAAGCCTCCATCTGATAAATTTCACAGTAGAGGCACTTCTTTAAAGATTATTTCTTTAAAGGTACTTAATCCTCTAATTAGCAAGATTCATAGAAAGAGATACTTCGTCTTATAAATGTATGGTAAGTTTAATAATCTTTATTTTTCTTCAAATTTTTTTTCCAAAATATGGATCATGCGGTGCATAATGCAGCAACCTTATAATTCTTTTAAAGGGAAAAAATAAAGCTTTATTTTTAAAGCTTTAAACTTCACCCTTAAATTAAATATATAGGGAAAATGACTAAATTACATAGCTAAGATCAAGTTTAAGGAATTCAGGACTTAGGGGAAATTACACTGCCTATGTGTTGTATACTTTTTACCCTCTCCCCTGCCACGTAAAAAAAAAAATACTGATGGAAATATAATCTAGTTAAAATTAGATTTCAAGGGACTTCCCTGGTGGCACAGTGGATAAGACTCCGTGCTCCCAATGCAGGGGGCCTGGTTCCATCCCCGGTCAGGGAACTAGATCCCACATGCATGCTGCAACTAAAAGCCTGCATGCCGCAGCAAAGATCTTGCACGCGGCAACAAAGATCCCACCAGCTGCAACTAAGGCCCAGGTGCAGCCAAATAAATAAATAAATATTTTTTAAAAATTATATTTCGAGGGAGTAGTGATGGGGAAAGGAGACAGAGAAGAGAAAGAGGCCTTGAGAGAGAAGTGAGTAAGAGAAAAGTAGGTGTGGGCTTGGCACAGAGATTGTAGGGCCACATTATAGATTGATTTTATTTACGTGTGTCTGAGAGTGCCTAGAGTCCGTTTTAGTAACGGCTCACTATGTTACATCCCTTTCTCTGATTTACTACCTTCACGAGTTTGGTGCCTGGCGTCTCTAATAGCCTGGGCTCTGCAGAGTTCCGATGATTATTTTGGTGTGGTTTACCCAGAAGCAGCTCTGTGCACAGCATTTTCTTTTCTGATAAGTCTGGCTTGTTCCCAAGGCACATCTCACTGTCACCAAGACCAGTCATGCTGATGGTTAAGACAATGGATTGTTTATGAATGAGGTAGGAATCAAGAAACCATGTTTCTCAGTTATCTTAGACAAATCATTTAATCCTTGTGATTCAGATTCCTCATTGTTAAATCGAAGAGGGGGCGTCCCTGGTGGCACAGTGGTTAAGAATCCACCTGCTAATCAAGGGGACACGGGTTCAAGCCCTGGTCCGGGAAGATCCCACATGCCTCAGAGCAACTAAGCCCGTGTGCCACAGCTACTGAGCCTGCGCTCTAGAGCCTGCGAGCCACAACTTCTGAGCCCGTGAGCCACAACTGCTGAAGCCCGCGTGCCTAGAGCCCATGCTCCGCAACAAGGGAATCCACCACAGTGAGAAGCCTGCGCACTGCAACGAAGAGTAGCCCCCGCTCACCACAACTAGAGAAAGCCCACCTGCAGCAACGAAGACCCATCGCGGCCAAAAATAAAAATAAATAAAAAATTTTTAATATAAATAAATAAAAAATAAAAATATCCAAAAAAAAAAAAAATGAAGAGGTTGGACTAGGTATCTTTCAGTTTTAAGTGTCTGTCTATATATTTAAGTTACCCTTTATTAGTAAGACAGGTATTTGTTAAAAGTTGATATTTCCATTGGGAGCTGGGCTGATGAGAATAATGTATAAGTGTAATTAAAAGATTCATTAACTGCTACTATTGTAAAGGGAAGTAAAATATATTTGTTAGAAGTGGATATTTTCATTTTGGAGTAGGCTGATAAGACTACTTACCCGCTGCGGACTCATTTAGACCCAATTCAGAGTCAATATATGTTAACCCTACTCTGCCACTAGTTACTTTTGTTATTTATTAGTCATTTATGAAATGAGTATCCATTATTAGCCAACCTCTTTAGATCATTGGGTTTTTTGATAAGTAAACTTTTAATAAAATTTAGGAAAATTATTAAACATTTATTAATGATTCTCTATTTCAGTTACTATATCTTAACTGTGACAAGAGAAATAGAAAACATTCAGTGAGAATTTAGATATATCTGAAGCTGATTTCTTTTTATTTAGATCATATTCATGAATTAAGAAGCTAAGTCAACATAAACTTCCAGACAGATAAAAAAGTGAAAGAAAATGTGAATGACAGATTGAGAGAGATGTAGGATCCATCCATGAGGATGAATACAATTCCAGGAAGAGAACAGAGATAGTAATGAAAGCAAGAACAGAGAAAATCTCCCCATCTAATATTGATAACATTTTAACAGACTGATACTTAGCTACATCCTCCTGAAATTTTACAAGAATGACAAAGAGCTCTTAGAAGCTTTCTGACATAAAGAAAAACAAAACCAAACAATGGGTTATAAGGCACAGGACCCATGTTTCCATATTTAAAATTTTTCCAATTTTTATCATACTCCTCGTCATACATATTTTAGTTCTTGGGTCTATCTTCTCAAATCTTGTCACCCATAAAACCACCTGTATTTTCTCATATGTATATTCTCTAAACTGAAAAAATTGGAGTGACTTTTAAACTTACTAACTTTCTGGCCAAGAACATTCTTTAAACATAGAAACATACACATTAAAACAAGGAGCTTGGTATTGAATATTGTAAAATCATGCATTTTTCTTCATTTCCAAAAACTTTGATTGAATGGAATTTGGATATATTGCTTTAAAATTTATTCTTTATATTGGTATAAACCATTCCAAACTGGCAAGATAAAGACCTACAGGCTCACTTTGTGATAATTATGGACTTTTCCCCTAGGCTTTACTGAACACACAAAGCTCAGGATACAACAGTGGCAAGCATTTGATGTCTTAAGTAACTTTTCTCCCACTAATATTTAAAGCAAAGCTCAATAACAGTAAAGCAAAAGAAATCCTCAGGGAGAAAGAAGGAAGGAGGGGAGAGAAGGAAGGAAGAAAAATGGAAAACAAAAGAAAAGGTAAGAAAGGGCTTCCCTGGTGGTGCAGTGGTTGAGAGTCCGCCTGCCGATGCAGGGGACGCGGGTTCGTGCCCTGGTCCGGGAGGATCCCACGTGCCGCGGAGTGGCTGGGCCCGTGAGCCATGGCCGCTGAGCCTGCGCGTCCGGAGCTGGAGCCTGTGCTCCACAATGGGAGAGGCCACAAAAGTGAGAGGCCCGCATAAAAAAAAAAAAAAAAAAGGATAAGAAAGCATGAATCCAGAAAAGCATATACTATGGCAGAAGCTATCCTGAAGGCATTTGCTGATTTCTCTAGACTGGAGGGGTACATCAGCTATAGTTTAGGGCCCATGCAAGGTGGAAAGTCAGGGCAGAGACCACCACATAAAGTGAATACCCTGAAAGGAAGCACTATGCTGGATGAATTACAAAATGATCCATTTCTTGAAAAAGGATATACTTACACTAAAAAATTTGTTGTTTTTCTGAAATTCACTTTTAACCAGCATCCTGTATTTTTATTTATTTATTTATTTTTTTGCGGTACGCGGGCCTCTCACTGTTGTGGCCTCTCGCGTTGCGGAGCACACGCTGCGGACGCGCAGGCTTAGCGGCCATGGCTCACGGGCCCAGCCACTCCGCGGCACGTGGGATCCTCCCGGACCAGGGCACGAACCCGCGTCCCCTGCATCGGCAGGCGGACTCTCAACCATTGCGCCACTAGGGAAGCCCCCAAGCATCCTGTATTTTTATTGGCTAAATCTGGTAACCCAACCCCTCAAGTAAGATAGTAATGGAACTTACCTATCTCAGCCTTGGCTCTGGCTGGAAGCAGGTGGTTAGGTAAAGTTTTACTGAAAATTTCCAACAACAAGCAGGTCCTCTTACAGTTTTAAGGCACAAATTCATGCTACCTGTGTGTCCCTAGGTACCTGGAGGAAGCAAATATAAATCCATTCTGAAGGAACCCAACTTAAAACACAGATTTCAAAGAATTACAGGAGATAACTTTACAACAAATATTAATGCACAATGAAAAGACACAAAACATATGACGAAATAAGCCACCATGAGTGAGAGTCAGCAGAAATAATAAATAATAGAATCAGACTTGAAAGACTAACAGTGTTTAACTTTTGGATTTGGAATGCAAACTAAGTAAGCTTAATTTGCAGAAATAAATCAAAAAGGTAATCAGATCTATGACTGAAAAATAACCTGTATTAAAAAAGTATTGTACACAGCTTCTAAAAATTAAAATTTTAATAAATAAAATTAGAGATACAGTGGATTGGCTATTCAGTAGACACTGTTCAAGAGAGAGAATGGGAATGGAAACTGTGAAAGGGAGTTAAAAGACATAGACATGGAGTATTGCACATATAATCCCAGTCCCAGAAGGAAGTAAGAAAGAGAATGGGGCAAGGAAATACTTAAGGATATAATGGTTAAGAATTTCTCAGAATTCAAGAAAGACTCAAATCATCATATCCAAGAAAGTCAAGAAGAAATTAAAATGAAAGGAGGCAAAAACAGACACCTTCCTTTCCTGGATTATCCTTTTTTTTCTGAGGACCCCAGAATACTGTACTCCTCTGTAGAAATACAGATTTAAGCTTTTTAGTAACAGCTAATATGGTTCCTAAACACCACTAACAATTAATTTCACATAATAAATCGAGCCTAATTTTTGTTTTTTGTCCATATTTTATTTTAAGCTGATTTTGGTTAATGGTTATCTAAAAAGATTTTTAAATGTATCGTATCTTTGCAATTATGTAAAAATTATACGTGTGGACTTGGATGGCAGATAAATGCACTCTGATACAAGGCAAGTGTCTCTGTTGGTGTTGACACTTACTCAGACACGGAGAAGAGTACATGTTTCTCTTCACCTGCCAATGACGGGGTTCATGTAAACATTAGGAATAGTAATTCTACAGGTTTAGGTGTCTGCTCTTTTATCAAGGGAAAATTGCTTTCCACTTGCATCCCACTGGCGACAAGAATAGGGATGATGACAATGTATGGTAACAATGATGATGAGAGCTAACATTTATTGAATTACAAGCAAGCTTTTTCTGTAAAGCGCCAGATAGTACATATTTTAGACTTCGTAAGCCACGTGGTCTTTGTCTCATTCACTCAGTTCTGCAGTCATAGTATTAAAGAAGCTATGGACAGTACGTAATTGAATGAGCATAGCTGTGTGCTAATAAAACTTTATTTACAAAACAGTTCAGGGTCCAGATTTGGCCTGAAGGCTGTAGTTTGCTAGCCCCTGGATTAAATGATTGCAGATATTTGAATTCCAGTGGATTACTTTATTGTAGCTGTGTTGTACTTCTTTAACTTCTGCTTTAAATTCTGTTATTCTTTAAAATATATAATAAATTAGTATACAAATAAAGATATATTAGATTTATTTTAGTCTTAAAAAATTATTCCCATATCGTGTGTGTTTGCTAAAGTCTTGTAACATCATCTTCTGTTGGAAAAATAATAATAATTGGTATTGACTTATTAGTAATGGTGTTAACTTTTACTGTATAGCCAGTCATCCCCCAAATGTAGTAACTTAAAGCAGAGTCCCATTATTTGCTCACAGTTCTGTGGGTCAGCAATTCGGGTCTGTTTTTGCTCCATGCAGGGGCAGTTCCCTGTCCGTGTATAGGTCTCACCTGGAGAGGCTGAATTGGCTGGCGAGGCCGGGTCCTCTCTCCACGCACTCTTTCGTCCTCTATGAGACTAGCCTGGACTTTTTCTGAAGAGGAGCAGGCAGGTAATAGGGAAGAACAAATCTGACTCCATAATGGATCTGTTTCTTGTCCTTTAACCTTTGTATTCTATTGCTTTTTTTTACAAGTTAATCATTAAAAGGATGTTGCCCATTTCCAGAAACCCTGCCTCCCCTGCCTGAGTGTTAAGTTAAAAATACCTTTGTTCGGCTCCCAGGAAACATCCTGACAAGGTCCACCTGTGAATGGCTGCAGGAAAGAAGAAATTAACACCTCCCCTCTGGAGGCTGGCTGGAACCAGGAAATGTTTGCAACAACTTACTGCCTTTTTTTACTTTACCTCCTCAGCTTCCCCTCTTTGTTCCTTAAAGAAACTAGCATCCAAACCTGGGCAAGATGGGTCTTTGGGACATGAGTCCACCATCTGTTCAGTTGGCTGGCTTCTGGAATAAATTCGCTATACCTTGCCCCAACAACTTGTCTCTCGATTGATTGGCCTGTCGTGCGTTGAACAGTATGAGCATAGACTCGGTAACAGGCAGAGTCCCCAACATCAAGAGAGGGCAAGGCCTTGCACACAGGAGTCCCATGGTCAAGGCCAGATTTAAGGACTGTCTCCTGATGGGAGGAACAGCAAAGTCACGTTGCAAAGAGACATACAGTTACGCCAGGAAGAAGTGAGAGTCCACAAGATGGTCTGGGATGTCCTTGGGGTCGTGTTGCATGTGCTCTCGCTCCAGACCCACTTCGCCATCAGCCATTTAGGGTGTATAAACTAGTTTACTCTAGTCCGGGCACATCGTTAGTCACAAATTATGTACAAAAGAGGCGAATAAGCATATGTGTTGCTTAAAGCCATTTAACTCATGTTCCCATGCAGAGTTGCCATTTAAACTGTTTCCAGTTTTCATTCTAGTCCATGTCTTTCCATGACCAGGCCAAGACCAGAGCCATTTATTTAGTTAGTTAGTTGAGATACATACCCTGACTGCTACTAAGAGGATTTAAAGCAGCTGCTCAGTTTCTTTTTTCTCAGTTCCCCTGGGTATTAGGGAAGCACACTCCTTTTCATCTGAGCCTGAAGCCTGGCCTCCAGCCCAAGTAAAAAAAATGCACTCTTGATAGCCGAATACACCCCTACCCAGTTTAACACTGAATCTTACAAAATGTTCTTAACTTCAGTTCCATTTTTCTGGGAATACAGAGCCAGGTTTACCTCTCCTAAATGTTCCCTGCTTTCAGGCTCTTACATCCATGCAGAAAGCATGGTTGCTCTAAAAACTTAAGGTATTTTGATTCTTCTCTATGTTCACCAGCCCATCTCAGTGACACAAGGCTAATATTCTGGTTTTCTTAGAAACCGTTGTCTTCTGCATTCAATATTGTCATGTGCCTACCACCCAATTATCAGGATATATTGCCAAATCTATATTCATTTTCAAATAGAATTTGCAGTCTACAGCTCTCCTTTTTAAGATTTTGACTCTTCCTAATAAATGCCAAAATGTTTATCAAACAATTTTCCAAATATAGAACCTCCTGTACATTTTTGATGTTCTGTAACAAAAATATATGCTAAATTTAAGAAACATACATATTATAAAAAGCATATACAGTAAAGTGAAGCCTAAATTGACCTATTTTTATTCTTCCTCAAGTCTTAGTCCTGATACAGTCATTCCTCTTTAAAAGTTTCTGTGCTTGCTATTTTTGATAGGAAAAAAAAAGTTGATTTACAAAATATAGCAAAACTTGGCTGCAGTTGAGACACACTGTTAATATGGAAAGGGAGTTAATAGGGTAACTCCCAAAGAAAGGAACAAGAAAAATCCTCTTTTGAGAAAACAGAGTGGAAAGATTTTATCACAACCTATTTTTTTTCTCTCTACCTCTTCCTACTTTGGACTTCCTACTTCAGACAAACACCTAGGAGAATCCCACTCTTAGACCTTTTGTATTTGTCTAATACAGCTATTCATTTTCAAAGTAGATTATAATTTAGGGGCTGTGAGGACTTTCCAGGACTTCTGTAACCAGTGGTCATGTGGCTGTAAGTTTCTGGTCAAGAGCAGTCCTGGAACCAAGCAGGACCCTGTGGGCCCTTCCTGGGATAGACCCCACCCCACCCCATGTCCTCCACCTGCCTCTTGCTTATGAAAAGCTTTAGCCTCCTAGGCCTTCCCTGAGTTCCAAAGAAGACATTTAATCAGAGAAGTGAGAAAATGCAGAAACAAGGAAAACAGTCAAGCAAGACAAGATAATAATAGTTTAGCCATTAAACAAAGTCAAGGACATTTAGTTCCTCCTCAAGGGCTGTAGATACTATTCTGAGCCATGTCCTTGAGCCACTGTGCGTTACCTGCATGCTGCCCACCCGCATGGAGACCCCAGACCGGTTGGAACCAGAAGGCTGATGATGTTGACCCCAATTACCTCACCACCAACCAATCAGAAGAGTGTCCGTGAGATGATCACACACCCCAAAGCCCTCTCCTTCACTCTGTCCTTAAAAACCTTTCCCTGAAAGCCATTGGGGAGTTTGGGCCCTTTGAGCATGAGCTGCCCGGGCTCCTTGCTTGGCCCAACACTGGGCGCCTTGCGAAAAGTGCTGAGCTTTCCTTTACCACGACCCGGTGTCAGTAGATTGCTGCGCTTTCCTTCACCACGACCAGGTGTCGGTAGATTGTCTTTACTGCCTGTGGGTGAGTGGGCCCTGGTTTGGTTCTGTAACAGTCCCTTTTACTTAAGCTCATGGAAGAAAAACTTGAAAACCAAAGAGGTAAACCTAAGATTCTCTTTTAGCTGAATTTGAGGGAGAATGTGAAGGCTAGTGCTTGGGTGAATTTCCTTTTGGGTGAAGGCCAGAGGGGTGGGTTAGCCCTGGTTTGCTTCACTGGGCTCCGCTAGTGAAGGGTTCTTCCTTCTTTTGGAAGAGCTTTGTTCGGAAGGGCTCCAAAGAAGAAAACGGAGGAACGGGTTCTGATGGCTGTTGTCATCTCTGTCTGCCAGGCTTCTGCCGGAGACCCCAGGGCTGCTGTGGCCAGCACTGTGGCTTTCTGAGCTCCTGTTCTGATAGTGCAAGGAAGCTGCTCTTGGTAGGAATCTGAATGAGCCCTAAATCTCTGTAGGACGTATGTTTGTCTCTAGGTGCAGGGAACTCACCGGGACTGATGCAAGTAATGGTGACAGGAAGGGAAGGGTGATGAGGAATACATGTTAGCAGAAGGAGCGAGGCTGCAGGAAGAGTTTGCTAAAGACTTACACCCATGTTTCTCTCTACAGCCTCCCTTTCTTCTCCTCTGCAGGGTCTGTCTCTTCATCCCTTATTTCTTTTTTCTATCTACCTCTTACTTTTGTTATTAACTATTCACAAGTTCTTTTCCTTATTGTACTTCCTTTGGTATAATCAATCCTATTCTTTTTTTTTTTTGGCCATGCTGCGTGGCTTGCAGGGTCTTAATTCCCGGACCAGGGCCACAGCAGTGGAAGCACCGAGTCCTAACCACTGGACCGCCAGGGAATTCCTATACTATTCTTTTAAAAGACCTATGTCTACTCAGCTTTTGTTCCTCTGATAAGTATTGGGAAAGAAACAGCAGTGATTAAGAGATGAGTGGTATTTCCAAATTAATATATTATTTTATAGAATACATTTATTATATTTTCATTTAGCATAGGTAACTAAGAAATTTGACTATGACATTTCACTTTTTAATTTACTTTTCTAAAATTTGTACACAAAGAGCCTTGTGTCAGTGAGCTGGGGATGGCTGGTTGTAGTGGGGGCAGTTAGTTATTGTCTGGCTATCCTATTTGGCACCCCAATCTCTTTTTTGAGAACCCTTTATCATGTGTCATTTTTGGAGGAAGTGGCTTCTTTTCCTTATAGGAACAAAAGGCTGCAGGGGTGGGGAAATAGCAGGGAGAGGGGTATTGAGCCTATGATGGAGGATTGGATATTTAGACTTCTTTGAGACTTTGAATCAGTGAAGCATGGGTATGAGAACACTTACAAGTTGACAAAATGTTACTGCTGCAAGACCTTCGCAGCAGTAACAACGTGCTTCCCGACCATCGAGAGCAACTTGCTTCCTGACCCTGGAGATCAACTTGGTTCCTATTCTTTGTCCAAGTTGGGGGACCCAGCTTTCCAGGAATTCTCTAAGCTCTTCTAATAAATTCCATTTTGCTTATTATAGCCAGAGTTGGTTTTTGTTGTTTGCAAGAAAAAAAAAAAAATCCAGATTCTATTGCCAAAAATGCTCCGGGGTACCAACTCCACAGTGCTCTCTGAAGTGGCCGAGTGGATCATGAGTCACTCTGGATGCTTCAGGGACATGTTTAATATTTCTGAATGACTTTTTATATTTAAAGTGAAAATTTAGAAAATTCAGAAAAAAATTTAGAAAGAATAAAAAAAGTTCTCACCAGCTAAATGCAACTACTGAAAATTATTTGCAAAGTTATCTCAAAATCAGGGACTTCCTTGGCGGTCCAGTGGCTAAGACTCTGCGCTCCCAATGCAGGGGGCCAGGGTTTGATCCCTGGTCAGGAAACTGGATCCCACATGCCGCAACTAAGAGTTTGAATGCCACAACTAAAAGATTTCACGTGCTGCCACTAAGACCCAGCACAGCTAAATAAATAAATAAATTTTAAAAAATAATAAAAGTTATCTAAAAATCAGAAAAGCATTAAGCACATATTTCTATTTATCTATCCATATCTCTATTTAAATATGAATCAGGTAGAAATTCTTTCACTTTTCTTCTTTGCTATTTGGTCTTTTTCTATCTGTAGTCAGTTGTGTACACAACAGATCTTCATCAGTGTTGGAAGTCTTGTCAATTCAACCACAGGAATTTCTATGACATTTCTGCTAAAGACTGGTATTTTGTCTGCTTTGTTCAGTTTGCAGGAAAATAAAGTTATGAATACGTTCAGGCCATATTGTCTTTTACATCTCATTCACAATGGATAATAAACACCTAAATGGCCCAGTGTGATATGAGGATTTTGAAGCTCAACAGTCCTGGGTTCACACACATGCCTTGCATTTACTAGCTGTGTGACCTGAGGCATATTATGTGATCTTTATGCTTCTTAGTTTTGTTACTGAAAGCTCAGCCTCTCTGCACACGGGTGCAGAATTAAATCTCGGAGACAGAGTTTGGGGTGAAGCAGAAAAGGACAGCTTTATTACTTTGCCAGGATTTGATGAGGGTCTTTGTAACCATGACTCAGGGTGGGAAGTGTGCAGGGCGTGCGCTCCCTTCACCTCATCTCAGGTGGTCTCCTCGTCTTGACGAGCTTCTCTGGCCCCTTCAGTCTTGCCTCAGGTGGTTTCCTGGCTGCTCCCCCCTGATTAGCAACTGTTCCATAATCTGCCCTTTGGAACTCAGGGGAGGTCATGGAGGCTGGAGTCTTGCCTACAAGAAACGGGAACCTCACAGGGCCCCGCTCAGCTTCAGTTTCCCTATTTGCACAACAGGGATGAGAATATCTGCCTTCGAGGTGAATGTGAAGATTAAAGGTAGCATATGAAAAATGCCTGGTGTAACAACTAGCCATCCACCGTGCGTGGAACCTCTACTGTCCATGTGTCTTCTATACTAAGTAGGCAGTAAACGGCAGGCAATATTAAATTTAAAAGAAAGGATAGCAGCCAATTCCACAGTTTTCTCCCCTTACTTATTGCCTTAAATCAGTAATTTTTTTTTTTTTTTTTTTTTTTTGCGGTACGCGGGCCTCTCACTGTTGTGGCCTCTCCCGTTGCGCAGCACAGGCTCCGGACGCGCAGGCTCAGCGGCCATGGCTCACGGGCCCAGCCGCTCCGCGGCATGTGGGATCTTTCCGCGGCATGTGGGATCTTCCCGGACCGGGGCACGAACCCGCGTCCCCTGCATCGGCAGGCGGACTCTCAACCACTGCGCCACCAGGGAAGCCCAATCAGTAATTCTTTACTTTTTTTTTGAGCACCCCTTTGAGACCAAGGAAAGAGGTGGATCCTCTTCCTAGGAAAATAAACATCACAAGTCCAGATTTTTGTGTAAAATCTAATGGGATTCTCAGACCCCTTAAAGCCATTCCATGGACTTGATATTAAGAATCCTGGCTTTAAATCAAGTAGCTTCCTTGTAAGTTGCTTGTTGTGAGAGAGTGTTGAAAGTACCTGTGTTCCCCTGCAGCTGGGATGGGGCTTCAGAAACAGTTCTGGCCGAGGACTCCTGGGGGAGGACACATGACTCTTTCAGTCCAGAACCATTATGGGCAGGTGTGAGTTCTCCGTCTTCTCTTTCCCATCAGTAGAGCTGGAAGTAAAGGACTTTAAGACGGCAGAGTTGTGAAATGTAAGCACCCCACGTCCCAGAATTGTAGGAGAGCCACCAAAGAGACCCTCCTGACTCACACTGGATTAGGATGATGGAGGAGTACATCTGTGTTGTGCTAATTCCCTGAGAGGTCAGAGTGCCTGCGAAGGCAGCTACTATGGCTTAACTCAACTAATACATCCCCTCTGCTGGCACATAAAGCCTCAGACCACTTGGATCAATCTGGACCATAACCATGTTAAATCAAATCTGTATATGAATAATAACAGGTTTATAAAATGCTTGTTCAACAGTCTTTCACACATCTAGGAGGGCAGGGATTATCGTTCTCTTTTATAGACAGAGCGAACTAAAACTCAAAAACTTAAGTGCCTTGTCCAAACACACTAGTGGAGACCAATGCTCTTCTACGATGCTATATATTTTTACAGAAATATGTCTTAGAATGCTCCTGGAACTTTAAAAAATCTAATCTAGCCATTCATTCATTCTAGGTTTGTTCTACTAAAGATGTGAGGTGGTTATCTTTCAACTAGATCCTATTTATTAAAGGGTTTGGCTAAAGTGGATGTTATATAGAGAAAGTCTGATAATTTTCTGGAATTATCCTTTGTTAAACTACTGGATGGTTTCAATGAAAATACCACATATATTTGATAAAAACTGTTAATCAAAGCAATACATTTTTATTGGGAAATTTGCTGACAATAACATGAATTTTACATTTTACATTTTTCCGTCAAAAACAAAGTATTTGTGGGACTTCTCTGGTGGCCCAGTGGCTAAGACTCTGTGCTTCCAATGCAGGGGCCCCAGGTTCAATCCCTGGTCAGGGAACTAGATCCCACATGCAGGCTGCAACCAAGGGTTCTTATGAGACAACTAAAAAGATCCCGCGTGCCACAACTAAGACCCGGTGTGGCCAAAATAAATAAATAAATATTAAACAAAACATTTGCTTCAAAACAAGTGAAAGGTGTATTTTTAAAAGAAATCACAAAATTCACGTCTTTAATCCTTTATTATTATGAAATATATAACACAGAACAGTACATAAACATATGTACAGTTTAATGGATAAATATAAAGCAAATATGTAAGCAACCACCATCTAGGTCAAGAAATAAAGTAGCAGCACTCTAGAAGCAACCATCCTCAGTACAAAATTCACTTACTATTAATTCAACATTAATCTTTTGAATTCATTGGAACATAAATTTTCCACAATTGCTTTAGACACAGGAATTGAAAACGAATAGTTTGTTTTTTAGCAGATTTAAAGTAGCAAGGTATTTGCTTTAGATAACCAACTTCCACTTGTCAGAACATGTTATTCTTTCAAAGGAAGTGAACATCACAGTGAAAGTACTGACACCCTCAGAGAGAGAAATCAAAGTGAGCTGTATTGTTATTAATTTTTTTTACTACGGGGACATCATTCAGATTTGAATTCCTTCATCAAATGGAGATGCCACCATCAGCCAAAATTAAACAACTTAGAGCACATTATGATATATCCTCAAAAGAAGATAATTTCTTTCCATATTCGAGAGTTGAGTTAGACTTAGCTATGAGCAACATGGAATCCAAAATTACAGTGGCTTACCAAAATAGCAGATTACTTTCTCTCACATGTAAAAATCTGGCGGTAGTCTCTCCTGGGCTGATATGCCTGTCCACGGTGCCAGGAAACCAGGCTGCTTCTTTTTGCTCTGTCATCCTTAGCACATGGCTTCCACTTCATAGTTCAAGATGGCTATTCAAGCTCCGGCCATCAAATTCATGTTGTGCCAGAGGAAGGAGAGAGGGAGAATAGCCCCCTCTCTTTAAGGATTTCCTGTAAGTTCCTTGCACGGCTTCTGCTTATTTCCTACTGGACAGACGTTGGTCACATGACCACATCAAGCTACAGGGAAGTGAGGACACACAGTCTTCTGGACAGACATGGGTCCCACTACAAACCAAGGGTTCTACTAAGAAAGAAAAGGATAAAAGATACTGGCAGAAAGCCTCTTTGCCACAGAGGGCTATTCTATTTGTGGGGTTCCATAGGTAAATCTATTCACTATATAAACAGGTCAATATTCCTTCGAACAGGAAAGTAGCTTTCATGTAGAAAACATCAAAAATCTGTTTCAGAATTCTGCAAACAAAATTTACTCTTTTTAGATGTTGATTTAAGGTGGCCTGTCTTTTTTGATATAGCTGATGAATATTCCTTTTTCTAGAAGTATACTTTTGTGATGCAAGAAAGGATGAAAGCCAGATGGGAAAACACTTTAAAAGGAGAGAATTTGGTGCCATACCACCTGGCAAGCAGTCAACACTGATACAAGTTTGGAGCCGTGCTGATGGAGTCATATGTCCCTCCTGGGCTGGGCTGCAAGGACAGAGACCCGTTCGTGTGTGCCAAGGGTGCTCCCTGCTGCCGTGTGTTTACTGTGGTGGCCTAAATGCACATAACACAGGTCAACGGTGAGCTTAAAAGGACATTCCTACAGAAGTCATACAGCCTTGAAATGAAGCTTGATTCATTAGGAAATATTGGACATTGACATGAGTGATATCATCATAACATTTCCTTAAACACTGCATGAAAAGCTGGGTACCATGTTAACTCTATCCTAAGTTGGATTACACTGTATGCCTGTGACTCCCTTAACCTAGCAATATCCCAGGAATTCAAATTCTGAACAAAATACCTGTATATGCATATTTGGAAGGTTTTGCAGAAGTGATGTCCTGTCGGGGGAGTGTTGACAGGGGAGGTGCTTGCTAGCTGCAGGATCTGGAGAAACCCTACTTTAACAAGAAATCATTGCAAAATCTATCAGAGGCCTCTAGAGTTCACCAGAGTCTTTTAAGCAAATCTTGCTTTACTAAAGACCCCGAAATGGTGTAATCTCTCTAAAATTTAAGAGACTAAAAGGGCCCCAAGAAACCACTTTTAGGCTTTCCCTCTGCTTTGTTTCAAAGGCAGATAATAACTGAAGGGCAAAACAGAAGCCTTAGGGGCAGTGATAAGCTCTTTTTGGAGAAATGTTGCTCGTTTATGTAGTTCCTAACATTTTTTAAAACATTTAAAAATAAATACCATTTGTTCATAAGAAAAGAGTAATTGGTAAAAAGTAGATAAAATGATGAACATTTATCAAAATATGAATCAGCTTTCTCTTAAGGTTTTATACTGTTTTGCAAAAAGAAGCTGGCAAAGTTTGCATTGCAAAACGATCTGGATAAACCAGGGATCTGAACAGATAAGGCCTGAGCACTGTCACCACGGTACTTTCACTCCCTCACCAAGAGGTGTTGCCTCATATACTGGTTGGATAACTAACTGTTTGCTTCTGTGTTGGGGTAACTTCCGGTAAGGAGTGCTTCCTTTTTGGATCCAGCCTGCTTTACTGTAATCTTACCAGGGCTGCGGAAGAAAAGTAAAGTCTAAAATGTGAACCCAGAAGCAATGTTCCGTCAGACTACAACTTTAGTCTGTGAGTACACGGGCTTACATGAGTAGACAATGCCATGCAAATTACACTGAATATTGTGGTTTTGTGAGCAGGCATTGGTTGGTACCTTGGGGTCACCTGTGCTATATGTCTGATTATCCATTTCACGTGAGATGTATAGTATTATGATTGAGATTGTACTTTAAGTTCTGTGGGTAATAATTCCATAGCATAAATTTTATCGTTCAAACCATTTTAAAGTGTACAATTCTGTGGCATTAAGTAAATTCACGTTGTTGCACAAGCATCACCACCATCCACCTCCAGAAGTTTTTCATCGTCCCCGACTGAAAGTCGGTCCCCATAAAAACACAGCTCTCCCTTACCCCCTCTCCTCAGCCACTGGTATCCTCTATTCTACTTTCTATCACTATGAATTTGACTACAATAGCTATCTCATCTAACTGGAATCATACATTTGTCCTTTTGTGACTGGCTTATTTCTCTTAGCATAATGTCTTCAAGGTCCATCCATGTTGTAGTATGTGTCAGAAGTGCCTTCCTTTTTAAGTGCCTTCCTCTGTGTGTGTGTGTGTGTGTGTGTGTGTGTGTGTGTATAGTTTTAAAAAATCCATATATATGAATACACACTGGGTTGCTTCCACCAACGCCTTTGCAGACGTTGTTTCTGTGAATATTGGTGAACAAATATCTGTCTGAGTTCCTGCTTTCGTTGGGGCATTAACCCAGAAGTGGAATTGCTGGATCATATGGTAATTCTATTTTTTTTTTTTTTTTTTTTTATGGTACGCGGGCCTCTCACTGTTGTGGCCTCTCCCGTTGCGGAGCACAGGCTCTGGACGCGCAGGCTCAGCGGCCATGGCTCACGGGCCTAGCCGCTCCGCGGCATGTGGGATCTTCCCCGACCGGGCGCGAACCCGTGTCCCCTGCATCGGCAGGCGGATTCTCAACCACTGCGCCACCAGGGAAGCCCGGTAATTCTATTTTTAATGTTTTGCAGAATCTCCACAGTGGCCGCACGATTTTACATTCCCTCAAGCAGGGCATAAGGGCTCCAGTTTCTCCATATCCTCATCAATGCTTTTTATTTTCTGCTTTTTTGTTTTTTTATAATTTTTTAATAATAGACATCCTGCAGGGTGTGAGATAGTATCTTGCTGTTGTTTTGACTTGCATTTCCTAATGCTTAGTCATGTTGCGTACCTTTTCATGTGCTTATTGGCAGTGTGTATATTTCCTTCAAGTCCTTAATCCATTTTAAAATCAGATTTCTTTGCTGTTGAGTTGTAGAAAACTCCCTATATATTCTGGATATCAGTCCTTATCAGATATGATATCACGTGGTGCTTTAAGGGGTAATTAAGTCTGCACCATGGCTGAGTAGCATAGACGCAGGGGACGAACACAAGCTTTGTGTAAGTGAACATACTGATAAGCAGGTGTCGTTGGGGGAAGGAATAACTAGAGGCTAGAAATCCCCCACAAATGCCAAAGTAAAGGGCTTTGACCTTTCACTCTTAGCACAGAGCTCTCCTTCTGTATCTCCCCTAGAGTGCGGGTGTGAAGGTACCTCAAGTCTTGCCCTATTTTTCTCAGATCCCAACAACCACCTAAAGACCCACCCCAGACAGATCAGTGATTCGCTTTAGAGCAGCGTTTCTCAAACTTCCCTCACTTAACAAATTTTGCCATATTCACAGAATATCTAATTTTTCTTTACTGTCATATTCACATAGTATATAACATTTTTTCCTAACACTTTTCTTTAAATCAACTCAGTTTTTAAACTTAAATTGATCTCAAAAGGAAACTTTAAAAATCAGCATTGTAAATGGAAAACCAGAATCAGGGGCCCTTCTGGCCACAGCAGATTACAAACATCAGTTACTCCCTTGTCATCCTGGACTTGCCCTGATGGCGCATGGGCCCTAGAGAAGCATGCACTCTGCCTACAGGGAGCCCCGTCACACCTGCTGGCACCCTAGGGGGCTATTTATTGAACAGAGGGGGCTGTACACAGATTTGTGCTCAGGGAGTAGAAATGGGCTGACGGTGGGATAGTAGCATCTCAAATAACTTTCTATGCATACATTTCGGAAAACACTGCTCTAGTCTAGAAAAGAGTTCTCAAGATTTTCGTCTTGAGGGAGAAGCCACAGATTCCCCCATGGAATCTCTTCTGTTTATGTGAGGAACATAGAAAGGGGGATGGAGGCCCAAGTGACATGACTGTCTCTTGTCTGAAAGTAATGCTTTTTTTTTCTTTTTAATTAATTAATTTTTATTTATCTATTTAATTTTTGGCTGCATTGGGTCTTTGTTGCTGCACGTGGGCTTTCTCTAGTTGCGGCGAGCGGGGGCTACTCTTTGTTGCGGTGTGCAGGCTTCTCATTGTGGTGGCTTCTCTTGCTGTGGAGCACGAGCTCTAGGCATGCGGGTTTCAGTAGTTGTGGCACGTGGGCTCAGTAGTTGTGGCTCGTGGGCTTAGTTGCTCTGTGGCATGTGGGATCTTCCTGGACCAGGGCTTGAACCTGTGTCCCCTGCATTGGCAGGTGGGTTCTTAACCACTGCGCCACCAGGGAAGTCCCTGAAAGTAATTCTTTAATTTGGTAGTTCTCAAACTTTGTGGTCTCAGGACTCCTTTACATCCTTAAAAATTATTGAGGACTCCAAAGAACTTTTTTTTATGTGGGTTTTATCTACTGATATTTACCAGGTTAGAAATTAAAACTAAGAACATTCTAAAATGTTTATTAATTCATTTAAAATAATAAACTACATGTTAACATAAATATTTTTAGGAAAATAACTGTATTTTTCAAAACAGAGTGGCTTTGTCTACATCTTTGTGTGTCTCATTAATAACTGCCTTCGTGGAACTCAGCTGTATTCTCACATCTGCTTTGCACTCAGTCTTTTGCAATAACACTTGTCGTGTAGCCTCAGGAAAACTGTACTGTACACTCAGAAAAGAGAGTGAACAAGTCAAATAATGCTTTATTAGTATGAAAAGTTTTGACTTCAGAGATCTTTTGAAAGGGTCTTGACTACTCCCAGCTCACACTTGAAAATTCTGCTTTAATTCATTTAGAGGTAGCATAGTGTAGTGGATGCGAGGGTATTTTCTAGGGCCCAAATGCCACAGTCCTCCTGCTTTTATTATCTCTGTGACTTTAGCCAACTATTTGCTCTAGTTTTCCTTCTTTCTTTTTTTTAAATAAATTTATTTATTTTATTTATTTATTTTTGGTCATGTTGGGTCTTCATTGCTGCGCATGGCCTTTCTCTAGTTGCAGTGAACGGGGGCTACTCTTCGTTGCAGTGTGCAGGCTTCTCACTGTGGTGGCTCCTCTTGTTGCGGAGCATGGGCTCTAGGCACGCGGGCTTCAGTAGTTGTGGCTCGCGGGCTCTAGAGCGCAGGCTCAGTAGCTGTGGCACACGGGCTTAGCTGCTCCATGGCATGTGGGATCTTCCCAGACCAGGGCTCGAACTCGTGTCCCCTGCATTGGCAGGCGGATTCTTAACCACTGTGCCACCAGGGAAGCCCCTGTACTTTAATTTTTAATATTTAGAGATGTAATACACTAAGAATTCATTTTGGAGCATGATACCAAGAGAGGAGCTAATTTTCTTTCTTTCAGAATGGGTAACTAATTGTCTCAACATTTCTTGAATATTCCATCACTTTACAACTGATTTCCAATTTCTCCTTTATAATACAGTGATTTGTTATAACCACATGGATCTATTTTTGGCCATTTCATTCCGTTTGTATTTGTCTCTTCCAGTATCCATAACATGCAATCTAAATTACTTTTGCTTTATAGTAAATTTTAATGTATGGTATGAAAAGCTCCCTCTCGTCATTCTCCTTTCTCCTAATTTTGAATTTTTAATGAGTTCATTTCTCAAGATAAATTTTGGTATGAATTTGTCAAAACAACATTCACTTCCCCCAAGTTGTGAATGTGATTGGAACTGCATTACATCTGTGCATTTATTTGGAAGCACTGTCCACCTATGCAATATTAAGTTATCCCACCTAGGAAATTAAATGGCTTTCAATTTACTCAAATTGTTTTACATCCTTCTGTAAATCCTTAAGATGTTCTCAATACAGGTCTTGGTACTTCTTTTAAACTTATTCTTAGGTACTAAATAAACAGGATATTCTATAAGGATCTGACTGTGATTATCAACCTCAATCAGGATAAAAACCTCTAAGACAGATGTAAGCCTATGATTGTGAATTTTCTTCTGTACAATATTTTTATCTTGCCTCATCTTAAAAAACAGAAGGTACTCAAAGTTTACATGCATGAAGAATTAAAGATATTTTGTATTGGTTAACATAGATGATAAACTTATCTGATCCATTAAATTTGTCTCTCTACGCAAGACAAAGTATTTGAGTCAAAAGTAGACTCTATTCCTCTTCCTGGATCTTGGAAGGAGAAAAGCCAGTAAGAAATAAATTCCCTGATTCTAATATATTGAATCTCAGTCATGTGCATCAGAATCACTTGGAGGCTTATTAAAACAGAATCTGCCTTCTAACAAGTTCCCAGTGGTGCTGATGCTTTAGCCCAATGATTGTGCTTTGAGAACCACTGTTCTAATGCAGTAACCTTGGGAGACAAAGTCCAGTAGCTAGGCTGAGATGGATATATCCAACAGGTGATGGTAGACAGCACAAGTCGGATCTCTGATCACAGTAAGAATTTGTATGTTTGGCATTATATTCCTTTAAAGCTACGATTTTTTCCTCTGCGTTTAAGTTTTATTCATATCTCATGTATTTTCATATAAACTGTTCTAGTTTTTCAATTTGTGTAAAATTTGTAATCGCAGCTATGATTTAATAATTGTGTAGTAGATTGTTTGGAAAGTTAGTAAGTTGAGTTTTTAAAAAAATTTGTTTGTTCATTTATTCACCAAATGTTTACTGAGCATCAACTATGAGCTATATGCTTGGGATACATCAGTAAGCAACAGAGACAAAGACTCCAAAGGTTACATTAGTGGGCAGGAGGTAGGCAATAAACAATAAACATAGTAAGTAAATTATATAGCATGCTAGGGCATGGTAGATGTTACAGGTAAAAAAAAATAAGAGCAGAGAAAGACGAATCATAAGGGCAGGTAGGGGGCTGCAATTTCAAATATGTTGATCAAATTAGGCCTCTTTGAGAAGGCGAAATTAGAGCAAGAACTTAAAGGAGGCAAAGGAGTTACCCAAGTGCACATACAGCAGAAGAATGCAAGCAGCTTGTGCAAAAGCCCTTACGCAGTAGGACTCCAGAGTACTTGAAGACTAAGGAGGCCACTGGAGCAGGTAAGGGCAGAGAACTGGGGATGAGGTCAGAGAGGCAAGAGGGGCCAGTTTATGTAGGGCCTTTGGAGGCCATTGTTATGACTTTAGGTTTCAGTATTCATGAAATGAGGAACTATTGAAGAATTCTGAGCAGATGAGTGACAGTAAGATTTATATTTTTAAAGCATCACTGGCTGTTATATGATGCACAAACTATGCAGAGCAAGGGTAGAAACAGAGAGATCATGGAGTAGGCAGCTGAGCAGTGACCCAGCAAGGGATGCCAGCAGCTTGGATCAGGGTGGTGGCAGTGGAGGAACAGAGAAGGAATTAGACTCTGGTTCTAGTCCAAAGGCAAAGCCAACAGAATTTCTTGATGGAATGGATGTGTGGTGTAAAACAGGGAAATCAAGAATGACTCTAAAGTTTTTAACCTCAAAAACATGAAGGATAGAATTTAGCATCAGTGAAACAAGGATGACTACTAAATAGGTTTAGGGTTGAAGATCAGGAATTTGGTTCTGGATGTTAAGTTTAAATGTTCATTTGACTTGCAAATGGAGATGTTGAGTAGGCAGTTAGATATAGGAAACTGGATTTCAGAAGTCAAGGCTAGTTTTAAATTTGGGAGTTGCCAGCAAATAGGTGGTTTTGAAAGCCATGAAACGAGATGTACAGATGGAGAATGGACTGAGTCCTCAGTCCCTCTAATGTGAGACCAGGGAGAAGCACCAGACCAGTAAAGGAGACACCAGCACTGTAGGGAGAAAACAGAGCATGGTGTTCTGGGAATCAAGTGAAGAAAGTGTATCAAGCAGGAAGGAGTGAACCGCTGTGTCAGATGTTGCTGTTAGGTCAACTAATATTAGGATTGAAGATTAACCATTGGAATTAGCATATGGAGGGTATTAGTGACCTTGACAGGAGCAGTTTTGGTGATAGTGAAAGCCTAGTTGGGAATAGATCCGAGTGAGAATTAGAAGGGAGAAATGTGAGACAAGTTACAGACTGTTATTGCAAGAAGCTGTGTTGCAAAGGGGAGCAAAGAAATGGGACAGTAACGAGGGAGGGAAGGGAGATCAAGTTTTGTACTTTTTTTAAACGAGAGGAATAAGAGAATGCTTGAACGATGGTGGAAATAATCTAGTATGGAGGCAAAAACTTGTTAATGTAAGAGAGAAAAGGGAGAATTGTTGAATCAAGATCATTGGGTAGGTGAGGGAGGATGGGATTTAGTATAGGAATCAGAAAACTTTTTCTGTGAAGAGCTAGATAGTAAATAATTTAGGGCCACTCATGGTCTCTGTTGTATAGTCTTTTTTCCCCCCAACCATTAAAAAATGTAAAAACCATTCTTGGTTCATGGGCCGTATAAAAACAAAGACCAGTGTTTGGCCTACAGGCTGCAGTTTGCTGATCCCTGATCTAGTACACAAGCAGAGATGCTGATTTTAGATAAGAACATGGAGAACATGGATGGTTTTCTTACGGTAATGGGCTGGAAAGCAGAGTACATGAGTGCAAATGCTGATAGGCAGATAGATATAGTGGCAGGAGCTCTCTTCTGATTGTTTGAGTTTTCTCCAGGAAGTATGAAAAGTTATCACTGAGGGTAAGACTGGGAGTAGAAACTAGTAAATATTTGAAGAACTGTATCAAATAGTTGTGTAAGAAAAGGGGAGAGTGATTGCCTGGCAGCATTTTGAGATCAGTTGAGGTTTGTGTTCATAAATTTAAAGTGAGACCTCTTACCATACTTTCATTTTTCTTCCAGTCATGTTCAGTTACCTGGGAGCCAGGTATGAGTTATGGTTTTGTCAGGAGAGTATGAGGAATCAAGAGAAGAAATCAAGGGAATATCTAAGGGAGTGATCAATGATTGACTATGCAATTTAAACAGGCTAAAGAGGGAACTAAGGGTAAGGGGCAGTGAAACAGTGATAGAATCAATAACTGGAATTGTCAGTGACTTTGAAGAATTGTCGAGAACCAGATATCTAGAGGGGTGAGCTGGAAAACAGAGAAGGGGATGCATGAAATGGAGAACATGGAGGGCTTGTAGTTACTGGTATAAGAAGCTCCAACTAGAGAATGATCAAGGGAATGACCTAGGCAGAGTGAAAAGGAGAGGTGTTCAAGCAGATGGGAGCCAAGGTATTACAGCATTGATATGCATACTAAAATCACCAACAAGGAAGGCAGGAGTGTTGGAGATACTGACAATGAACCAGAAGTTAAAAATCAAGAAATAGGGGACTTCCCTTGCGGTCCAGTGGTTAAGACTTTGCCTTCCAGTGCAGGGGGTGAGGGTTCGATCCCTGGTCAGGGAACTAAGATCCCACATGCCTTGTGGCCAAAAAAACAAAACCAAAACATAAAACAGAAGCAATATTGTAACAAATTCAATAAAGGCTTAAAAGAAACCAAGGTCCATGTCAAAAAAAAAAAAAAATCTAAAAAAAAAAAAAATCAAGAAATAAAGGTAAACTTTGTTGACTTCAAGTTTTACTGCACTGAGATCCTAAGAGTAGCTTTTAAGATTACTAGCTTTTGAAATTCAGTAAGGATTTCTATGTGGCCAAATTTGATTAATATTTGTAAATGCTCCATGGGCATAAGACAATATGAATTCCCTACTTGGAAGATACAAAATTATAATTATTTTTCATTAGGTTGTTCTCACTAGACATGGAGTGGTCAATTAGGAAGCCACTGTATAAACAAAAGATAGTGGTTTGGATGAGGCTGGTGGTAGTAGAGATAAAAGGAACTGGATAGAGTGAGAGACATTTAGGCAATCAAATCAATAGGACCTAATGATGAACTGGCTACAGCGTGTAAAGGAGAGAAATGACAAGGATGACTTTTAGGTTTCTATAAAAAGGTAGATGATGGTCCAGCAGTATTAAGAACATAGACTTCAAGAAGTCAGGATGGGACTTCCCTGGTGGCGCAGTGGTTAAGAATCCACCTGCCAATGCAGGGGACACGGGTTCAATCCCTGGTCCTGGAAGATCCCACATGCCGCAGAGCAACTAAGCTCGTGCGCCACAACTACTGAGCCTATGCTCTAGAGCCTGCGAGCCACAATTAGAGCCCGCGTGCCACAACTACTGAAGCCCGAGTGCCTAGAGCCCGAGCTCCACGACGAGAAGCCACCGCAGTGAGAAGACCGTGCACAACGAAAAGTAGCCCCCGCTTGCCACACTAGAGAAAGGCCGCATGCAGCAGTGAAGACCCAACACAGCAAAAAAAAAAAAATTAGTTAATTAAAAAAAAAAGAGAGAAGTCAGGATGCCTTTGCTCAAAGTTAGCTTTACTTGCATGGTGTGTTATATCCACAAGTTATTTGACCTCTCAATTTTCTCTGTGCGAAAAGCAGATAATATATGAGGTTCTTATGAGGACTGAATGAACTGATGGATGTAAAGCACTTATTTCAGCCCTAACACGAGGTGAACCCTCAATGAGTGTGAGCTATTTTTAACCTTTACTGCTAGGGAACATTCAAAGATGACCCAGTTTGAAAGGCCAGGGAACGATCTCAGTTTTGTACATTTCAAAGATGCATCTGAAGCTTTCATGTGGCGGTGTTAGGTAAGTAAGTAGTTGGATATTCAGGCCTGGAACTTAGAAAAAAGATCTGAGCTAGAGATACAAATTAGTGAGCCATCTGTGTATAGGTGGTAACTATACACAGAGGCCATGGGAGTAGACAGAGTGCTTGGAAAGAAAATAGAGAGGGGAGGCACCGATTCTTTGCTTTTTTCTTGTAAATTGAGGTAAAATTTACAACACAAAATTCACCATTGTAATGTACAATCCAGTAACTTCCAGTACATTCACATCTGAAACCATCAGCACTGTCTAAATTTGGACATTTCATCACTCAACAAAGAAACTCCATATCAAGCAGTAACTCCCCAATCCTATGTCTCCCTAGTCCCTGGTGACTACTCATCTATCTCTATGGATTTGCTTATTCTAGACATTTCACACCAATGGAATCAGAATCTTGTGTTTTTTTTGTGTGTGAAGCCAGAGGCTTCTTTCACTTGGCAGGTTTTTCAAGGTTGATCCATGTTGTACCCTGTATCAGTACATCACTCCTATTTATGGCTGAATAATATTCCATTGTGTGTATATACCACAATTTATCCATTCATATGTTGTGGACACTTTGGATGTTTCCACTTTTGGTCATTATTTGGCTACATTCAGGTACAAGCTTTCGTTTGAATACCTGTTTTCATTTCTCTGGAGTATATATTTGCAAGTAGAAACTGCTGAGTCATAAAGTAATCCTATGCTTAAACTTCTGAAGAACCACCAAACAAGTTTTCCATGGTGGCTGCACCATTTTACTTTCCCACTAGCAATTTATGAGGGTTCCAATTTCTCCACATCCTTGTCAACACTGGTTTGATTTTTAATTATAGTCATTCTAGTGGGTGTGATGTGGTATCTCATTGTGTGTTTTTTTAAAATTAATTAATTAATTTAGGGCTGTGTTGGGTCTTTGTTTCTGTGCGAGGGCTTTCTCTAGTTGTGGCGAGCGGGGACCACTCTTCATCGCGGTGCGCGGGCCTCTCACTATCGCTGCCTCTCTTGTTGCGGAGCACAGGCTCCAGACGCGCAGGCCCAGTAGTTGTGGCTCATGGGCCTAGTTGCTCCGCGGCATGTGGGATCTTCCCAGACCAGGGCTCAAACCCGTGTCCCCTGCATTAGCAGGCAGATTCTCAACCACTGCGCCACCAGGGAAGCCCTCATTGTGGTTTTGATTTGTATTAATGTTTCCTTAATGGCATGATATTGAGCATCTTTTCATATACTGTTGGCCATTAAAATATCTTCCTTGGAGAAATGTCTATTCAAGTGCTTTGACCATTTTAAAGTTGGGTTGTTTTTTATTGATGACTTTATGAGAGTTATTTATATATTTAAGACAATAGACTCTCATCATGTATATGACTTGCATATATTTCTCCCACTCAGTGGGCTTTTTCTTGATAGTGTCATTTGATGCACAGAAGTTTTAAATTTTGATGAAATCTATTTATCTACTTTTCATTTTGTTACTCGTGCTTCTGATGTCATATCTAAGAATAACATTGCCAAATCCAAAGTCATGTAGATTTACCCCCAATATTTTAAGACTTGTATAGTTCCCCTCTTACACTTTTTTTTTTTTTTTTTTTGCGGTACCTGGGCCTCTCACTGCCGTGGCCTCTCCCGTTGTGGAGCACAGGCTCCGGACGCGCAGGCTCAGCGGCCATGGCTCACGGGCCCAGCCGCTCTGCGGCATGTGTGATCCTCCCGGACTGGGGCACAAACCCGCGTCCCCTGCATCGGCAGGTGGACTCTCAACCACTGTGCCACCAGGGAAGCCCCCCTCTTACATTTTGAGTTAATGTTTTTATATGGTGTGCGGTAAGGGTTCAAACGAATTAATTTGCATGTGGATATACAATTTTCTTAGCAGCATTTACTGAAAATACTAGTCTTCCACCAGTGATGTTTTGACATCTTTGTCAAATATCAATTTAACACACATATATGGGTTTATTTCTGGGCTCTCAATTCTATTATACTGACTTATCAATCTAACCTTCTGCCAATACCACACTGTGCTGATGATTGTAGCTTTGTAGTAAGCTTTGAAATCAGAAAGTATGAATCCTCCAACTTTCTTCTTTTTGAAGATTGTTTTGGGGTCCCTTGTAACTCTATACAAATTTTAGGATCAACTTGTCAATTTCTGCAAAAAAACATAGTTGGAATTTTGATAGGGATTGCAATGAATCTATAGATCAGTTTGGCATCCAAACAATATTAAGTCTTCCAAAATATGAACAGGGAATGTCTTTCCATTAATTAGGTCTTTAGTGTTTTGTAAATAGTTTTCAATGTTTTGTAGCTTTCTTTCAACAATGTTTTGTAGTTTTCAATGTAGTTCATGTCTCATTTAAACTTATTTCATAGTATTTTATTCGATGCTATTGTAAATGGAATTGTGTTATTTTCTGGAATGTTCATTGCAAGTGTATAGAAAGAAAACTGGTTTTTGTTGATCCTGTACCTTGTGACTTTGCTAAATTTATTAGCACTAATAATTTTGTGGATTCCAGTCGGTCATGGTATGTAATCATTTAAACATACTGCTGAGTTACTTTTGTTGAGGAGTTTTGTATTTATATTCATTAGAGACACTTTGTATCTATATTCATTAGGGACTATGTTGGTAGTTTTATTTTCTTGTGATGTCTTCGTCTGGCTTTGTTATCAGGGTAATGCTGGCCTAGAGGAAGAGCTTCTCTCTTCCTCTATTTTTTCTAAGAGTTTGAGGACTGGTGGTGTTTTTTCAAATGTGTGATAGAAGTCACCAGTGAAGCCATATGATTCTGGCCTTTTCTTTGTTGGAAGTTTTTTGATTACTCATTCAATATTCTTACTTGTAATGCTATTAAGTCTATTCTATTTCTTCTTGAGTCAGTTTTGGTACTTTGTTTCTGGGAATCTGTACACTTCATCTAGGTCATCAAATTGGTTGGCATATGAATGTTAATAGTATTTTCTTATAATTTTATTTCTATATGGTTGGTAATAATATTCCCATTTTTTCCTAATTTTAGTAATTTGGATCTTTTTTTCTTGGTCATTCTATTTAAAGGTTTGTTAATTTTATTGATCTTTTCAAAGAACTAACTTCTAGTTTCGATTGTACTGTTTTCTGTTGTCTGTATCATTTATCTCTCCTCTAACCTTCATTGTTTCCTTCCTTCTGCTATCGCTGGATTTACTTTTCTCTTCTTGTTCTAGCTCCTTAAAGTGGAAGGCTGGAAAGCATATGTGAAGGAAATGGCCTTAGAGATGAGGCTTAACTCCTGTTTTGAAACAGTGACCTTTGGACAATGCAGTAGCATCCTAACTAGTTTCTCTGCATACTTCCTTGTCATAAAGACTATTCTCAACACAGTAGCCAGTGTCACTTCTCTGCTCAACTCCCCAATGGCTTCTCATCTGTCTCAGAATAAAAGCCAGCTTTCTTATAATGGCTTATTTGATCCTTCATCACCTACTCCCCCATCCCTTCCTTTAAACTATTTCACCTCATTTCCTCATACTTTCCCCCTCGGTCAATACGTTTCACCTACACAGCTTTCCTTATTGCTCTCGGACACACCAGACACACTCCCGCCTCAGGACATTTGCTCTCACCGTTCCCTTTTCCAGGAACACTCCTCTCTCTCATCACCTTTGTCTTTGCTGAAGTGTGACCTCCATGAGCACTCTGTTTACGATACTATTCCTGACCTGGTTCTCCTTGTCATTCTCCATAGCACTTACGATTTTCCAAATTACCATATCACTTATTTATGTTTGCTTTTTCCCACTCGAATACAAGCCCCAGGAGAGTAGAGACTTTTGTCTGTATTGTTCATTGATGTATTCCCAGCACTAGTGGGTTCTCAGTAAATTGCTGAACAAGTAGAAGGAAGGATAAGTTGCGTGTAGGTAAATTTGGCTATTTTGAGGCAGGAAGAAATTTCCATTTGGGGGCTTCGGTTTAGGAGGAAGGAGGTGCTATCTTCTGAAAGTGAAGGGGAGGCAGCACAGTGAGAGGAGAGTGGGAGTCAGAGAAACTCTTTGGAGTAGACGAGGGGGTCGAAGAGAGGAATGTCTAAGACTGCCTGGCTGTACTGAGGGTCCGTCTATTTGGTGATCATGGGATTTTAGAGGAATCAGTCTATTCAGAAGTTCACTCCACAGCCTTCAGCAGCATGCAACTGCTTTCAGGTACTGAGAAAGTGAGTAGTTGGGTTAATCGAGGCTGAAGTTTTCCCAGAGGCAAAGGGTTTAGGGTATAGTTCTCAATCTTGGCTGCACTTTGTTATCTATCACTGGGAGAAACCTTAAAAAACCAAAAACGGGCAAGTTGTAAATCCAGAACTTAGCTCAGCTGTGAATACATGAGTCAACAAGGATCCTGCGGGGGTGGGGGGGGCGGTGTGGGGAGGGTGGGAATCCCAGGACCTGCTGATTCCATTATTTACACTATTACCCCAGCTTAGAAGGATATACCATATACTGATATGGTGCTGTCCTGGAAGTGTTTACTCCCCTTTTCTAAATCATAATTTTTGTTGCATTTTTGGTATTTTTCAACATAGTTGAATGAAAGCCTCACATCACAAACCTGAGAACACAAAGGGTCTCCTTTTAGTTATGTACTGCACTTAGTTAAAACATAAACTCCACAGGAGCAGAGACCAAGTGAATTTGCTTAATACTAAGTTCCCAAGACGTCATACACAGAAACTCAGTAACACTTTTTTTTGAATGAATGAACAGCAGTGGAGTTATGTATGTGCCACATGCTGCTAAATTATTTACGGAAGTTCATTAACTTTTTACAAACAGCCCTATACCCTATCAAGTCAATTTTAGGGATAAGGAAGCATAACCTCTGAGACTCTGGCAATTTGCCCAAGGTTAACACTGCTCGTCAGTCAATAATGTAGCCAGAGCTCCACATTATGTCACTCTAATTCCAAAACCCATGCTTTTAAACACTAAACTGTGCCAAGTTGAGAGAAGGGCAAGGACAGAGAAAAAAGATAGGAAAAGCGCTTGGTAAAAATTTCAGAGAATGTATTCTTATTTTGTGACCCTTTAAAAATTTTAGCAAACTTTTTAAAGTCTCTTTTACAACTAGAGGCCTGATGACGTGACTTTCTGATTCTTCCTCCACCAATAGGGTCACACTAAAATCAGGGTCACCTATGGCCTTTTGGCTGATAGATCTCCCCCATAATGGTTGATATGTGTTAATTTATTGGCTGAAATATGGATCTTGCTGCTCATTCACAAATTTGAGATCTCTCATTCAACAGAAATGCAAGTAGTCTGCATAAGATTTGCTACATATGCAAATTTACATAAATTTTCAAATGTTACCTTTTAAAATATGAGTATTAGGAATAATCCAGCTTTAATCCCATTTAATTTGTGACAGCAGGACTCAATTTATAATTCTATGCTTTAAGAAAGCAAGCAGAGTTCGTGCCCCGTTTCGGGAAGATCCCACATGCCGCGGAGCGGCTGGGCCCGTGAGCCATGGCCACTGAGCCTGCGCGTCCGGAGCCTGTGCTCCGCAAATGGGAGAGGCCACAACAGTGAGAGGCCCGCATAACGCAAGGAAAAAAAAAAAAAAAAAAAAAAAGAAAGCAAGCAGAAATAAACCCACGTTATCTTTTTTCTTCGTGAGAATTATAGTATTTTGCTATTTCTTTGTATATATTTTTGTAGGTAAATATTCTTTCACTCACCAAATATCTATCTGATTATGTCACACAGAACCTTCATTCTAGTGGGAGACAACCAATAAACAAAATACACAACATTACATGGCGCAAGTGGTACAGGAAAAACAGAGCAAGGTAGGGGAAGAAAGAGATGGTGGTGGGGTGCTGTTTACATAGTTCTCAGAGTTCAGACCTTTCTGATGAGAGATTTGAGCAGAGACCTGAAGAAGTGACAGTGTGAGCCAAGTGGGTACCAAGGGGAAGAGCATTCAGGCAGGAGGATACTAGTGCAGAGGCCCTGAGACAGAGACGTGCTTGGTATAGTGGAGGGAAGTGGAGGATGGAGTGGTGGGAAAAGACTGAGCACGCAGAAATGTCATATACTGGATGTGAAACCAGAGGTAATGTGGGCGGGAGCGGTTTACGCAGGGCCCTGCAGACCATGGTAAGAATGGAAGACCACGGCTTTTGTTCTGAGTGAGACGGGAAGCCATCAGTGGGCTTTAAGATAGGAATGGTGTTGACTTTCAAAGGGCTCACCCTGACAGCTGCCGTGAGTGAGTAGATGACGTGGAAGCAAGTGTAGAAGTGGGAGATCGGCTCGGTGGCCTTTGCTACTGTCTAGGTGTAAGAAGACGGCAGTTTGGATCAGAGTGGCTGTGATGGAGGTGGTGTGCTGAGATCAGACTCTGGGTATATTTTTAAGATAGTGCTGGTGGGATCTGCTGATGCAGTGGATGTGAGGTGTGAAAGAATCAAGGATGACTCCAAAGTTTTTAGTCTGGAAGAATGGAGTTGCCATTTCATGAAATAGGGAACACTAAATCACAGTTCTTTGGGGGTGTGGGAGGGGGGTTAACAGTCTGGTTTAGACTATATTAGATCTACCATGCCTATTAGACATTCAAGCAGTGCTGTAAAGTAGGCAGTTAAGTGTGAGTCTAGTGTTTAGGGGAAAGGTGTGGGCTGGAGATTCAAACGTGGGTTTCATTTGGCCAGAGATCTGGATGGGGCTGCTGAGGGAGAAAGAACAAAGAAGAGAAGCAGTCCAAGTTGTGAGATCTGAATCCTGGGCTACTCCAGCATTTAGAGGATGGAAAAAGAGGGGAACCAGCAAGGGGATTAAGTAACAGGCATTTAGGAAGCAAGAGAGAAATACAGAATGGAATTCTGGCAGGCAAGCAAAGGGGCTTCAGGAGGACGAGAGTAAGTCATCAGCTGTGTCAAATGCTGCTGACAGGTGGAGTGAGATGAAGACTGAGAAACGAAAGTGGGATTTGAGAGCGTGGAGGCTCCCAGGACCTGGAGCCTTAATTTCAGTGGAGTCTGGGGGTCAAGTCTGACTTGTGGGTTCGAGAGAGAGTAGCAGATGCGCAAATGAAGTTCTTCTGTATAGGAGACCAGATCAGAGCAATGGGGTAGTATCTGGAGGGAGATATGATCAAGATTTTAGCTATTAAAATCTTTACAAGTTGACAAAAACAATCAAGTTGAAAGGGGAAAATCTGCTAAGGAAAGAGGACAATTCCAAGAGTAAAATGGAAAGAGGACAATTCCAAGAGTAAAATGGAACTCAATGCAAAAGTGGCAATTTGGGTCTTGGACAGGAATTTGGACCATCCATCCAGTTATGGAGGCTAGCAGTGTATTCAGATGGAGGAAGGCTGGTAGATGCAAGGTGGGCATGGGCCAAAGCTGTTACAGATTTCTGATTCCGTCTATCATCTCAAGAAGCAACACAGCAAGGACTGGGGATGTACTGTCAGGTTTAGAAGAGGTGAAACAGCTGTTGAAGAGGGCAGGGTAGACAGATCAGGGAAGTTAGTGGGAGGGGGGTGAGGAACCCAGGGAGCTCTTTTCAGAGTTAGTAAGGTGTTATGTTTTCCTCACGCATGCAGTGAATTGAGCAGGGCTGTGGGTTAGATATATAAAGTGGAGGGAGAAGGCAAGGATGGAAGGTATTTCCAAAGGAGGACTCACAACAACAGATAATGGAATCTAAAGTAGGCGATGAGATGAGATTTTTAAAAATGCGGGTAACATTTGGACGTGTCCTTTACTAACAGTCGATTCTCATTATCTGAGGCAGCTGTGTTCTATAAAGTCACTGGGAACGCTAAACTTCTCCTGGAGGAGCAAAGGGTTAGGTTCCTAAGATCCTGCGGTCACATTTTCGTCAACTGACAGATACCTAACTTTGTTTATGTGAGTTCCTGTTTAGACATCTTATTTAATGTACTGTTGATTTATCAGCACTGACCTCATCACGGCCAAGAGCACTAATGATAACCCTAAACGAACCCAATGCAGGACACACGTTTTCTCCACAAAGAACATAGAGTTCTTCTGCTTAGGAATACTAGAAAGTAGCTCAGCACTACGCCTGGGGTGGGGGTGTGGAGGCACTTAAAACATGAAAGCCACCAGTAAAAAGCACAAAAAAATTGCTAAAAACATGACACTGTATGTACTGTGAAAAGAACATCTGTTTACAGCGCAAGAGCTGACATAACAAGGCTGAGTGTCATCTCCTTTAACCTCAGTAGTGCCTGTCAGGCAAGTCACATTTTTCACTGTGCACGTCCACGAACCCTTGGATACTGATTCGGGCATTACAAATACATTGCAGTGAGCAGGTGAATTCGCAGACATGGAATGTGCGAATAACGAGGACCGACTGTACACTGCCTAGAGCTGTTTGCTGCGTGTCTCAGCCCAGTTTGCTGCTTTTCATCAAAAGGTATATAAGAAGTTCAGCAGACATCTAATCATCAAACAAGAAACTAGTAATAAATTTTGCTGCCAGCTTTCAAAAAGTTTCTGCATGAGATTTATGTATTACTTTCTGTACTCTTCCAATCTGACGTCTTTCGTCTTCAGAGCAGTTGTCACAAAAGTGTTTAGAAACCGCACTTAAAAGACTCTGGTTTTTCTTTTCCTTTTTGCCTCATTTCAGTCACTGGCAGTTTTTTTCTTAGTTACTGACAGCTTCGGTGGGCCTTAAGTGGACTTTACTAGTCCTCCCAAACAGCAATAATCTTAGCTTTTGGCAGGTAGCTGTGACAAATAAGGCTACGTAATTTTTTTTTTCTTTTTCCATCAGCTGTGATTTCTGGGCCTTCTTCCCCGCATCACTCCACCCCTCACTAGGTCAGCCGTAATTAACTGGTTGGATACCAATTAAATCAGTTCTTCGGAAGGACCTTGTTTCTTCTGATTTGTTTCCTACCTTGCCTCTTTCTTCCATGTAAACTGCTGTATGTTTAGTGTATGTTTATTACACTTCATTCAGTGTTGCCTTACAAGAAGTTTAGAACAGAAGGAGAAATAAAACCACCTGGATACCACCGCCGTCCAGGAAAGCCTAGCTGGGGGGACAGAGTTGATTTTCTCCCTCTCAACGTGCCAACGCTGCTACTGTGCCTGGAGCGCGCAAACAAATTCCCTTGACAGCAATTCCCTTAGCACTCCTCAGGCCTCCATTCACATGCAGAACCTCCAAGCGACCGCACGTGAGCAAAGAGGAACCAGAAGAGAGAAAAATGGGAAACGAAGAAAGGCGCGGCTAGGAGTGGAAAACAGTAAACAACACTTTTTCCAAGGTCCCCCCCCTCCCCCACGCGTGCAGGCGCATCGCGCGTTTCCAATCAGCGGCCCAGGCGGCGCTCGCTCTTCCCCCAACGGACCCCCCC
>NW_006798732.1:2162021-2179437 GCF_000442215.2 Lipotes vexillifer | reverse complement strand
ACCCGGCGGCGGCGGCGGCGGCGGCGGCGGCGGCGGCGGCGGCGGCGGCGGCGGGGGGAGGAGGGGTAGCGGCGGCGGAGCGGGAGGAGGCGAAGGCGGAGGAGGCAGTCGCTGCGCGCAGGGCCGAGCCGGACGCATCTTGGTGCCCCCTCCCCCGGTTCGCCGCTGCCCGGCCTGAGCCGAGCCGAGCCGAGCTGAGTGTGAGCGTGGTGCGGACGGAGGGGATGGCCCGGGAGCGCCGGCGCCAGTGACGGGGAGGCAGCTTGGTTCATCTTGCTTGTTTTCATCTTGGAGATCCTTCTTATGTGGCTATCCAGCTTTTTCCTCTTCTGGAAGAATGCCTGGAATGTCTTTGACTTTGTTGTCACCATATTGGTAAGGATAGATATCCTGAAAATTAGTTTACTGGGCTGAGAAATGTGCCTATGTGAATCAAAGACAAGAAAAGTTAAGATACTTAGAGCACAGGAAGAAACAAATAGAAATGTCCGCCCGCCGCCCGGTCCGCGGCCGCTCCCCGTCCCCGACACACGCTCACAGGCCGGGCATTGATGGTAATGTATGCGAGGAAACAGCAGAGACTCAGTGATGGGTAAATCGTCTTTTCGTTTCGGGGCAGCGGGGCGGGCGGCGGGGGGGCGGCTGCTCCTTATCTGGGCCGGCCGCGCCGCCATTTTTGTTGTTAACCCTGATCCGGAGCAGCCGGGAGGGGGAGCGGCCGCGCGGGCGGGCGGGCGGCGGGCGCGAGTGTGCGTGTGCGCGCGGGCGGGCTCCGGGGGCTCCGCTGGGGGGGCGCCGGGGCCCCCGGCCTCAGGCCGCCTCTCTTCCTGTTTTCCAGCTGTCACGACCGGCGGGGGGACGCGCAGCCTTACCAGGTACCTGCGGGCAAGGCGCGGGCCGGAGGGGCCGGCGGGGCCGGCGGGGCGGTGGGGCCGGCAGGGAGGGAGGAGCCGCTACTCGAGCGCAGGCTTCGCGAGCCGCTGCAGGCCCTTCGGGGCCACGGCTCCGCGGCGCCCGCAGCCTGCGCTCGGTCCCCGCGGCGCTCGCCGGCGAGGTGTGGGCGCTCATCTTGACAGGTGACTGGAGGAAGCGCAGCTCCGCGTGGCGAGCGGAGCCCTTCTCGGCCGGGCGGGGCCGGACTCGGGCCTCTGGGCGGGAGGGACTCGGTGGGGCGAGGCGCGGGGGCCTTTGGAGCCACGCTCCTTTGTAGCGGGGCGACGAGAAGTTGCCGGAAAGGTGTCCAGAGTAGACGCGAGGCTGGGGCGAGGCTGCCGACGGGTTTGCGACTTCTGGGCGCGCGGTGGAGCGCTCTCCCTTCGCAGTTTGTTTTCGGGGCGGCTAACTGCATTGCTAGTGGAAGATGGCGCTTTTGTTCCTGCCGGAGTTGAGGTCTTTGGGTGCTGGGGCGGAGCCTGTGCTCCGCAGCGGGAGAGGCCACAACAGTGAGAGGCCCGCGTACTGCAAAAAAAAAAAAAAAAAAAAAAAAAAGTCCTGGTAGAAGTGGCCCCTGGTTCCGGCGGTGGGGCGGGTCTCAGACATGGTTGGCAGCGCTCAGATGACACTAGAAGGAAATACTTTCTGCGTCTGATCCCTTACCGGGTAGGAGAGCAGGTTTCTAAGCTGACGGTAGTGTTACTGGCCAGCATGATTTGTTAAAAGCCCAAGTTAAAAACCCTAGGCCCCCTGATGTGCAAAAACAGTGTTCATTAGTTTGCATAAGTCAGAGGTCAAACCCAGTTGAGCCGGCCCCTCCAAAGCATAATTGATGATGCGCTTTGAAAGACTGCCATGTCGTGGTTGTCTCAGATACGTTATTGCGAGGGAGTTACATTAAGTTCCGCCGTGATAGGTCAGATATCAGCCAGCGTTTCTTTCTGCCTCTTAAAATTATTTCCCGCACCTGCAAGCGCAGTGAAGTCAGGTCTCAAATGCTTTACATGGGTGAATCCAAGCATTGGAGAAAGTGACGCTTTTGTTTTGTTGGGTTGCAGAAACCTGTGCATGCTTGCTTATATTTTGTGTCTAGCGTAGCAGTTGCAGAGCAAAAACGGGATGACGGTAGTACTCTCCTTTAGATTAAACTTTGTAATTCCCAGGAAAATTTATTGAGGAGTTAATTTACCAAAGTGTCTGATTTCTTGTATTTATAAGATAATTAGTGGAGTGGATCTTTTTTTTTTGAACGTGGTATTTTGATTTGTATGAGGAGCCTTACAGTAACTCTTAGTCATTTAGGTCTTGACTGAATAACTTAAAGACAGACTTGAAAAGGAAATTTTAATTTTCTTGATACAAATTCATAAAACTGAATGAAGTTAATATGCCAAGTTTTATGGTAGAACTAACCCAGAAAGTTGAGTTCAATGTTTTAATTCTCTTATTTTTTGGGGGGGTGATGTTTTACAGGCACTTAAGTATTCATCGAAGAGTCACCCCAGTAGCGGTGATCACAGACATGAAAAAATGCGAGACGCCGCAGATCCTTCACCACCAAATAAAATGTTGCGGAGATCTGATAGTCCTGAAAACAAATATAGTGACAGCACAGGTCACAGTAAGGCCAAAAATGTGCATATTCACAGAGTTAGAGAGAGGGATGGTGGTGAGTAGCTTTTTGGTTGAAACTTCCACATGTTGGTTTTTCATGATAATTCTGTATAAAACAAAAGGTGTCAGTCATGTTTCCAGCTTGCAGACGTTACTGTATGGTTATGTCATCAGAATATTTTATTTTTATTTATGTGATTCCCAAACAAGTGATGTAGAGATAACAGATGCTGACCTGAGGATCCAAAACTGGACTCCAGTAGCTGATAGAGCATGCATTTATGAATGTAGCCTACCAGTACTTTATTAATGGTGAGGGAAATGCAGGACGTTTTTCCAAGAAAGGAACTTTCACCTCTTCAAGTAAAGATTTCAGTTTATTTGGCTTGGTTTATTTTGAGATCCTTGTTTCTGCATGAATTTTTTTTTTTTTTTTTTTTTTTTAAGGAGTTCAGCTGTGTCTCCTAATGGTGAAGTGCAAATTTAAAAATTTAGTAGGTATTTTGATACAGTTCACAGGTTAAAAAAATCATTTGTGATTCAGAAAATTTTTCTTAAGTTTTTGCTGTGAACATTTAAATGAGATTTTTCCTGTTCCCTAGGATCTTATTAATGTAACTTGTATATTTTTTCACATATTCACGTTGTTAAAAGTTAGCCTCAGTGGTGTAAGGGTAACTTCAGCTGTTCCTTTGCCTCAAGTTCTTTGTGGTAGGTGGAAGGCCGAGAAAAAAAGTTAAACTCTTAACTGTTTTCAGACTTAATGTGGCCAAAATTTACCAAAATAATCAGATTTCATGTCTAAAGGATGCATTGAGGGATAAACCAATTTCGCTGAGGCAATTAATCTCTATTTTTCCTTGCTATAAGATCTTAAATTGCTTAAAAGATAATGTGTTCGAAATAAATATACCCTGTTGATTGTGCCTTTATAAACTTCTAAGGAAACTCAGTAATCTCACATGGCTTTCTGTCTGATTTTCAACTAGCTTCTCAATATTTTGCTTTTACTTCAAAAAAAAAAAAAATCCTGCATCTTCTGGTTCTCTTTCTTGCCTCCTAGGGTAGAAGTCAGCTATACTCAGTATGATGAGATATTGAGAAACATCGTTCTCCTCTGTATATAATTACTGGGTTGAGGAAATTAATAATGATCAGAAGATTACATTGAGATGGAATATTTGGATGGTTATTGAATGGGAGGGGAATATAGTTCTCCATTAAATAGAGTATAGTTTTGTGCTACTTACACAGATAATCTATATATTTGTTTGTAAGTAATAGCAGATGGGTTTGGTTATTTAGCGTTACAAGTTCTTGGACAGAATTACTTAAACTATTAATGTTTTTAATTTTGTGGGTAAATTTTCATAGTGTATGTGTAGTGAAGATAATTCTATTACCAACCAATTACCAACCACTTTTCTGTAGTGGATTTCATTTCAAATGTTAGCTCTTAGAAGGCAGTACTGTTTGCACTGTATTTTGCTTTATCTTTAAAATTTTGGTGACTGTGACTAAATAGGATGTGGCACCTCATCTCCTTGTGGATAAGTATCCCAGGCTCACTTTTAGTGATTCTGATCTGGTTAATCTATCATGTATCCCCACATCCAGGAAGGAGGTCGTTTTAAGTTGTACTCTAGGAAACTTCTGTAAATGCTTTCATACACTTACAGTGAACCATGCCTGGTAAATTCTTTTACAGGTGAAATAATCCCAAGAACATTTTGTTGCTCATTCATTCAGCAAACATTGGGCATCTGCTATGTGTCAGCAGTTGTGTGGTATTCCTGGAAGTAATTCTAAGATGTGATCCTGGCCTTGAAGCTATTCTTAAAGGTGCTGACTCTGGAGAGCTGGTGGTGGTGGTCTAGCTGCTTGCTTTTTCTGTACTTTTTCTTTCTTCATTTTGATTTTAGTTTTCCTTCCTATATGTAGTCCAGATATTTCTTGTTTGCTTTTAGTTTCCTTTTTATTTGCATCTGCTTGCTGATGGTTCTTTAGCTCTATTTGTAAAGAAACTTATTTTTCTGATCTAGTCACTTGCTCAGTTAAAACCCCACTTTCTGATTTGCTTTTTTAGCTGTTTGCTTTTCTTTCTCTGGAGTCTTTTAACTAATACTAATTTCATTCCTGACTGTATCATCTCTCATATACCTGGCTACCATATTACTTTACACTATGTAGGAATAATAATGAATACCATAAAATCAAATCTACATTCTTGAGCTCAGAGTGCATCTTTGATGTTAATTCTGTGTTTTAAAGATGTGAAGTGGTGATTCTTCCCTCAGTTAATACTGATATATTTAGTCATTATACTTTGACTCCAGGTTTTTTTTTTTTTCCTTGCTACTGAGAGTTTGAAACAGATTTTAAAGGGAATATGTAATTTTATTACAGGCGTTTTTATTCCCTGAGATTTTTATCTTTAAATAAATATGAATTCAGGGCTTCCCTGGTGGCGCAGTGGTTGAGAGTCCACCTGCCGATGCAGGGGACACGGGTTCGTGCCCCCGTCCGGGAATATCCCACATGCCGCTGAGCGGCTAGGCCCGTGAGCCATGGCCACTGAGCCTGTGCGTCCAGAGCCTGTGCTCCGCAACGGGGGCCACAACAGTGAGAGGCCTGCATACCGCAAAAAAAAAAAAACAAAAAAAAACCATACATACATATATATATATATGTATATATATATGTATTTTTTAAAAAATAAATGTCCACGTAACAGTCAAAACCATTATCCAAAGTGAAATGCAAGTGAGTTGGATTATCTGTACACTCAGCGTTTGTAAGTAACAACTTAATGTAAGAACAGGTTACTATATTTATTGAACTAATTTCAAATTGATATTTATTTTAGGATTTAAAAAAATCTAATAATTTTAATAAGTACCTAATTTAAGGATGTGTGTACCCTCCCCCCCCCCCCAAATGGGGCTTTACTGGCATCTGTCCACATCACAGCATATTTTTTTTCAGTAATTCACTAGATTTCTTCCATGGCACCTTGGATTTCCTTGAAAAGTGCCAATTCAGAGTAATATATAAAATGACTTTAAGGTATATCATAAGTCAGAAAGCAGGGATTGAGGAGGATCGTCACTCTCAGAAATCTGAAGCTAAAAAGGATTTATTCCAGCTTTGTATGTGCAGTTAAAATAATTGGAGGTTTTTATCCCGTAGGATTTATGAAAGGGAATGTAGATTATCTGTCGTAATTAAGGGAAATTATGTGACATTACAACTTACCTAGAAGGTTGTTTAACTTGGTGGAATAAGTTATTTTTATATATTCCCTGATCTATCTGCAAAATATCTTTTGTTTAAAAATAACCAAAAACAAGAATCTTAAGGTACACTGGATTTGTTTTTATAGCTTAGACGTGTTTTTAAAGGTGCAGGTTACATCCCCCCACTTCAGAAGTATGACAGTACAATACTGGTTGGACTTGTACTTCTGTGGAATTTTAAAACTCTTTCCATTTCGTTAAAGTATGTTTTTCTTTTTTTTTCTTTTTAACATCTTTATTGGGGTATAATTGCTTTACAATGGTGTGTTAGTTTCTGCTTTATAACAAAGTGAGTCAGTTATACATATACATATGTTCCCATATCTCTTCCCTCTTTGTCTTCCTCCCTCCCACCCTCCCGGCAGCCAAAAGTATGTTTTTCTTTAACGAAACTAGTCCTGAGGATAATTTTACCAAGTAACTGTAAGAATGTTGATAGTACAAATGAGTTTAGGAACGAAGGATGTCTTTACAAGGATTCTGTAAAGCTGTTCCACAAAACTTCAGCCTCTTGGGGGTTGTCCCATTTTTCTCATCATCCCTCTAAGAATTAACTGTCAGAAACATACTTGTTAGAAACATCTTTTGGGGGGAGATAGCTCAATTGGTTAATTGAAAAATATTCTTTATCGGCTCCCTGATTTGTGGGACTTAACAGTGATTTTGCATAGCTTTTTAGTTAGCATTCATATACCTTTGAGTACAAAGGAAAAATTGCCCTTAGTGGTTACATCTCTAAAGATTTTAAAGTTTTTAGCTGCATAATGAAAGCTTTCTTTTGTCATTTAGCTATATCTGGAGAAATTTGGAAATGTATTTAATACAGTTGTCAAATGACAGTTACTGTAGCATTTGAAGGAATTGTTCAGTAGGGAGTATTTGGGGATAATTGGTGTTTTTACAGTTTTTAAAGTATGATTTAGTAATGTTTTAGTATTTTCATATTAAATAATAGACTGATAGTTGCACAGTATGGTCTTACGGTTATTCATATAACTTTACATTTGGAATAAAACGAAATATGCTGTGCATTTGTAATGTTAGAAAGTACTATAAAAATGAACGGTCTCATTTGATCCTCATTGACCTTGGAAGGTAGATAGTACAGATAGTATCCCTGTATTACAGTTTATAGATGAGGGAAGATTTACTTTTATGAAAGGAACCCATAGTGACAGATTAGTCTAGAAATTAGTCCTCTCTACTCTGGTAACTGTGTACACTGTTGGAGATGAACCATTCAGGCATATTTGAACTTTATTTGGTGGGTGTTTACTATATTACAAATTAGCATAAAGATGACTTGTATCTTAATGCTCTGGATACATCTTAACGAATTATAGTAGAGGGTGTGTGTGTGTGTGTGTGTGGTGTGTGTGTGTGTGTGTGTGTGTGTGTGTGTGTGTGTGTGTGTGTGTGTGTGTGTGTAGTTCTAGACCAGATGATCATGTTAGTGTGCTTTTTAAAATAAGTTTTAATGGGAAAGCTTGCCAATTTTACTAGGAAGAAGCCATTTTTCTCAAGTTAAGCCCTTGTATACAGAGGCTTGTTTTCAAAGCAACTTGGAAATTTCATACAGAATCTAAAATTTACTGATACTTGAATTAAGTGTTTTTCTGTCTAGTGAAAATAGTATTACCTATTTTTATTGGTCCAGTGTATATATAGTAAGGTAATAAACTAGGCAGATAGGTTTGCATTGGGTTTCCATAGGAAATAGGTATTCCATTTCAAGAGGAACAGAGTAAGGTTGGTGGATAAAAGTTTTAATACTTCAGCTCTTCAGTATTCCTTAATTTTAGGAAATACATGCTCTAAACATTTGTGCGTGTGTTTGAACACATACCATGTCATTTGTCTTGTAGTCATCACATTTTAACCTATTTGTTATTCTTAAAAAGTTGGTTATTATGTATTTATGATATAATGGATTTCAATTTCACAATCAAAAATATTTTGGAATGGTTTACTTTGATCTTTTAAGGCAGTCTCAGTTGAACTGTTTTAGTTGTGCAAGATGTATTTAAAGTTCTTGGTGTAACATACTTAGGATTTCTGGTCCATAATTCACAGAAAATTTATATATTCTAGGTTGTCTTCCTGTTGAGGTTCTGTTTGTCTTATTCTGTTGTGCAGAATGGTTTTGATTTATGTAGGGAACCATTTTGTTGATAAGAGTGGAGCTAGCAATGAGCTGGGGTATCTTGGTAGAGATTCTGTACCTGGGACCACATCTGTACCTGGACTCTGCTTCTGCGACCCTGTGCTAAGAACTGGAGATACTGTTCGTCAGTCATTTCAAAACCAGTTATTTAGGGCTTGAAAATATATCCTATGAAGACTCTCCTTTTTATGATTTATATGATGCTTCATAATCTCAAAAGCCCTTTTGCATGGTTTTTCACCTGATCCCATAACCCTTTGAATTAGGCTGATCAGGATTATTCCTGTTTTACTGATGAACATATAATCTAATTATTTAGCCTACTATTGTTGAAAGTAGAAAGCAAGTCTTTTTGCTACACATAAAACCTCATCTCGGGCCTCCCTGGTGGCGCAGTGGTTGAGAGTCCGCCTGCCGATGCAGGGGATACGGGTTCGTGCCCCGGTCCGGGAGGATCCCACATGCTGCGGAGCGGCTGGGCCCGTGAGCCATGGCCGCTGAGCTTGCGCGTCCGGCAACGGGAAAGGCTACGACAGTGAGAGGCCCACATATGGCAAAAAAAAAAAAAAAAAAACCTCATCTCTACCTTAAAGATGTACTCCAGCTGTAACCACTTAGTACAGATCTTCCTGGACTTACAGTGGGGTTACTTCTCGATAAACCCATCAAAAGTTGAAAATATCGTAAGTTGGAAATACATTTAATACATTTAACCTACCTTAAATGTGCTCAGAACACTTACATGAGCAAAATCATTTTGGGTAAAATCATCTAACACAAAGTCTGCTTTACAGTAAAGTGTTGAACGTCGCGTGTAACTTACTGACTGCTGTACTGAGCGTGAAAAGCAGAATGGCTGTAAGTGTAGGGGTGGTTCGCCTTCTGGTCACGTGGCTGACTGGGAGCTGTGATCCTGAGGGCATATCCTACCGCATATCGCTCGCCTGCGAGAAGAGCAGAATTCAAAATTACAGGTATGGTTCCCACTGCCTGCCTGTTGGCTTCCACATCATTGTAAGGTCAACAAATCCCAAGTCGAACCGTGGTAAGTCTGGGACCGTCTGTACTTAAAGTAAAACTGTTGTTCCTTCCTCTTCCTGCCTGGACTCTGCAGTAGCCTCTTGAATGGTGTCCCACATCTTTTATGCTTCCCACAGCACGTAGCCAGAGTAGTCCAGTTAAAATGACAGCTTACATCGCTGTCATGCTCGAGACCCTCCCTTGACTGTGTTACTTACCGAGGCCTGTAGTGACCCCTGTGTAACCTGCTGTCTGGGTACTTCTGTGGCCTCTTCCCCTTGTTGGTGCTGCTCTGTCCGCACTGGCCCTGCAGCAGGTTTGTTCTTGTCTCAAGAGTTCTGCACGTTATGCGCCTCGTTTCTGGGATATTTATCTTTCTGCATGTCCGCCTGGTGCCCTCTCTCCAGTAGGGTGTCCGCCGAAGTGCCACCCTCTCCCAGAGGCCTTACCTGCCGTTGCAGTCACTCAGACAGCCGTCCTATCATTGCCTGTCCTTCCCACTGCTTTGTTCCTTCTTTGTACTTAGGTAACCTGATGTTACTGCCTTCTTGTCATTGTGTTACAGCACGTGTTCCTGGAAGTTACTGTGCCATGCACAGTGCACCCCAGGGTTTATGGGGGGGCGTGGGTGGGGCACAGGACTCGAAGGACACTGTCGGCAGCATGTTAGGAAGAGGGGGGGCCTTGCGAAGATCTTGCACAACTTTGTTAAACAGTCGAGGAGTACACTAACGACGCAGTAGATGCGGCATTTTACCTTGACGAAGACCTGAAGTTAGTAGCTTGTGGAAGGGCTGCAGTTTGTGAGTTACTGTCAAGTGATGGAAGGAGGGTTATCTGAAATAACCCTTTGAAAATTGTCACCGACTGTGGATGGATGTGACCCGTAACTCGGATGCTGAGCTAGGGTAGCTGGCAGGTATTAGAGGCATATGTCTCTGTGCCATGAATCCCCGTGTAGCTTGGTTCAGCTGGGTGCAAGCTTGTGTTTCTCCCAGGTGAAATTGCTTGTAGGTAAGTGGGGAAATCTGTGTCATGCTCAGGTAGTTTCCTGATAAATCAATAGTGCTCAAACAAATTTGCATTTTTCGAAAAAAAAGTGTTATAGCAGGACTGACAGTTTTGCTTGTCCTCTGGAATATACTCCGCCAGAACAGGGAGTAAATTTGTTGATGGCTTTATCCCCTTGTATCCCCGTTGCCTAGAACAGTGCCTAACACCTTGGCAGATTTTCGTAAATGGGTAGATGAAAGACTATTGGGATTGTCAGGATTGAAAGGGAAATGAAACTGGTTTTCTGGAATAGTGTTTCTCAGACGTGCGTGTGTATGCTTGACATCTGGGGATCTTGCTAAAATGCATTTTCTAGCTCAGCAGTTCTGGGGTAGGGCCCAAGGGTCTGCCTTTTTAACAAGATCCCAGATGTTGCCTTGTTGTTGGCTGCACGTGAGTGACAGGGTCTTAGAGCAGCACTGCCCAGCAGAAGCAAAGTGAGCCACAAAGGTGAGATTTCTAGTGGCGCCGTTGAAGTAGGAGTGAGCTTTAGTATATTTTATAGAACCTGGCGTATCCAAAATTTTCTCACTTCGGCATGCACTGGATGTTTTAAAAACTATTAAGATTTTTTTTTTATAATCCTTTTTTTGTGCAAAGTCTTTGAAATCTGGTATTTTACGCTTATAGCATATTTCAGTTGGGATTGGCCACATTTCCTGTGCCTACTTGCCACATGTGGTTATTGGCTACTGAATTGGACAGCACAGTTCTGGAGAATATGATCACCCTTTTGACCTATTTAGCTTAACACGTTTTCCTATTTTTCTAAAGAAATTTTTTATGCGCTTGATTTCTGAAACAGCATCTTTATGCCAGGCAGGGTTGGAGTTAATGGGCCCTTGAACTGTATAGTGCTGCTTGTACTACAATTTTTCTTTGTTAGGATGAATTTATTATAGAAAAACTAGAAAATGCAGAGAAGGGGGAAAATGAAATCGCCTCAGATCCTGTCGGTAGTTTTCATAGGACTCATTCTTGTGCCATAACATATGAGAAGCATCCTATACATAGCCTTTGCAGTTTTTATTAAAAATGGTTTCATATTATGGGGTTATTTGGCTCGTCTTTAGTATATTTTCACAGTGGATTCAGTAGACATTTGGTGTCGGCAGTATCAGTCTGAGAGGACTGACCACGCATACTTTAGTTAGTGCTCAGAGAATGTGAATACTTCTCTCTTACCCTTAACCAATGGGTGGAGCCATCTTTCAGTTAGATTGTGTTTTAGTCCAGTCGCTGGTAACATGTAGCTGGGTGACTTCAGGCATGTCACTCGCTCTGTGTTTTTGTGTCCACTCCCTAGGATGGCGGTGGGGTTGAATGAAAATGACAAACCTTGGAACACTTGTGAAGCATCTAGCCAAGTGCTCAGACTGTGACATTATTATGTTTGTTCTTATTCCTGTGACTGAGGAGGAGTTGCTGTCAGACCAGCAGCCCCAGTCTCAAGCTGCCGCTTCTTTCTTTCTTCTTCCTTAGGAAGGACCATCCTGGGTATTTCACTTGCCAGGTGAGGGGTCTGATCGGTGAGAGTTACGTGAAGGGGCTGCAGGGCCATGCTAGCTTGTTACCTGCTCATCCAGAGCTCTGCAGTTGAGAGGTATTTAGGATTGTTGGAAGGGTAAACCAAAACACATTTAGGGTAATTACCCCAAATTTGGCTGTCTATTCAAATCACCTAGGAAGCTTTTAGAACTACAAGTTCCTGACTCCATCTGAATTATCATCAATCAGAGCAGTGGGGGGCGGGTGGGGAGGGGAGACTAGAAAACTGAGTTTTTAAATAAACACTGGTTTAATTTAGGTACGTGCAGACTGTAGACCTAGGGAGAGTACGCACAAGAGGAGGAACGCTGAGATGGACATGAGGGAATGTGAATTTTCTCGTTAGGAGTCTAGAAGTCAGAGTGGTTGTTTGCCAGATCATACTGTGTGCTTTCTTGAGTTTCAGAGAACTTTGTTCTCTGTCTTCTTTTCTGATGCACAGATAATAGTATAATTTGTATACAGTTACTCATTAAATACCTCAGTTAGCATCCTGTGGCATCTAATGTAATGGCCGTTGCTCCGGAGTAGAATTAATGCCGGGAAGTAGAGGAGTTTTTTAACCAGTATTAGCAGCTGGCCAGGCCAGCAGGATATGTTTGGGTCGTATCTGAAGCTGCCGCTCTTACTTAGATCAAGTGTTTCTGGCACACACACCCCCATTCCCGTGCAGTCAGGCTTCCCTGAGACAGCCGGTGCTGAGCTTCATTTGGTTTTTGTTCCCCCGGAACACAGAGCCTTGACCCGAGTTGGTGTGCTCAGGCCGACCTCAGGTGCTAGCAGACCGTCTTCCTGCAGTTGGCCCTGAGGAGTAGAGCGGGCCGTCAAACAATGTGGGCTTAGGGTGCCAGCCAGCCCCCTTCCCTGTAGCCGTTCTATGTATGACTTTACAGTCGAGGTTCCTTACCCGCCATTCTGTGCTTCAGATTCAAATAACTTCAGCTCGTGTAGTGCTGTGAAATGTGTATATTGGGGAAGAAATCTGCCTGTAAGTGGACCAGTGCATTTCAAACCTGTGTTGGTCAAGGGTCAGCTGTAATTGCATTTTGAAGGAAACTTAGGGTGAGCGTGTTTGATGTATTTAGATAGTGCTAGTCTTTTGGTTTAATCTCTTGATTACTTCTGAATTGTATGATGGTGCGCCTGAAGAGCATGGCATCATGTTGACATCTTCTGAAGGGTTTTGACCTGTACTGTACCCATAGAACTAGTCCTTTGTGGTAACCAAAAAGCAATACGAGTAAAAGATGTTACTTTGGAATATTTTGGCTCAGATGAGAAGATCATGGTAAATATTTCTGCATTTAATAATGCATTTGTGAAGAATAAGTTTCTAGACTCTTCCAACTTCATAAAAGTATGTGCTGGTGGTTTATGAAAACATTCATTGAAGCCCTGGGGAAAACATGGGAGTTGGAACACAGTAAGATAGGCTGTTAGAAGTGGTGTTGTCTACTGTCCCACAGCCTTTTCTGTGACGATGTGTTCCTGCTGCCTGTTGGCTCCTTATCAGGGTTTTAAAGTATTCGTATTTAATACTCTATGCATAGAGATGAGTCTCGTTTATCATGGGACATTTAAGTTGTAAAGAATATTCTTGAGGGTTAAGTCACAAGGCTGTACTGTCTAAAGCTGTAGACTAACCTCAGTTTTGTATTTTTGTGTAATTATGGTAGTTCCTTTGTAATGTAACTTAAATTTCAGTGTTGATTATTTTGCAAAAGTAGACCCAAGGTGCTTGGGCCCTCCAGATTTCCTTGTCAATTTGATTTGGGCTAGATTTATTTATTATTACCTTGACAAGGAGTTGGGTGAGTCCCTGATGATGACTCTCATAATTTAGGGGTGTTCTTGATTCTTGGGAAGAACAGGTTTTAAAATGTAGCACTTATTTTAGTATTTACATGTCAAACTTATTTTTGGTGCAGAGGTAGGGAATTACTGTTTAGTGTATGTGTTGTTGATTTTCGCATATTCACTAAGTAAGGTCTCGTTAGGGGAGGAGGAGTACCGGCGGGCTTCCTGCTCGCTGCTGAGCCGGGCTTTTGTCAGCACCATGTCGTGATGAGCCCCGCGGATGACGTGCTATTCAGGACTTCCCCTTGGGTCCTTGCACATGGGCACGCTGTACAGTTAGGCTCTCAGGTTGTCCTTTTGTGTGCTGATGCGGGGCGCGCTAGCCAGCCTTTGATTATATAAAGCCGTGTGTTGTTAGTGCTGCTTGTTGTACTGTACATTTGAGGTGGTGAGGGTTTGGATTCGGATGGTAGAAGTAGAATTTAAAGAGGATTGCAGTTGATATGCATATTTTGAGGGAAAAACCGATTTCTGGTGTCAAGTCTAGATAGATAGGTTTGGACATGTATTTGGCATTGGGTGACCTCTTCATTGCTCTTACAGTCTTGTTTGGGAACCGTATCAAAATTTCACTAATAGAGAAACTTCTGGTTCCTACTTTGATAATGTAGAATGGATTGACATGTAAATTTTCTGAACTTTGCTGCTTTGTTCATATTACATAGATTTTAATGTAGAGTTATAGAGTGATTTCATTTTAATTCAGGCCTAAAGGTGATTTCAGTTTTGATTTTCCTTTTTTTTTTTGGTAAGTCCAGGAGTATTTAGAAGTGTGCCTTCAAATTTTTAAATGAATGTTGTAAATTGGTATTTTAAAAATTATTTGGCTTTTAGTTATTCTAATTTTATTGGCCTTTTGGAATTAAGATTTTTTTTCTCGTTATCTCAGAATACTTTAATTACAGCAGATATTTTTGAGGTGTTTGAAAATAATGTATTTTTCTCTTCGATACAAAGAACTGTTTAGATCAAGTTCTTTAATTCTGCCGTGCATTACTGTGTAATAGAAGTCCTTTTAGTCTTAGTGTTTACTTGATCTGTTTTCTGACCGGTGAGAAAGTTTCCCAATATGATAGTTGATTTCACTTCTTATTTTTTATTTTTATTTATTTATTTATTTATTTATTTTTTTTGCGGTACGCGGGCCTCTCACTGTCGTGGCCTCTCCCGTTGCGGAGCACAGGCTCCGGACGCGCAGGCTCAGCGGCCACGGCTCACGGGCCCAGCCGCTCCGCGGCTTGTGGGATCCTCCCGGACCGGGGCACGAACCCACGACCCCCGCATCGGCAGGCGGGCTCTCAACCGCTGCGCCGCCAGGGAAGCCCCCCCCTCTCTTTACAAAATCGTTTCTGACTCTTCTCCTTCTGAGGTTTGTGTTCGATGTATCTTGGTTCTGTTCTGATCTCTTGCTCAGTAAAAAGGTGTGTGGACACTTTTGGAATGAGTGTACATTGTACTCTGGGGAGAAGAATCCCATGGCAGGTTCTCCTGGTGCCAGAATTGTGGTGAAAGCTGTTCATTTTGTCCACCTGTTGAAAGTTTTATTTTGGATGATTTAATTTTTAAATAACTTATTGTAATTTGATGACTGATTCAGTAGAAATACTCCTGAGATTTTATATTCTAGTTTTTCCCATGTCAAATATGTGTCCTCAGAAAGTTTTCTGTCTGGGTTTGGTTTATCTCTTCCATGTTACTGGTTTCCTAATATGTTTGCTGTTTGAAGTTGTCCGTTCATATTTGGGAAAGAGAGTCTACGTTAGTTAGCCACTGTCCAAAAGAACGTTTGTGTAGCTGAAAATGTTCAGTATGTGAGCTCTCCAGTATGGTAGCCACTAGCCACGTGTGCCTATTGAATACTTGAAATGTGGCTAATGCAACTAAGAAGTTTTAGTGTTTTAAAATTTAAATTTAGGGCTTCCCTGGTGGCGCAGTGGTCGAGAGTCCGCCTTCCGATGCAGGGGACGCGGGTTCGTGCCCCAGTCCGGGAAGATCCCACATGCCGCGGAGCGGCTGGGCCCGTGAGCCATGGCCCCTGAGCCTGCGCGTCCGGAGGCTGTGCTCTGCAACGGGGGAGGCCACAGCAGTGAGAGGCCCGCGTACCGCAAAAAAAAAAAAACTTAAATTTAGCCCATTGCTGTTATGTCATCTTCTTTCTGTAATATTGAGGTTTCTCTTTTCGCAGTTGCTAATAATCTCTTGGTTGCCAAGTCCACTGAAAACCTTCCAGTCGTTCTTTTACTTGAGTCCTTTGAAGTGATTTCTCCTTCCTTATTGGTAGTTTTTTGATTTTTCATTATGCTGTCTTTCCTTTCCATGCTGCTGTTACAAGCTCTTTCTGAGCTCTGAGTCTCATTTATCTGTACTGACACGTTCGTGTTTTCTGCGTCGTCTGTCCTTGCTGTGCACCCTCTCCTTGGATTTCTAGGTCTGCGTACCTTTTTGCTCATTAGGCATGTTTCATGTGACATTCCTAATTTGAGTATTCTCTGTCTTGGTTAATACTTGGGCAGTTATTCTTGATTCCTTTTCCTTTCCTTTCCTCCTGTGTTTAAGAGGAATCCTAGACCTTGTGGAGGCTCTAAATCTAAGCACATTACATATGAGCAACATGACTGTGAAGGTGTGGGAGTTTTCCTCCCTGCTTCCTCATATGCCTACCTGGGTTGTCTTCCTGCCTGGTATACGTAGGGGACACTGAGGTGAAAAGAAACTGCTGTTATGTTCACGCTGGAAAGTTGGCATCTCAGAACATAGCTAGAAGGCTTCCCTGGTGGTGCAGTGGTTGAGAGTCTGCCTGCCAATGCAGGGGACACGGGTTCGTGCCCCGGTCCGGGAAGATCCCACATGCCGCAGAGCAGCTAGGCCCGTGAGCCATGGCCGCTGAGCCTGCGCGTCCGGAGCCTGTGCTCCGCAACGGGAGAGGCCACAACAGTGAGAGGCCCGCGTACCGCAAAAACAAACAAACAAACAAAAACACCATAGCTAGAAAATTTGAAGAATTGAAAATCTTCCAAGTCACCGTGTCCAAGAGTCCAAACTTTTCTCAGCCGCCCCCCCGCCCCCCTTTCTCTCTACTACAGTCGCGTAGAAACTACTTGCCCAGTCCTAGAACATCAGATACTTTTGTCCCCCTTGTATGTGTTTTTCACAGCCAAAACTGTCCTCTCACTACTCCTACCCCACCTTGTTTTTCTTGGCAAACCTCTTAATCCTTCAGGATCCCAGTTCTTTTATTGTATGAAGCCTTCCTTGAACCTATTTCTCTTACAGTTCCTGTCCAGTGAATTGTAATTGTTCACATATGTGGTTTGCCTACTCTAAGTTCCTAGAAGGCAGAGACTGTGTTTTAATTTTACTTGTATCAGGGCCTGGCATATAAATGTAGGTGCTCAGTACTGTTAAACTTACATGCCATTTTACATATCTAGTACATGTGAGAAACGGGTGAGTGGTAGTAAACCTCAGAGTTTGTTTTCATGTGCATTTACTATTCTAGAATTCTTAGGTTGGATTGAAGTTGCTTTTTTACTGTTTGTGAAGGAAGCAAGCAGTTTATTCACATTTTCAGGAAACTATCTAAATAAACTTTAAAAAAAATTGTGTGTAGTAATTGGTATGTTAATTCCAACACATTATTACCAGTTCTTTTTTTTTTTTTTTGCGGTATTTGGGCCTCTCACTGTTGTGGTCTCTCCCGTTGGAGAGCACAGGCCCCAGATGCGCCGGCTCAGTGGCCATGGCTCACGGGCCTAGCCGCTCCGCGGCATGTGGGATCTTCCTGGACTAGGGCATGAACCCGCGTCCCCTGCATTGGCAGGCAGACTCTCAACCACTGCGCCATCAGGGAAGCCCTACCAGTTCTTTTGATTTTTTTTTTTTTTTTTTTTTTTTTCGGTACCCGGGCCCTTACCTGTTGGGGCCTTTCCCT
>NW_006798732.1:2151724-2161214 GCF_000442215.2 Lipotes vexillifer | reverse complement strand
CTCACTGTTGTGGCCTCTCCCGTTGCGGAGCACAGGCTCCAGACGCGCAGGCTCAGCGGCCATGGCTCACGGGCCCAGCCGCTCTGCGGCGTGTGGGATCTTCCCGGACTGGGGCACGAACCCGTGTCCCCTGCATTGGCAGGCGGACTCTCAACCACTGCGCCACCAGGGAAGCCCCCTACCAGTTCTTTTAAGTCACCTTGATAGTTAGACTGCTATCAGTTGCCATATGATAAACTATAGTATGCTATATTTAATTTGAATAATGACATTTAAAACTTTACAGACTCTTTACTAATTTTTTTACTGTTCCTTTTGTAAATTATTTCTCAAATCCTTTTAAATTCATGCACCACCCACTATTTAAGGAGATCTTACAGTTGTACTTTCTGTGATATATTTAGGCAGGACAATAAGGTGAGTTTTTGCTGTTTTGTAGGGCTTTTTTGGTTCTTTTTGGTTGTTGGTCTTTTTTTCCCCAAATTTCCTTATATTTGAATATTCAATAAGGTTTTTCAAGCTTTCTGAAATTAAGAATTTCCCAGAAATTCTCACATGTGGTGCTCCATTTCTTTCACCCTTGAGAATTACTGCTCTAATTATTTTTAATTAGTGATTCATTGTGTTGTGATTTTATTCCTAAAAGTGACTAAAATGTTAACTGAAGATCAGTTTTCATCAGCAAAAAAAAAAAGAATATAACTATAACGTGGCATACTTTGGCTCTTGACAGTAAAATTTTGACGGTAAAATTATGACTTTTAAAAGTAAACTCATTTAAAAAAAAAAAGAGCTACTTAGGGCTTCCCTGGTGGCGCAGTGGTTGAGAGTCTGCCTGCGGATGCAGGGGACACGGGTTTGTGCCCCGGTCTGGGAAGACCCCACGTGCCGCGGAGCGGCTGGGCCCGTGAGTCATGGCCGCTGAGCCTGCGCGTCCAGAGCCTGTGCTCCGCAACGGAAGAGGCCACAGCAGTGAGAGGCCCGCGTACCGCAAAAAAAAAAAAAAAAAAAAGTAAACTCTAAAGACCATAGACTATTTCAGTCCAGCAGTGGCTCAGTTGAAATCTTTTGGGGTTGAATTCACATCTTGTTGAAAATCAAGAGCCATAGTTACAGATTGTTCTTAATTTCTCTTAAGTCCCATTTTGTTTTTGATCTGAAACAATATTAACCAAACAATATTAGCCAACTTTTCTCCTACCTTAGTTACCAGTATTTTCACTGAATTATTAGTTATTTTTAATAGTCAAACACATCTTCAGTGATTAAAGAATTGGCCTCAGATATTTGAGTGAATATACTCTAGGCTCTCAACGGAGGAGTACTTAAGTGCGTGTAAGTTTTCATCATTGGAGACTCCTTAAGGTGAATGCTTTAAAGGTTCCTGTCTACTTTTCTGTATGTGTGTATTCTAATGTTATCTTTTTAAAGATCATCACATAATTTATCACCTTTCCAATTTTTTCTCTCAATATTTATTCTTAAGGATATGTGTGGTTTTTAAAAAGCTGTCTTCTGGCTTAAAAGCACTAATTTATTTTTGTGTTGTTGGAATAGTGTATCAATCATCATGCTTTCTCCTCTGTCAGGTGGAGAAAATCAGGCTTGTTGGTCAGAGTGGTGCCTAAGTTGGGTTTGGTAGCCGTCTCTTCTTGGACGTACTAGATATTCCCTCTCTGTAACCTTTCAGTATCACTAAGACCACTGTCAGTGGAGGAAGGCCAGGAAGCATATGGGGACCTTCTGTGTTGTGTTCTGCAGTGTTATTTCAGAACACGCTTATTGGGTGGCATTTGGGTTTTTAATACACATGTCAAAGCATCGTGTTAAAGAATTACTACCAAGTAAAATTTGAAACCTAAAAAAAAGAAAATGTTGAATCATAGAGCCAGAACTCTTTGAATATTGACTGGTTTCTAGTTGTAAGGAAGTTCCTTTTTTTGTGTTTGGATATATGTATCTTTTAGGATGGCATGCTGTTAAGAGAGAGTGCATTGTTAACTTGGTGCTTTCAGATGTTTGCTGTGTGTCTGTCCTACCATTGCATGGTAACCAAAACTCTGTCCCTGCCAGAAGTGTAGTATGTATGGCTTCTTTTGTTTGTGTGGGGACCTTTGGAATATTTCTCTCCAGTGTTCATGTAGTGTTTTCATCACTGTATATAGAAAAGGATAGAACAGCGTGGTAGTTTCCTCTGCCTTCATTAAGTTTAAGTTGAGAAATAAGACTGAGATTTTTCAAGACTATTATAAACAGAAGCCCTAAAGTTTTCACTGTATGGTATATACTATAAAAATCATTTTTGTTATGTAAAAAAGTGATTTAGTTTGTGACCTTGTCAGTACAGCTTCCAATTTAAGTCTTAAGTTGCCCACTAAATATAGTATTCATTTTTTTGCTTTGTTGGGAAGTAATCATTTTGATTCTCAAGATGCCGAGTATTAAATATTTTAAACTTACTCTGTTGGTCAAATACCATTTTCTGGTGGATTTACTTTTAAAAAGGGAAGAAATACTAATTTCATATTTCAGAAATTCTTGTGTATTCTTTATTCTTTGTATTTTTTGTTCTATGTATTCTAGTATAGGTTCTTTTGAACATACAGCCTTTTCTCGTTTTTACTTAATAGATGAGATACTTACAAAATTATAAAACAAAGGTTTCATGAAATTATATAGAGCGCCCTTTAAGGTTAAGGGAAGAGTCATTACTGGTCTTTTAAGTTTAAAGTATGTAAGTAGAGTGTACATGTTAATACCTAAATTTGGCGATTTGTGTGTGGTGAAAATGAATTTTTCAAAATGAAAATAATCTAGCACGGGTAAGTTTGTGTAATGCTGTGTTAGGTTAACTGTGTAATGGAATAAGGATTGAGGTGTGGGTGCAATATCCTGGTTGTCCATTTAACTGCATCTTGGTTTCCTTTCCTTTGCTTCGCTCTTGACTTTCTAATGCTGTTATCCTCCCTTTCTTACTCATTTTTTTCTAGCTGGGGTCATGATCCCCTCTTGCCTAAATCAGAGTAGTGGTCTACTGTCCCCTCCTCTCCCCAGTTCATTATCCACACTGCAGCCAGAATCACCTTCTAAGAAAAGCACATTTGCTCATTCTTTATGAAAAAATCTTATGTCTCCCCAGTGCCCTTCAGGTAAAGCACAAATGTTTCAGTGAACACCTTGCTGCATCTCTCTGTGTCTAGCCCTCCTGTAGTTCTCTGAAGCTAATTGAGATCTGTCACACATGGGTAAGTTACACGTGCTGTTTCTTTCTAGAATACTGTCTCTCCTCCACTCCCATTTGCCTCCTTAATTCTTTCCTGTTTTTCAGGCTTCAATTTAGAGGTCGCTTCTCTAACCTCCCAATCTCCAGTCTAGGTTAGTTAGCACATCTGTTATCCCAGGAAGCACTTTATTTATGATGGTTATATTGTAGTGTCCAACACTGAGCTGCTCATTTTCCCCCCTCAAACCTGCTTTCCCCAGTCGTCCGCATTTTGATAAGCAGAAACTATAGCCTCTCAGTTGCTCAGACCAATAATCTTGAGCCTCCTAACCGGTTTTTCTGCTTTCCTGCCTTCTGACTCTTCAGTTTATTCTCAGGGCAGCAGACCCTCTCGAATGTCCTTAACAATGGCCCGCAGGTCCCGTGTGTGATTCGTGACTGCACCATTGTTACCTCTCTGACATTCTGTCTCTAGATCCTCCTCTCGACTTGCTGAGATTACAGCACTGACTTCCTTGACTCTCCTCAAGCGTGTTAGGTACCTTCCTGCCTCAAGGTCTGTCTGCCTTCCTACTGGGTGTCTCGAATAGCGTCACTGTACCACTTAGCTAGTTTGAAAATGATATCTTAAAATGTGCCATTCAGAATAATTGCTAAGGAGTAATAACATTGAGTGAATTGAAATGGGATAGTCGAAAGGATGACAGTGGCATCTGTGGTTCTCACCCAGGGCAGCAGCAGACTGTTCAAATGCTTGATTTCTCAGGAATCTTCTCCCCTCAGAGGACTAAATATCTAATCTTAGACTAAATCCAGTGCATTTATTTAGGTCTACAGAGGGTTTTTTGAACAAAAAGTGAACATATACTATGAAATATACTGCCAGTAATTTTAAGTCTTGTCAGTTTTTCTGTGTTCTTCAGAATATGCTTCAGTATGTTTCAGAGAAATTTATGTTTATCATATTTTAGAGAAGGGTTTTGTTTTTTTCTTTCTTTTCTTCCATGGTCAGAAACATGTACCATTGTTTTTCAGAGTGTGGTCCAGGGACCATTTGCCCCAGAATCACTTGGGGTGTTTAAAATGCCACTCAGTTCCACCTGAGTCAGAACCTCTGGGTGCTGAGACCTGAATGTCAGCAAATTTAACCTGCAGGTTGGTGCACATAAAAGTTGGACAGCCACTGCTCTGTGCTGTGTGAATGACGGAGCCCCATGGTGAATCCCACGCCGTGCTAGTGGCAGAAGTCTAGGAGAAGCCTTAACTTGAAATCTTTTAACACTTAAAAATGTTTTAATTTAAATATATTTAAAACTTTAAAGAACTATAAGTTGAAACTCTGATACTAAGCGAACATGAGCCCTTTAAGTCTGCGGAAGTATCCTTCATTTTCTCCTGGAAGCAAGTGTGACAAACTTTGGGGCTGAATAGGATCCCGTTGGAGTCGTCAGCACTCACACGCCTTCTAATTCTTAATGACATTTTGTCTCTAGTGTCTCACACTAGAGAACTTTGGAATAACCTGTGATTCAAACAGTGTGTTTGAGTCATATGTATAGTATGTAAAGATTTTTACAAACCTCTGCTTTCTAGGCAAATGTCTCTTCTATCTTAGTGCTTTCGTTGCATCAAAAAATTTCAGGTATTTGTTACAGTAATTGTGGACTGTTTTACAGTAGCACTCAGCTTTTGGCCTGGATGTGAGTGGGTTACTTTGGGTTGTGGAAGACTGTGTTTCCTGCATGCCAGCAGTAGTTTCCTTAAATGAAAACTTTGCATTTTTGTCATTAAATGTGTAACAGTTTTAAGATGGAGATTGTCCTAAACATATGAGACTGGTAATTGCATAAGTCAAGATTATTTAACTTGAAACAGTCTATTTCTAATAAAAACAGGTGGTTATCTATACCCTGAGGTGTTCAGAAATTAACTTGAGTACCTGTGTTATCAGTTAATAAACTGTTGGGTAGCGGTCCTCAACCTTCGTGGCACCAGGGACTGGTTTCATGGAAGACAGTTTTTCCACGGGGCGGGGGAGTGGGGTGATGGGGGGGCAGATGAGGCTGCGCTCCCTCACCAGCCGCCCACCTCCTGCTGTGCGGCCGGGTTCCTAACAGCAGCCCACAGACTGGTACTGGTCTGTGTCCTGGGGATTGGGGACCCCGCTCTGAGGCATAATTTAATGCATTTTCAGTGCCAGTAAAAGTCACATATTGAGGCAATGTAACAACAGTATTATAAAACTGTATTAATGTTATACATTATCATTACCTATATTAAGGATATGAGATTTAGCAAGCTCGGGTCTTTAGAGATGATAATTTACTTCTGTGAAGTTATTTTTCCTGCTGCCGCTTACTTTGTTCTCCAGTGTTACGCACAACAAACTGCCTTGATAAATATTTATTTATTTGGCTGTGTCGGATCTTAGTTGCGGCACGTGGGATCTTCATTGCTGCACACGGGGTCTTTAGTTGTGGCATGCAGACTCTTAGTTGCAGCATGCATGTGGGATCTAGTTCCCTGACCAGGGTTCATACCCGGACCCCCTGCATTGGGAGTGCAGAGCCTTAGCCACTGGACCACCAGGGAAGTCCCTATTGTAAATTGTGAGAAGTTTTATGTAAGTGAACCAACCTAGGTAAGTTCACAGTTTTTCATTTCTCTTGGCTCACGTTACTGCACTTTACTGTGTCAAGGACTGCAATTGCTGATGATTAGTGAAGGCAAGTAAGATAATGAGCTTGCTTCAGAATCAGTAAAGTCTGGTGCTCTCAAGGAGTTCAGGGAATCCCACGGTGGGGCTGTCCTGGGGAATAAAGACACTCTTCAAAGAGTAGAACATAATTTTCATACACTGTAGGCTTTTTAGTTGATATAATAGGCAAGCACCTAGAAGTCAAAGGTTGATTACAAATGAAAGGTGAGAAGATAACAGGAAACTGTAGAGTGAAGAATGTGTAGTAGTACAGATCCACCAAGGTGAATTTATTGATATAACAGGTGGGATGTGTGAGGTAGAAAACCATTGGGGGAGCATGATATTTCCCTGAGACACTGGTAAAGTACACGTAAATTATACGAGCACCTCCTGTGTGCCAGGCACTGTGGATATTGGAGGTAGTTAAATCTGCCCTCGTGAAGCTCATGTTCTCTTGGGAGAGAGCGATAATAAACTGATAGTATATGAGTTAGAGAAAAGCGCTGCCTTGCAGAAAAATAGAGCTGTATAAGAAGAAATAAGATAATCTTGGGAAGTTGGGGCTGCTCGATGGAAATGTTGGAAGTAGGGGAGGTAGGCGTATGAATATAGGATGAAGGAAGTACATTCTAGAAGGGTAAGTGTCAAGGCCTTCTGGTGAGAGCATGTTTGATGTGTTGGAGAAACAAGATAACTGCCAGCGTATGAGAGTGGGAGGTGGCAGGAGATGGCCTCAGAGAGGCAGCAGGGCCCCATTTTGCAGGCCTTGCAGGGGATGGGGATGGAGGGGGGATGTCAGCGTGTGCCCTGAATAAGGTGAAGAGCCATTGGAGGACGTGGAGTCGCGTAGTCCTTGCGAATAAGAGAAGCGGGATCACTTGGAGTGCAAAGTAGAGGGTGGCCTTAGGTTGGGCATTAACAGTCCATTGGTGGTGAGTAGGGGTGTATATATACATACTACTCTAACGTATACAGATTATTATTTATCATTTACTTAATTATAGCTGGAGAGAGCACTGCGGTGCCATTTTTTAAGTTAAACATGGGAAGGATTAGTTTCATATAGTTGTCGTCATTTTGATGTTTGTTATTCCCATGAATTTGACTGTTTTGCTTTGATTTTAATTTAATTTTTATTTATTTTGAATAAATAAAATTTAATTTTTTTGAATTTTTATTTATTTTTATACAGCAGGTTCTTATTAGTGATCTATTTTATACATATTAGTGTCTGCATGTCAATCCCAATTGCCCAATTCATCATCCCCCACCACACCCCCCTGCACCCTGCTTTCCCCCCGCTGGTGTCCATACGTTTGTTCTCTACATCTGTGTCTCTGTTTCTGCCTTGTAAACCAGTTCATCTGTACCATTTTTCTAGATTCCACACATGCGTTAATGTACGATATTTGCTTTTCTCTTTCTGACTGACTTCACTCTGTATGACAGTCTTTAGGTCCATCCATGTCTGTACAAATGACCCAATTTCGTTCCTTTTTATGGCTGAGTGATATTCCATTGTAGATATGTGCCACATCTTCTGTATCCATTCCTCTGTGGATGGACATTTAGGTTGCTTCCATGTCCTGGCTATTGTAAATAGAGCTGCAATGAACATTGGGGTGCATGTGTTTTTTTGAACTATGGTTTTCTCTTGGTATATGCCCAGGAGTGGGATTGCTGGGTCATAAGGTAGTTCTTAAAGTCACCTTTGTAGATTTTCCTTTGACAGAAACTACCAGAGAAGTTCACTTTTAACTGGTGTTTTTAAAAAGAATAGTTTAAAACAGTTTACATTAGGGTATATGGATGTGTGTGTGTTTTAATGGGCTTTGACCTTAAGCGGGGGGAGCAGGGATCACAGAACTTTTAAAGGTTTTTCATTAGGCGGGATGGTGGGTGAGATATGGTTTCAGTGGAGTAAGGGTGGGCGTTAAGGGTGAGAGGGTAGGAGGGCAGAAAACCGGGAGCTGGGAACTGACTGTGATACATGATATGCTGCAGACATTTCAGATGAGTTCTGTTTTCTCACAGGTTTTCTAAATGTTTTTTCCCCCAGTTCCTTAAGGGCAGTGACATTAATTGAAAATCTGATGCAAATAGAGTGATCTGACCATTTCCAGCATGCTTTTTGTTCTGGTACATGTTCTCCTTGAACACAGTAGTTGCTGAATGATAATGGTGATTTAATGAGCAAGTAGTTATGGTTAATAGTTGTTTCTGAATTTGAATATAATTTAAGAATATACTTTTAAGAGATCAGAAAAGTGAGAAAAATAAATAAAATTAACAGCATTTGGGCATTTCATTCTATCCCTTATTTGAAGGGGTTAAACTAATTCAGTATCAGCTCTCCTGTACCAGCTGTCACTTGGGTAGATAGTGGAGTATTGGCGGCATTGAAGAAAATACTGTAAAAGGAGCACCAGGGCCAGGGGTCTGTTTGTCTTCCACCAGTAACTCTGTAGCCTGGGGCTCATTGTTTAAAACTTCTCTCTCTCTTTTGAATTGTAACACAGGCATTTTTACTATCCTCTCAAAGATTTGCTTGAGGATTAGATAGAATAATATGCTTGAAATCTGTAACAATTCCTACAAAAAATGGTAATCAAAAAATGTTACTTTGTTTTTTGTTTTTCTGTTTTATTATACTGTTTAGGCACAAAGAACCGTATTCTTTCAACATTACTCTTTTCAAGTAATCCGATTCTCCTGCCCTATGTAGGATGTTTAGTAATGCCTAATATTTCTGACGTTCCTTCGTTTTGGCTTATAGCCAAACCATAGTGATTGTGCTCTAGGAGATAGGGCAAGTGAGATTTTGGAGTTGAAGGAAGGGCGAAGGTTAAATTTGACACTTCGTCTTTTATTGAAAGTTTCTTAAAGTGCTATATTTTATAGCACTAAACAGGTTTGGGAATTTTTCAGACCTATGGCAATTTAATGATAGCAACACAAGACTTGTTTTGTTTTGCGGTATGTGGGCCTCTCGCTGTTGTGGCCTCTCCTGCTGCAGAGCACAGGCTCCGGACGCGCAGGCTCAGTGGCCATGGCTCATGGGCCCAGCCGCTCCGCGGCATGTGGGATCTTCCCGGACCGGTGCACGAACCCGTGTCCTCTGCATTGGCAGGTGGACTCTCAACCACTGCGCCACCAGGGAAGCCCCAAGACTTGTATTTTTAAGGAGAATTATAGTAAAACATTACTTGAATAGAGATTTTCTTTCTAAAATGGCATCAAATCTAGAAGTGTTTAAAAAAAAAAACTTGACAGAAAAATTAAGGAACACGAACAGTGGGAAAGTGTTGTGTGGAGTTCATTGACATGATTGGCTGAAACTGGGGCTTCTCTAGAAGGCAAGTGATGTATCTGGAGGATGTTTTGATGCGCATGGATTCCATGGCAGTGAAATGAGAGAAAAGCCATGGAGGTTAGATGAGCGAATGGGAGTGATTAAACACACGTTGGTGGAGGTTGGGGAGTCCAGTGGGGAGAGTGCAGAGCAGTGATGGAAGAGCACCTCCAGCAAGAATGACTCTTGGGCTTCCCTGGGTGGCCTGCCCAGG
>NW_006798732.1:2146448-2151714 GCF_000442215.2 Lipotes vexillifer | reverse complement strand
TTCAGCAGGGTTTCTTGTGCTATTATTTTTGTAGCCACAGTTACCTCCTTCCTTCCGTGCTTCCCTAAGCCCCAGCAACCACTAATCTGTTCTCAATCTGTATAGTTTTTGTCATTTCAAGAATGTTATATAAATGGAATCACAGTAGGTAACTCTTTGGGATTGAGTTCTTTTTCACTCGGCATGATTCCCTTTGAGAACCAAGGGACTGTGTGTCAATGGCGTGTTTCTCTTTTATTACTGAGTAGTGTTCTGTGGTATAATGTACTTCAGTTTGTTTAGCCACTCACTGTTGAAGGACATTTAGGTTGTTGCCAGTTTTTGGCTATTACCGATATAGCTGTGCATTCACGTACAGATTTTTGTGTGAAATAACTTTTCATTTCTCTGTTACGAATGCCGGAGTATAATTGCTGCTTAACTCTTCAGTCACAGTTGCAAGTAGGAAAATCTTCACTCATTGTCATCAATTATCAAACGGTTACTGTTGCCAGAATTTAATTTTCATCTGTTGTCGTCTCTCTAATCACATTCTTCTGTAAGTCATTACACAGATAGCTGAATTTTTTTTAAAGGAAAGGTGCTAATTTAATGTTTAATATTTGTATCTAACACAGAGTGATAGTAAATGTACCAGATTTGCTTTTCATTTTGCTCAGGTCATACTATAGGCGACTCTTCTGGATAACCTGTACTTTGATATTTGGTCAGTGTATTCTGTGAAACAAATATACTTTGTTCACATTTAATTTGTTTATATTGTGTTTATTTATACTTAAGTATGTATTTAAGGTAATCTATTTTTATCAAACTCTTGAGCTGTTACATATTTTCACAGAAGTCAGTTTTGCTGTCACTCTGTTTTTAAGACATTTAAAAACTGTTCAAGAAGCAGTGACACAATCTAGACTGACATTTATAGCAAAGTGCCATCACGACTGTACTGCTCTTGTCAAAAAAACTTAGAATAAAATACAGTCAACAGTAAGATTACTGGATGTTATTTAATCTGTCTTTGAAGATTCAGGAGACCTGGAGAGGTTGCAGTACATTTGATCCTTGAACAGCACAGGGGTTAATAAGTGTGACTTAGAGGTGTCCCTCTGTAGCCTCGGTTCCTCCAAGTCCTTGGACTCAACCGACCACAGACCCTGTAGGACCATAGTATTTACTACTGAAAAATATCCGAGCATAAGTGGACCTGTGCAGTTCAAACCCGCCTCGTTCAAGGGTCAACTGTATATGTTGTAACTGCGGCAGACCTGTAGCTCCTCAACCTGGCTATCAGAATCACCCGAGAAGTTCAGACAAACCTAAAAATCCTCAAATTATTAAAAGTGGTGAAGGGGATGAGGAATTTTAACTGTTTAAAAAGCACCTCAGTTTCTTTCAATACGTAGTTAAGTTTGGGAAGCTATGCTAAGCTTCAGGGAGGAATGGCTTCGGTCCTGTTCTCTTAGTATCTTGCACTGTCTTTGGCATATAGTAAATATTCAGTAAATGAAACATTTGTTAAATGAGTGCTCTGTGTGTGTGTGTGTGTGTGTGTGTGTGTGTGTGTAATGTCATTGACAACTTTTATAAAATTGTAACAAAGGAAAAGTTTAAAGAGTATATTTTGACAATGATTCGCTGTATAATGTTAGTCGTTTGGCACAAGGCAGGTATCAGAATAAACGCTTGGTAATAATGCGTGGCTGTTGATCCCAGATGTTAAGGAGATGCGTTTAGCTTCATTCAGTGCATGCTGTCTGTCCTGAAAGCACAGCTTCTCCACTGGCGAATGGCTGTTTTTATTTTTCTTAGGATTATCTGCTAACCCCATCACCACCCAAATTATGAGTACTTTAAGTTTTGAGTTCTTGAGTATTTGAGAATGTCCTCTTTCTGTTGTTACTCATGAATGACAGCCTAGTTGGAAAAATAATTCTCTGGGTCACATCCATTTTTTTTCTCTTAGCAGAAGACATTACTTCATTGTCTTTTGGCATTTAGTGTTTTCTGTGGAGAGGTCTGCGGTGAATCCTTCTTTGTTTCATAAGTGACATGCTTCTGCTGCCTGGATGCTTTAAGAATTCTGTCTTTATGCTTACAGTTCAGCTTCACCAGAATGTGAGGATATGTGTCAGTTTTTATTGGTTCTTTGTTACTTTTCCTTGCTACATGGTGAGCCCCTTCAGTCTCCAGATGGAGATCTTCCTTTATTTCAGGGAAGCTTTCTTTTCTCTTGGGTGCCCTCCCTGTTTTCTATCCTCTTCAGGACCTCCAGTTCTACATATGTTGGCTTCACCTTTCATATCTGGCATCTTACCTCTAAATGCTGTCATCTCTGTCCTTCTGTCCCATGTATTTTGTGATATTTCTCAGGTCTATGTTCCTTGTGGTTGACATTGCTTGCAGCAGTATTGATTCTTTCATTACTTCTAAGGTGGTTTTTGTTTCTTTGATTTCATCTTTTCACTGAGTTCCTCCTCTTATTTATTCCACCCCCCTCCTTTGTATCCTTTTATCTCTTGCTTTGTTTTGTAGAATTCATGTTCTCTTTATTTCTTGAGATAAAAGAGAATTTGTTTTAAGAAGTTACTGGTTTCCTGAGATTTCTTTCGAAGTATTCTTCTGTTTAGGTTATTATATACTGCCACTTTGGTCTCTGCACAGGCTCTGTGTGGAATGGTTTCTGTGTACTTGAGTGAAGTCATTCTGTTGGGTCTTAAATATATATAGGTAAAGTGTGATTAGATTTTCTTTGTTTCTTACTGTCCTGGACACTGTGTTAATTGTAGCCTTAGAAGTTGGTGGTTCCGAAACTGAGTGCAGATAAGGGAAGGAGGTGAGGGAGGTGTGTATTAGGAGAGTGGTCATGTGGAAACGTAGCAGAGTTTATACTGTTTTCTCCGAACTTCTGCTGCCTTTTTAAAAAATAAATAAATAAGTAAATACTTTTATTGGTTGATCGATTTGATTTTTTGCTGTGTCGGGTCTTCGTTGCTGTGCGCGGGCTTTCTCTAGTTGCGGCGAGCGGGGGCTCCTCTTCATTGCGGTGCGCGGGCTTCTCATTGTGGTAGCTTCTCTTTTTGTGGAGCACAGGCTCTAGGCATGTGGGCTTCAGTAGTTGTGGCATGCGGGCTCAGTAGTTGTGGCACGTGGGCTCAGTAGTTGTGACACACGAGTCTAGAGTGCAGGCTCGGTAGTTGTGGCGCACGGGCTTAGTTGCTCTGCGGCCTGTGGGATCTTCCCGGACCAGGGCTCAGTGGATTCTTAACCACTGCGCCACCAGGGAAGCCCTGAACTTCCACTGTTTTTAATTCTTTTTCCAAGAGTCAACGTCTGTGGATCCAGGCAGGGTTTTAGAGTGGCAGGGTTCTCCTGTGATTCAGGTAGTTCTCTACTTAGTTGGGCCGAGTGACCCTCTCTCCCTCCTCTTCTGTCTGCCATTTAAGTAGAAAAATACACATATAAAGTAGTGTGATTCTGTCTTTGGGTATTAGATGTATGTGCAGAAAAAAGCCTGTGAGGATACAGTTATCCTTCCTGATGTTTTTCTGTAGCTTCCAATTATAATATTAATACCTGTTCTTTATTTTAGAAAATCAAAAAGTAGTTATTGCAATTAAAAAAACAGTAAAAGACTCAATTGCGGGTGTGGTTCTTGGTATTAAAAAGGTATTGCCTGGTGATAAGATGATCATTATGTAAAGATCATTCCTCATTAGATGCTTTTTCATATTAAGGGTACATCCAGCTATTTCTACAGTTAGTTGTTTAATGCTTTGGAATTTATCAAATGCTCTTCATTATCTGTTGACAGCATATTTTAAGAAGTTAACATTCAATGTGTATATTCATGCAAGACTTTGAATATTCAACTGTTGCTCTGCTATTGCTCTGCAATTCTTGTTAATGTTTGCCAGGATTTTCCAGTGGGTTAATTTTATGATTGAGTCTGATTCTGGAATAGATTATATACTTTTTCCTTGAAAGTTTGAAACAGCTCCTCAATAAATCTATATAATCTAAGTCTGGCTAGAGCTGTGATTGGACAGGGAGGGTGGTGAGGAACCGGAAGATTGGGACTGAAGGGAGAGCGAAGAGATAATGAAACAGTATTCTTTGTGCAAAGCGCGTTGTCATCAAGTCAGTATGTAGGTTAAACATTATCAGCAAATGTCATCTATCTGTTGCAGCTTCTCTTCCCCCTTATCATTCTGAGCTTCTGTTTTTATTTTTAAAATACTTCATAGTGTTTTGCATATGCCACTTAAATGTTTATAAAACTGGTTTAGGTGGTATGGCAGTGTTGACTTTCCCCTTTAACAGACACCATTTCACAGTTGGAGCACGCCTAGGTACACAGTGTCCAGTGTTCGTTCACCAGTACCTTATCCCAAACTGCAGGCAATAGAATGGAGGGTAAGTTGTTTTTTTTTTTTTTAAAGCCTAAGGCTCTGTTTCAGTGATCTTTTCTTAGTTTATGTTTTTGGCTGCGTTGGGTCTTCGTTGCTGTGCTTTCTCTAGTTGCAGTGAGCGGGGGCTACTCCTCGTTGCGGTGCGCGGGCTTCTCAGTGCGGTGGCTCCTCTTGTTGCGGAGCATGGGCTCTAGGCACGCGGGCTTCTGTAGTTGTGGCTCACGGGCTCAGTAGTTGTGGCTCGTGGGCTCTAGAGCGCAGGCTCAGTAGCTGTGGCACACGGGCTTAGCTGCTCCGTGGCATGTGGGATCTTCCCAGACCAGGGCTCGAACTCATATCCCCTGGATTGGCAGGCGGGTTCTTAACCACTGTGCCACCAGGGAAGTCGAGAGTAATTTTTAATTTCAGTGGGTGTTTCAGGTCATGAGTGTCTTGTTAGAACTTTTTGCTGTGTCATGTTATTTATATTTAACAGGTGAAGTTTATATACCTGCTTATGATACGTAGAACTTGTTACTACTACCTAGCCTTTCGACAGCTAATCTCTGGAGATTATCTACGTCATTTCTTTTTTTCTTTCTTTTCTTTTTGCGGTACGCGGGCCCGTCACTGCTGTGGCCTCTCCCGTTGCAGAGCACAGGCTCCGGACGCACAGGCTCAGCGGCCTTGGCTCACGGGCCCAGCTGCTCCGCGGCATGTGGGATCTTCCCAGACCGTCCCCTGCATCGGCAGGTGGACTCTCAACCCCTGCGCCACCAGGGAAGCCCTGTCATTTCTTTTTAAATGATGCTGTATGGAGCCCAGAGGTTCCAAGAATGTGACTGGGCTAATTATTGTCCTTAATCCCCCACTACCACCAT
>NW_006798732.1:2134865-2146438 GCF_000442215.2 Lipotes vexillifer | reverse complement strand
GAAGAGCGGCTCCTGTTGTGGTATTGGGCTTCCATTCATGTGTCTATTTTAGAGTCTGTTGAGAAACTCAAGCACCGTTGTAACTACGTGCAGGGTTTATAGCGTGGCATGACAGGCAAGGCTCCCTGTGCTCAGGGAGCTTCCCTCCTAGGGGAAGAGACGTGATCTAAGGTAGATGAACAGGATGATCTCATACTGAGATCTGTGCTGTAAAGGAAATGAATTATGATTTGAAAATGGTTATGTCAGGAGAGAGGGAGGCAGGTGTAGGAGGTGGTCAGGGAAGGGCTTTTTTAGGGGCAGCTTGTGAATTGACAGCTGAAGGATGAGCAGCCAGCCATGTAAGCAAGAAATTTTGTGGCTTGAACTTGGGGGGAGCATATTAGATAACCATTTCTCTAGAAAGAATCCTCTTAAACCTCTTCTTCAGTCTTTTATGTTACCCTTAGAGATGCCTACTTTTAATCTTTTTCATGATGCACCCAGTACTGTTCAAAAACACCAAAAAAAAAAAAAAGAACCTCAAAAGCAACAAATAGGTTTTTAATTATTTATTTTGACAGTCCTTTGTCCAGAAGATAAAAATCTGTTTGTTTTCTTTTTTTTTCCCCCCCCTCAGTTTGATTTCCAAGGCCCTTGATGTCTTTAGCTTAAGTTAGCTTTATTCCCTTTTATCTCCTTTGGGAACCGCATGTTCCTGTCAAACTGGTTTTACTCATTGCCGTCTGAACCCTTGCCGTTCTATGTTTACCTGTTTTTATACCAGTTGCTCCTATTTTCTGCGACTGAAGTTTATTCTCCATTTCATTGTACCCAGTTAAATCTCTTAGATCTGTATGGTTTCTCACTATCTTAGTGTAACTGAGAGTTTTAAGTGTATGAAACATTTAGGACATGGCACATACTTGAAGATTCCTTTGGTCATTTTTCATCCTTTCATAGATGGAGTGAGGGGTTACCATGACCATGAGGCTTCCAAGGTCGAACTCTGCCACTTCTTGCTCAGTTGATTAGAGTCAGGAGGTGAAAATACTTGGAGAGAGACCTTGAGGCATGCCAGCACCTGCGCCTCTTTCTCTGTCTCTAAAGGCATCAACTTGGGAGGATGCTTAGTTTTTCAGTTGCAGTTTCCTACTCTCCCTTTTAGAATCTTACGATAATTTCATAAATTAACTGAAAGTGCTCGTTGTTTTCCATACTAACTTATGTTTTTCTCTCAAAGGAATGCATTCTGTCCTTAGGCTAGCCAGTCAGCTAATTAAAAAACAAGAAAACATAGGGAGCAATGTGAGATGTAGTCTTAATTACACTGCATAAAAATAGCTATTAAGGACAGTTGTGTGCTGTGATGGGGGCTTGTTTTTAGATTGAGGGATCAGGGAGGGCTTTTCTAAGGATTTGGCATTTAAGATGAAACCTGAAGGGTGACCTGAAGAAATAGGCAGACAAAGAGTGGGAGGTAAGCGGTGAGGGGGTAGAATGTATGAAGCATCTAGGGTAGGAAAGAACTGGGCATATATTCAAAGAACTGAAAGAGGCCAGTGTAGCCAAAGTGTAGTGAATGGCTTCCTTCTGTACTTATTAAAATTCAAAACACATGTCATGATCTGAGATACATGTTTAAAACATTACTTTGACTCTTCTGTAGAGAGTGCTTTGAAATGGAGATAGAATGGTAGTGGGAGAGCAGTTGAACATCACGGTGAGCCCAGCGAATTTCTGCTGGAGTCAGTAAGGAGATCGCCAGTCCAGGAGTAAGTCTGCAGAGCCGTGGGGTGCTCACTGCCTGTGTGCTGTGTGTGTTAGCAAACCAAGTGCCTGAGGTCGCTGAAGAGTTGAGAGTCATGTGTTGATAATTGTTTTAGGCAAGTAGAAGTATAAGGCGCTGAATCTTGAGGCATAGGCAGTTTGAAGGCTGTAGGCTTTTATTGTCACTTTGTTAATACAGCCCTCATGAAGAGCTAACAGAAAGGAGGATAAAAATCTTACTCTAAAATCTTCATTAATCCCATAGTGAAAAGTCAGATGGCAGAGGTCAAAAGAGGTTGTTAACGTTGCTAAGTATGGCGTTTCAGATTTAGTTGTGACTTTTTGCAGCCCTGCACACTGTAAACCAGTACCTTACTTGACGAGTGGAGGTAACTGCAGAAATTCGATGACCTCTTCAGTTTTTAGTGAAGCAGAGGCAAAATCTTGACTGAAGCCCAGGTTGCCTGATTGCGGCCTGACTGAGTACCCTTCACTAAATGAGTGGTTCTCAACTTGGTTAGACCCAACCTCCCCATCCTGTAAAAAAACAAAATATTTTAAACGTTGTTTTTAAAAATGGAGATCCCCCCGAAAAAACCTCCTGTACCTGTTAGCGGTCATTCTCCATTTTCTTCCCCTCCCTGCCCACGCCCAGACCACTCATCTACTTTCTGTCTTGATTGTCCTGTTATGGACATTTCATAGAAATGGATTCTATGCGGTCTTCTGTGATTGGCTTTTTTCACCTAGTATGGTGTTTTTGAGGTTTGTTCATGTTGTATCATGTACTTAATTCCCTCCCCCCTCCCCCAGGTTAAAGTTTATTCACAAACGATAATTCTCAGAGCCTTTAAAGCACATTTAAGTTTTCCGTAAGACAGTATCATATACAGCTTTTTCCAGGTTCACATGACCATGCAAGATTGTTTATTCAGAACATCTCATAGGATTAGAATTTGAGAAATGATGACGGACTTCTGTATAAGCTAGACAAGTAAAAGTCACATGTAAGATATAGTAGACTTTTTTTTTTGGTAACATTTTTATTGATGTGTAATTCACGACCCGTACAGTTCACCCATTTACAGTGAACTGTATGGGAGTTCAGTTGTGCAGCCATCACCACAGCCAGTTTTAGAATGTTTTTGTCATCCAAAAAGAAACCCTGTGGCTCTTACTGTTCTCCGTCTCCCCTGTGCCTGCAGCCCTAGGCAACCATTCATCTCCCTTCTGTCTCTATAGTTGGCCTATTTTTTTTTTTTGGCGGTATGCGGGCCTCTCACTGTTGTGGCCTCTCCCGTTGCGGAGCACAGGCTCCGGACACGCAGGCGTCTTGTTGTAGTCTTGTTACTGGCTTATTTCACTTAGCATACTATTTTCAAGGTTCATCATGTTATAACATGTAGCAGTACTTGTTCCTTTTTGTTGAATAATACTCCATAGTATAGATATACCATGTTTTATTCATTTATTAATCATTTGTGGGACATTTGGTTTGTTTCCGTGTCTTGGCTGTTCCGAATAATGTGCAATGAACATTTGTGGGCACATGCTTTCATTTCTGTTGGACATGTACCTAGAGGTAGAATTGCTGGGTTATATGATAACTCTATGTATAACCTTTTCAGGAACTGCTGGACTGTTTTCCAAAGCAGCTGAGTGCTTAGAGTCACAGCAGCAGTGTGTAGGAGGGTTCCAGTTTCTCTACATCCTCATCAACACTTGTTAAGTCTGTCTGTTTTTTTTTTTCTTTGTTTGAGGGACGCGGGCCTCTCACTGCTGTGGCCTCTCCCCTTGCGGAGCACAGGCTCCGGACGCTCAGGCTTAGCGGCCACGGCTCACGGGCCCAGCCGCTCCGCGGCACATGGGATTCTCCCAGACCACGGCAGGAACCCGCGTCCCCTGCGTCGGCAGGCAGACTCTCAACCACTGCGTCACCAGGGAAGCCCAAGTCTGTCTTTTTGATGGTAGCTATCCTGATGGATGTGAAGTTGTATCTCATTGCAGGTTTCATTTGCATTTCCCCAATGGCTAATGTTGTTGAGCATTTTTTCATGTGCCTTTTGGCCATTTGTACGTCTTTGGGGAAATTTGGGGTGTTTCACTCTTTTTTTTTTGGCCGCACCATGTGGCATGCGGAACTTCCCTGACCACGGATCGAACCTGTGCCCCCTGCATGTGGAAGCGCAAGGTCTTACCCATTGGACCACTAAGAAAGCCTGTTTCACTCTTCTAAAGTCTGGTTTTTCTTTTTTATTGAGTTGTGAGAGTTCCTACTGGTAGAACCAGATAAAAGCCCTTTGCATAAGATTTGCAAATGTGTTCTCCCATCCTGTGAATTGTCTTCTTATTGACACAGAGTTTGAAGCACAGAGTTGTTAATTTTGACAAAGTCTAATTTGTTTTTCTTTTCGCTTGTTTTTTTGGTAGTATTTTACACCTGTATTTTAAGAGTTTTACAGTTTTTGCTCTTACGTTAATTTCTGTGATTCATTTTGAATATTTGTGTATGATGTGAGGAAGGGAGCCAACTCAGTGTTCTTTGTTGCATGTGCACCTTCTCAAGTATTTTGTAAATGCCCCGTTTCTAGCCTGTAGACAAGCATGAATAATACATGCTACCTGCACATGTAAGAGTAGGAAAGATATGGGCAGCTTCAAAGGAAATAATGTTAAATGTAATTTTCACAAAGTAGTTTGTATCACCTTGCTGAAAATATTTAGCATGTTCATTTGGGATAAACATACAGGATAGCAGTACTATTTTTTTAAATAAATTTATTTATTTTATTTATCTTTGGCTGCGTTGGGTCTTCGTTGCTGCGCACAGGCTTTCTCTAGCTGCGGTGAGCGGGGGCTACTCCTCGTTGCAGTGCGCGGGCTTCTCATTGCGGTGGCTTCTCTTGTTGTGGAGCACGGGCTCTAGGCACGTGGGCTCAGTAGTTGTGGCACACGGGCTCAGTAGTTGTGGCACACGGGCTTAGTTGCTCCACGGCATGTGGGATCTTCCTGGACCACGGCTCGAACCCGTGTCCCCTGCATTGGCAGGTGGATTCTTAACCACTGTGCCACCAGGGAAGCCCAGCAGTACTATTTTTAAAATAGTCTTTATTAATGAAAGTCATTGAGAGCTGTTATCTTTCATTTACCTCTACTAGTTTAATTATTTGTGGTCCTAACGCTCTTAACAAGGGTGTCTTCTTGATACCGTTTCTTTGTAATAAATACAAGTGCAGGTGTATTGTATGGCATTATTGGTGATGAGATTTTTCTGAGTGGTGAACATTTTGGTAAAAGTTCAAAACAAAACTAAGTATAATACAATTTGTGCAACAGTTACATTCCTACAAAATTCAGCAGGTTGTATTAAGCAGAGTCAGGCTCTGGGCTCAGCTGATTAGAAACTGATTTTTCAGATATGCAGCAGTTCTTTGAGAAATGTCCTGTGCATAGTAGTCATCCCTGGCCTCCTCTCACTAAGTGTCAGTGGGCATCTTCGTCTAGAGCAGTGCTGTCCAGCAAGCCACGCATGCAATTTTAAATTTTCTAGTAGCCAATGTCTGGAATTAATTTTACTAATACACTATTTAACCCAATATATTACGTAATATAAAAGTATTAATGTGCTATTTTACACTTTCTTTGTGCTAAGTCTCTGAATCCAGTGTGTATTTTACACATAATGGCAAATCTCAGTTTAGAGGAGCTGCAGGTCATGTGCTCACTAGCTGTGTGTAGGCCAATGGCTGTCATTTGGATGGTGCAGATCTGTAGGGAGTAACTTACCTACAGGGGACTGTCAGGTTGCTGGCCCATTGTTGACACGTCATCTTACCTGTTTCCCCTCTCCCCAGGAGAAAGTCTGGTTAGCTACAACTTTTGCTTTTCACCAACAGTTAGCTCATATGCAGTTGGTGAATGGCATCAGTATAAACTGAAGTTGTGTGTTGGTTCATACATGAAATTTTTTTTTTCTAGGCAGTGCAAATCAAAATAGTAGGAGTTAAGGTTATAACCTGCAAATAGAAAGAAAAAGCCCTCAACTAGCTGTACAGGCAGCACCCCTAAAGAACATTTCAAGTCTGCTTCCCTCGTCTTGCATGGCTCCCCCTCTGTGGCAAGTTGCACTTTTCTTCTCTGTTTGGATTGTAGCCTCAATGCTCAGAATTTGATTTCCATGTTCTCAACCCCAGCAATTCAGTATCCCCTGAAGCAACCTGCAGCCATGCTGAACTGCTTGCCTGTGCTGTTCAGGCTTTTGTTAGTGCTCTGGTTGTGGTAAAGTTGCGTAGTTGCGAGTGATTTGCTTCTACCCTATTTTTCCCATAAAACTTTTAGTGTGCAGTTTTGCAGAATATAAGGTTTTTCAGGAAAACATTTATTATGTTATGGCAGAAATACCCATTACAGATACATGACATCCTTTGTGAAATCCCTTTATTTTTAAATATTTGTGGTCTCTGGTTTGAAGTGATGAGAGGAGGATGCTTGGAATAAAGTGCAGTCTGCATACGGACCACCAAAACCACTTTGACAGAGGGAGTGCCTATTAATAATTCACGTCTTGAGGTCCCGTCTCATATAGTGTGAATCACAATCTCTGTGAAATTCAACTTTGAATTTGACATTTTTTAATAGACTGAAGTTTGAGGTCCACTACTGAACCTTAGTCATGCCTGCTACCTGCTTGTGTTAGTTTGAATAGCAGTTCGGGGTGGTGGATGTACTTGAAATCTTTCATTATCATTATAGGTGTACCTTACATGTTCTGTCCAGTTTCTTGGAGAAGGCATTAAGACTTAATTTCTAAGTCTGAGGATGTAGTAGGGAATTCTGGTGGTTGTCTTGTTCTGAATAAGGACACAAATGCCATAGTATTTTGCCCCTGAGTAGAGTGGAAACTAGTTTCACCTTTAAAAAAGCTGCTTGCATTTCCCAGCCTTGTTTGTTTATATAGAATTGTATATACTTCCCACTTGCCACCTAATATCCAAGTTCCCTTTTTCTAAATGCGAGGGCAATCTAATTGCTTAACACCCATTTCTTGCTGAGTTAGGTGAGTTTTGCTACATTTTTTTGGGTCCATTTCCCATAGTACTCTCTTAGGGCTCCATCTTTCTCAGACTGTAGGTTATATCCTTCTCACCCTTAAGATCTACCTTCTGAAGTTTAGAGGGTGACAAGTAGGAGGGATTATTCTGCCTTTTAAATAGTGAAAATTCTGTCAGGGAAGAAGTCAGCATCTTACATTGTTATGTTAACTATCTGTCTTAGATGAATATTGTCCAGTCCAGGAGTCAGCAAACTTTTTTTATTTTTATTTATTTTTTTGTTAGTTTCTGCTTTATAACAAAGTGAATCAGTTATACATATACATATGTTCCCATATCTCTTCCCTCTTGCGTCTCCTTCCCTCCCACCCTCCCTATCCCACCCCTCCAGGCGGTCACAAAGCACCGAGCTGATCTCCCTGTGCTATGCGGCTGCTTCCCACTAGCTATCTGTTTTACATTTGGTAGTGTATATATATGTTACCATCCTCCAATCACTTATTCTTTCTCTCAGCTTTAGACTCTACATTATACTACTACTACTACTACTGAAAAAAAAAACAACACTTCTGTTCTTACCCTGAAACATACAGATCCACCCATCGTGGGATAGGATGTAACAATTTATGTGAGTTTTTAAGATAAAATAGGAGTTTTCAAAGAAATACTGTTTTGTAGCACTTTAAGGTTTGGCTGTAGAAATTCATAACCATAATCATTGCTCTGACCTTGTCTTCCTGCTTGCATGTTACTTCATTTTGGAAAGAACTACATGGAGAAATTAAAAGCCTCAGGTGCTTTTAATGCCTCCCTTCCCCCCCAGTGCTTTGGAAGATAATGTAAACTGTAGCTTTTAAATGGAGAGTTACCTTTGTTCAGCTTATCATGGTCTTTTTTTTTTTTTTTTTCCTTGCGTTATGCGGGCCTCTTACTGTTGTGGCCTCTCCCATTTGCGGAGCACAGGCTCCGGACGCGCAGGCTCAGCGGCCATGGCTCACGGGCCCAGCCGCTCCGCGGCATGTGGGATCCTCCCGAAACGGGGCACGAACCCGCATCTCCTGCATCGGCAGGCGGACTCTCAAGCACTGCGCCACCAGGGAAGCCCAGCTTATCATGGTCTTGATCCTCAGAGGCAGAGCTGCCCTGCCGTCAGTTCTTAAGTGCATCCTTCTGGCCCTGGTCGAAAGCTCTGTTGCCTGCTTTATCATGCTTCCTATAAAACCTTTCACTTAGTTTGGATCCTTAGGAATGTGAGTTTATTCCTAGTCTTGCAGTAAAATATCTGTATCTTACTCTTGCCCCTCACTTCTTTTTTCTTTTTTCTTTTCCTTTTGTTTTGGCCACACCTCGTGGCTTCTGGTATCTCAGTTCCCTGACCAGGGATAGAACCCGCACCTTCAGCAGTGAGGGCACCGAGTCCTAATGACTGGACGCCCAGGGAAGGAAGTCCTCCTCACTTCTTTCTTAAGTTAACAGTTGTTAGTTCTGCGAAGTGTTCTACGTAAATCAGTTTCGTAGAATGTGGAGTCTAGTCCCCATTCAGAAGGCTTCTGTTTCTGAAAATGACTTTCCTCTTAACAGCTGATGCAGTTTTTCTCTTGATTATAAAGTCTTATGCTGGTGTGCCTTGATGCTTATGGCTTTTAATTGTTAGGTCATGCCCTCTAAAAGCACTGAGAGTAGACCTAGAAACTATCCGATAACATCTATCAGGCTGGTGGAAGACACGTCATTTCTTCAGAGGTTAAAAGCTTAATTAATTGGGTGCTTGTCAATTTTTTGAATTTTCATGGATATGAAGACTAACCCTAAAGTGAATTCCTGTATCTTAACCTCATGAGAGATCAATAGATTTCATTTCTAATCAATCTTAGGCTTATAGAGTACTCTCCCTGTCATGTCTTCTAAGAAATCTTTTGTGTGGCTCTTTAATCTCATAGACTTACATCTTACATCAAGAACGTATGCAAATAAATGTCAGGGCATCTAACTCAGGCTTCTCAGTGAACTACTCGGGATCATTTCAGTCAGTAATATCAACCTTTTCTTCAACATTGCCAACATATTTATGGAAATTTCCATGGAAATCTCAACTCATAGTGTGTATAAGTATGGTGTTCTAGTAGAGTCCATATTACTGTTTCTTCTTTATTTGCATGCAGCTGTACAGCTTGATTTAAAAAAATTCATGAGTTACATCTGAAAAGTGCAGATTTTGGCACAGAGCAGAGATTTTCTTTAAAGTCTAATTTGGAGTATTGATTTTTCTTTGTAACTGAATGTGTTGGGGTCCTCATACCACTCCCCAGGTTTGGTGGTCCTCTTAAGAGGAGTCATAGGACCTTGATTAGCATGGCTATGACTTACGAACCATGAAAGAATACAAAATGTAGTTGGCAAAGGGAAAAGGCATCTGGGGCAAAACCTGGAAGACACCAGGTGCAAAGCTTCTAAGAACCTTGGCCCAGTGGAGTCACACAAGCAGACGCTTCATTCCTCCAGCAGTGAATTGTGACAACACTGGTGAAATGTTGTCCACCAGGGAAGCTTATTAGAGATTTAGTACCCAAGGTTTTTATTGGATTTGGGTTCTTAGGTAGGCATCTCTGCCTAGTTTTTACCAGAAGTCTGGATTCCCAGTAGGAAAGCAGGTGTTCAGCATAAACCATATTGTCTGCACAACAGCTTAGCCACAGTCAGCCACTCTTGCCAGTTATTGTTGTGACAGTCCTCCTGAAGGGTCACTGTGCCAGCCAAGGACCAACTCTGCAAGCAGGCTTTTCTAAGGACTGCAGTCTCAGGTTCCATGTTAACCTTCCTGTATGCTTGAGCTTATTCTTGACTGATTTCTTCTTTCAGTCGTGTTCATTCTTACAGTGTTTACTGAAGAATTCATTGACTACTGTATTAAAAAAAAGTTTAGGGTGTTTTACATAAATACATACCATCCAGCAAGATAAATTTAAAAGTAAGTAGATGATGAAGAAACTGTCAGGCATCTCAAGCAGCGGTCTTGCTGGGAAATTTCCTCTCTTGTGTCAGCTACATTTTGCTGGGCACTTAACCCCCTTTTGTCTTTAGTCATATCACTCGCTTTTTTGGGTCTGAATCTGCTTCTAGTTTCCCCAGTAAGCTGGGTCCTATCCAAGATTAAATCTTGGTCATTGCCTTTTCTCTTGCCATGCCGTTACTTCATTCTGAGCTCATAGTGCTTGTTTATTATATTCTATGTGCGTCTCCTAACTTTCATCTTTTTAAAAAAAATGTATTTAATTTATTTATTTTTGGCTGTGTTGGATCTTTGTCACTGCACCTGGGCTTTCTCTAGTCGGCGGAGAGTGGGGGCTGCTCTTTGTTGCTGTGCATGGGCTTCTCATTGCGGAGCACGGGCTCTAGGTGCATAGGCTTTGGTAGCTGCGGCACGCGGGCTCAGTAGTTGTGGCACATGGGCTTAGTTGCTCCGCAGCATGTGGGATCCTCCCGGAGCAGGGATCGAACCCCTGCATTGGCAGGCAGATTCTTAACCACGGCGCCACCAGGGAAGTCCCCATCTTTTTAATGGAAGAGACTTCTTGATCCACTTCTAAATTCCTTTTCCTCCTCATTTCTTTTTTTTTAAGTTAAGTTACAGTTGTTAGTTTTGCTAAGTGTTCTAGATAAATCTGTTTCATAGAATGTGAAATCTAGTCCCTATTCAAAAAGCCCCGGGCGGAAGACCTAAATAGACATTTCTCCAAAGAAGATATACAAATTGCCCACAAACACATGAAAGAATGCTCAGCATCACTAATCATGAGAGAAATACAAGTCAAAACTACAGTGAGGTATCACCTCACACCTGTCAGAATGGCCACCATCAAAAAGTCTACAAACAATAATTGCTGGAGAGGGTGTCGAGAAAAGGGAACCCTCGCACTGTTGGTGGGAATGTAAACTAACTGATACAGCCACTGTGGAGAACAGTATGGAGGTTCCTTAAGAAACTAAAAATAGAACTACCATATGACCCAGCAATCCCACTTCTGGGCATATACCCTGAGAAAACGATAATTCAAAAAGAGTCATGTACCACAGTGTTCACTGCAGCTCTATTTACAATAGCCAGGACATGGAAGCAACCTAAGTGTCCATCGACAGATGATTGGATAAGGAAGATGTGGCACATATATACAATGGAATATTACTCAGCCATGAAAAGAAACGAAATTGAGTTATTTGTAGTGAGGTGGGTGGACCTAGAGTCTGTCATACAGAGTGAAGTAAGTCAGAAAGAGAAAAACAAATACTCTATGGTAACGCATATATATGGAATCTTAAAAAAAAAAATACATGGTTCTGAAGGACCTAGGGGCAGGACAGGAATAAAGATGCAGACGTAGAGAATGGACTTGAGGACACAGGGAGCGGGAAGGGTAAGCTGGGACGAAGTGAGAGAGTGGCATGGACATACATACACTACCAAATGTAAAACAGATAGCCAGTGGGAAGCAGCCACATAGCACAGGGAGATCAGCTCGGTGCTTTGTGACCACCTAGAGGGGTGGGATAGGGAGGGTGGGAGGGAGACGCAAGAGGGAGGGGATATGGGAATATATGTATACGTATAGCTGATTCACTTTGTTATACAGCAGCAACTAACACACCATTGTAGAGCAAAAAAACCCTGTTTCTGAAAATTGGAATCCATGATCTCAAACCCTGCTGCTGCTTTTTCAACTAAGTTTACTGAGTATTCTAAATCCTTTGTTTTCATTTCAAACAATCTTCAGCAGG
>NW_006798732.1:2133430-2134855 GCF_000442215.2 Lipotes vexillifer | reverse complement strand
TCAGCAGGAGTAGATTCCCTCTCAAGAAACCACCTTCTTTGCTTATCCATGAGAAGCAGCTCCTCATCCATTCAGGTTTTATCATGAGATTGCAGTAATTCAGTCACATCTTCAGCTCCACTTTTAGTTCTCTTGCTGTTTCCACCATGTCTGCAGTTCCTTCCTCCACCGAAGTCTTGAACCCCTCAAAGTCATCCGTGAGGGTTGGAATCAGCTTCTTCCAAACTCCTGTGAATGTTGATATTTGGACCTCTTACTGTGAATCGTGAATGTTCTTAACGGCATCTACAATGGTGAATCCTTTCCAGAGGGTTTTCAATTCACTTTACCTAGATCAGTCAGAAGACTCACCGTCTGTGGCACCTATAGCCTTATGAAATGTATTTCTCAAGTAATAAGGCTTGAAATTGGAAATGACTCCTTGAGCCATAGGCTGAAGAATGGATGTTGTGTTAGCAGGCAGGGAAAGAACTTTACTCTTACTGTCCGTCTCCATCAGAGTTCTTGGGTGACCAGATGCCTTGTCAGCGAGCTGTAATATTTTGAAAGGAATCTTTTCTTCTGAGCAGTAGGTCTCAACAATGGGCTGAACATATTCAGTAAACCATGTTGTAAACTGATGTGCTGTCATCCAGGCTTTGCTGTTCCATTTACAGAGCACAGGCAGAGTAGATAGATTTACCATAGAGCTTTTAAGGGCCCTGGGATTTTCAGATGGTAAATGAGCATTGGCTTCAACTTCAAGTCACCAGCTGCCTTAGCCCCTGAGAGAGTCAGCCTGTCCTTTGAAGCTTTGATGCCAGCCGTTGACTTCTCTCTATGAAAGTAACAGAAGGCTCTTTCAGTCTACACTGGAAATGTGTTGAGTGTAGGTACCTTCATGAATGATCTCAGCTAGATCTCCTGGGTGACTTGCTGCAGCTTCCACATCAGCACTTGTGGCTCTTCACCTTGCACTTTGATGTTATGGAGACCGTTTCTTTCCTTCAGCCTCATGAGCCAGCCCCTGCTAGCTTCAGACTTTTCTCTGCAGCTTCCTCACCTCTCTCAGCCTTCATAGAATTGAAGAGAGTTGGGGCCTTGCTCTGGACTAGGCTTTGGCCTAGGGGAATGTTGTGGCTGGTTTGATCTGTCCAGCTCACTAAAACTTTCTCCACATGAGCAGTTAAGGCTGTCGCTCTTTCTTCCGTGTGTTCACTGGAGCAGCACTTCTAATTCTCCTTCTAGAACTTTTCCCTCGCATTCACAGCTTGGCTAACTTTGATGCAAGAGGCCCAGCTTGCTTCCCGTCTTGGCTTTCGACCAGCCTTCCTCACTGAGCTTCACCGTGTCTGGCTTTTCACTCAGAGTGAGAGACGTGTGACTCTTTGTGTCACTGAGCACTGAGAGGCCATGGCAGGGTTATTAACTGGCCTCATTTCAGCA
>NW_006798732.1:2114527-2133420 GCF_000442215.2 Lipotes vexillifer | reverse complement strand
CGGGGCAGGCGGGGGCATTCAGGGCACACAGCCTTTGTCATTGCGGTCTGCCGTCTTCGTGGAGGTGGTTGGTGGTGCTTCAGAACAGTTACAGTAGCAACTCAAAGGTCACTCACCACGGATCGCTATAACAAATAGAGTCACGCGAACAAGTTTGAAATACCGTGAGAATTACCAAACTGCGACACAGAGACGCGGGGTGAGCCAGTGCTGTTGGAAAAATGGCGCTGATAGATGTAAGGTTGCCGATTTGTAAGAAACCCAGTAACTGAAGCGCAATAAAGCAAAGCCCAGTAAAACAGAGGTAGGCCTGTAGTTGTTCCTGTTGATTGAAATGTTAATTCTTATTCATTTCTTCTCATAACAGCTCTGGTTCTGGCTGCTCATTAATTTCCAGGACCACTGGGCCATCTAAATTGCTCTTCCCACTTCCAGTTTTTGTTCATTGTCTTGTAGCCTCCACACCACTTGCTAGCTCACTTTTGGGTGTGGGGAGTTGAATTATGTTACCTTGATGCTGAAAAATAAATACATGGAATGAAATTGAAGTACTTACAGTTAGATTTTTGTAGGGGACCTTTTTGTATCATTAGTCAAGTGTGGATATTTATATCTTGGTTTTTCTTAAGACAATAGAAACCATCATCCCTGATGGTCTCTGAGATGTGTAGATTATTCATAAAAGTCATGAATTACTTTTAAGCAGTTTTTAGGAAGAGTTGGTCCTGTAGTGAGGAGGTATGATGCCATCTTCATCATCTTGAAAGCAGGCACCTTCCCTGAAACTTAACTTTTTGAAAACTTCATACTGTTTTAGTTGAAATTTGGCGAAACTTAAAAGAGCAAGTGTGGAAACTATTTAAGAAGTTGAAAAATAGTTGCAAAAACATACTGGATAATTGTGACTTCTAGTTCTCTGTCAGTTGAATTTTTTTGCCTTTTTCTCTATGTATGTTGTGTCTTTATTAGAACTTTTATTTTATAAAATGCTACAAGTTGCTAGAAATGATAAAAATGAGGTTTTGCAATGATGAGTTAGTGATATACAGTGATCTGTAGTATGATAGAAACCAGTGCAAACATCAAATATGACTTATAATTCACTTTGCTTTTTATTTTTTAAGGGACCAGTTACTCTCCCCAAGAAAATTCACACAACCACAGTGCTCTTCATAGTTCAAATTCACATTCTTCTAATCCAAGCAGTAATCCAAGCAAAACTTCAGATGCAGTAAGTATATAAACATGCCCAATTCTGTGTTTTTGGAATATATTGCAAAAAAAATTGTTTTTAAATCAAAGTTGATCTTTTCTTAACGCACTTGAACTAATGAGCTGGCCTTATTATTTGAACTGAGCGTGGTCCAAATATGCCATCTTGGTATTGTTTCACCAAGAAATAATATTGTTTGCGTTCCTCTATGGAGCAGAATTTACCATTGTGATATTTGAGATACACAGAACTCTAGATTGTGAAACTTGTGGCTTAACTTGAGCTGCTTCTTTTCATAATCTGTAAACTTCTGTTAAAAAAAAATCTATAAATTTATTGAGTGTCTACTTGTATTACATACTCTACAAGACACTAGTGACATAGAGGTCCCTCTCCTGAAAGGCATGAAACCCAGTGAGGAATTGTAGGTATTTCTAAAAATGAAGTAATTGTTAATGGAGTAACTATTACTCAGGTTGAACTTTTTAGAGTCAAGGTTCAAACAAAAGTTTTAATACATTCATTCAAAAATAAGGTTTCAATTTCCCAGGCATATGCTAGGTTGTTGATGTATAGAACTGAGAAAATGTAGCCCATCTTAAAGGAACTTTTGGACCTATGGTGGAGACTGAAAAGTAAACCATTAGAATGATGCATGTTAATGTTGCTGGGGAGCCCTCAAGAGGAGGGCTGCAGCCTGGATGAGGAAGGTGTGCTGGCCAACAGACTGACTGTAACCCATGCAGTGGAAGAGGTTGGAATTTGTGTAGCATGAAAAGGAACAGCACCAACAAAGACGTAGAAGTATGAAATAACACCACATGTTTGCAGAACACGGATTTCAGTGGTGTGGAAGAATGGCAGGGGCTCAGGTTACAGAGAGAAATGGGGCCGGATTACAAAGCATTCTCTGCCTTTCCAGGGAATATGAACTATATGTAAAGGCAGTGGGTAGCTACTAAAGGGTATAATCAGTGAAGTACCATGTTTGCAATTTAAAAAACATGATAGGAAAATACATTATAGGAAGGAAGAACAACTAGAAGACTAGAAGTGTAGGTTGAATCCAGCGGACATTGCCTTTGTTATTCAGGTGATCATCATACCTTAATCGGCATTGAAGACCCTTGGGGTTTATTATTATTTGTCTCTTGTTGAATCAGTGTAGATAGTACATTTCCATAGAAAATTGAGACATCAGTGATTTTCATAAAAATTTTAGAGTAGTTTTTAGGGTCCAATTAGGAAAACAGGACTCATAGCGGTTATTTTAGCATAGAGAATTTCAAATACAGGAAAGGAAAAGGAACATATAGTGATTACCCCTGACGGCTGGGAGCAAAAGGAAGAGGTTGGGGTTATCAGGACCCAGGTGCTCAGAGGAAGAGCCCTGCACAGTTGGTGATGGTACCTCTGTGAGGTACGACGAAGCTGGTTCTGATTCTGGGTTGAGAGCTGGAAAATAGAACCCGCTGCACTGCAAGGTTTCTTCCTCCTGCCTTTCAGCCCTCCTCTAATGCCTGGTATTGGCAGAATCTAAGAGGAAGCCAGCTGGCTAAACAGAATGTAATTGGCGTTATCCCAGCCTTAGCATCACAGAATAGAGAAAGGGTGGTATCGAGACTGAGACAACAGCTTGATGAACCTTCACAGGTGTTATCATCACACTGCTTGTGCCGAATCACTTTCACTAAGACATATACTCAGCATTTTGCAATACGTATCTCTATTTTTGTGAAAAATGGCCCCATTAAATTAAATTAACAGGCTAGCACTAACCTAATGTTTCCTTTATTACTGGCAATTTAGATTTGGTATTTGCTATTAGGACAGAGGCGGGCCATGTGGACATTGTTTTGGTGGAAAAAATTCCTTATTCAGGGAAAACAGTTTCTGATTATTTTGATTTTCAAGAAATGGATTGACATAATGAAATCAGAAAGAATAAATAATGGGCATCAGATAAGTTTGAAAGATCCAAATTCTAAAGGGTGTCGGGGACTGCACTGTGTGAGTGGAAACTGAAGATGGATTAAATGTCATGTGTTTTTAGAATCAGGGTTCCCCTTTCTGTAGATTTCAACTCTAGGTACATAATTAACCTCAAGTAGTGGTCTTATTCACCATAATGTACCCGGGGGAAGGACATTTTTACGAACTATAATTTAATGTTACCTGAGAGCCTGGGTTTTGAACATTTCTGAAGGTTACTTGTAAACTGACTTTGTCCTAAAATCACTTCCAATGGAAGGTTTTTGAGTAGTAAAGTAAAACATAAGGTCACCTTTCATTAATACTTTCATAATGAAAGAAGAGATGAACAGAAGAATATCAGGTAACCCAGGTCAACACATTATTTTAACCCAGGTTAAAATACGGAATGGCTTTTTTTTAAAGTGGGTTTTTATTTTGTGCTTTCTGAGCTTTAAATATGTCTTTGAAAATCAGTAGCAGTATTATTTGGAGTTATGCACACAGATATGTGTTTGGGTGATTTATATTTATCAAGTTAACTGTTGGAAGTCGAGTTGCAGTTACCTTGTTTTTTTAGTATGAAGATATTCACAGGTAGGCCTCGTTGAATTTAAATATGTAGCCTGTTGAACGCCTCCTGCTTCCTAATGTAAATCATGGTAGGATTTACAGACATCATGTAGGCTGCCTTAGATTATGTTATGCATACTCCTGATTTTTTTTAAGAGATCTCTTTATTCAGAAAATCTGTTTATTTAGGAAGAGAAATTTATTTCCCTTTAAAGACATTATAATTGGAATCCTCCCTTAAGTATCGTTTACCAATTTTGATTTGCTGGAGGTGCTTTAAATTCAGTCCTAGGTTACTTTGCATTTATACTCCAGCTCCCCTTGTTATGAATTAAATATCTTCTGTTATCAATTAAATATCTTCTGGAGGTTTTAAGTTGGAGGCTCTTCTTCAGATCTATTCTCTGTAATCAGTCTTGACTGAAGATATTCTACTTAACCATAGAACTCTTAGGACTCCATGAAATTCTTTGTTACAGTGAGTGCCATCTTTGATGTTATTTAATGAACTATTCTTTATTAACAGTGCATAATTAAGTTCCGAGATTAACACTTTATTTTCCATAGTTTAACTTTGAGGAGAAGTGGTGGAACTCTGTATTTTGGAGAGAGTAAATAGGGAGATGCTTTTTTATTTAAGAAGAGAAAAGCAGTGTTGATATAAGTTCTAAAAGACATTTTGAACTGAAGAGTAGACGGGTGCTACAGTAACTACTGAGTGCCATTCTTATAGAGCAGCCATTCCATGCTTTGTAGTCTCAGGGCCTCTGTATTCATGAAAATTGAGAGCTTTTGTTTATGTGGACTCCATCGTGAGTAACCATATTAAAAATTAAAACTGATAAATTTGAAAGATAATTTAAAAATTGTAAAGCTATTACATGTCAACACATGTAATATATTTTTTTGAAAAATAACTTTCTAGTTTTTTGAAAAATAGACATTGAGCATCTCTTTAAATGCCTGAGTAGGGAGAAGAAACATAGAATTTCATAGTTGTTCTCCCTTCAGTCTTTTGTGATATCAGATCTCCCATAAAGCCTCTGAGAAAACTCCCCTGTGCTCTTGTGATGGAATGAGGAGGAAAAAGGTCCCATAAAGCCTCTGAGGAAACTCCCCTGTGCTCCTGTGATGGAATGAGGAGGAAAAAGGTCCCATAAAGCCTCTGAGGAAACTCCCCTGTGCTCCTGTGATGGAATGAGGAGGAAAAAGGTCCCATAAAGCCTCTGAGGAAACTCCCCTGTGCTCCTGTGATGGAATGAGGAGGAAAAAGGCAAAATTACTGAGTAGTAGTTTTGAAACTATTTATGAAAACAGTTGTGATTTTGTGAATGATCTCGGGGTCCCTCAAGGGTTCCTGAGCAGCACTTGGCAACTACAGCAGGCCTCATTTAGAAAACTTGAAATGTTTGCAAAACTTTTGTTTAATTCTTAAGTTTAGATACCTTCTTTTAATCAAGGAACTTGAGAATCTAATATATAACATGATGACTATAGTTGGTGACACTGTATTGTGTGATGGAAATTTGCTAAGAGAGTAGAGCGTCAGTGTTCTAACCAAAAGAAGTGCCTGTTGAGTGAGGTGACGAGACAGACGTGATAATTAACTAGATGAGCAAACCCTTTCCCAGTGAATGTGGGTGTCGAGTCGTTACTGTGTGCGCTTTAAGTGTCTTACAATTTTATTTGTCAGTTATACCTTAGTAAGGCTGAAAAAACTACAACGCGGAGGGGGGGAATTTAACACCTGCTGTTGCACGTCAGCATTTAAAAACATTACCCTGTTACGCAAAGGTTTTTTCCTTAACCTGTTTTTGAGGCTAGAAGTAGGGTGGAGAAGATGGACTTAAGTCGCTGGTACGTGGTTGCGGTGCTTTGCCTGGAGCGCATTCTGTTAAGTAAGACGTCAACTCGTACTAGGCTAGGGATCGGTGAAGCCATGCTCTTCAGGGTTCTGGTCTGTGAACTTCGAACTGTCCTGGAGGTTGTGCCAGAGTGCAAATTAACTGCCGTCAAACACACTGCCTGGCTGAGCGGTGGCAGTGTCTGTCCTGGAAGCGGGCCTTTGGCTCGGGAAGCAGTGTGTCAGCGTGCGCCGTGCCGTGGGCACCTCTTCTCTCCAGACAGGCCACAGCCGGCACAGGCACTGCTGTGAGGGGCGCGGGCTTGGCCCCTCTGCTCCACTCTGCTGGCCTCTGTTCCCCTGCCTCAAATCTCCTTCTGCCTCTCCAGACCAAACTAGTAACCCCACGTGGCCACTTGCCCAGCAAACCAAATCTTCCAGATACATCCGTAGAGGGGCTCAGCTGGCATATACTAATTGAGGTCTAGGGAGTGGTGGGTGGTGGAAAAGAACCTTTTGAATTTGGCCTCTCCTGTGATTGCGTTTCCTGCAGCCTGGCAGAGCCTCCTGGAAGCTCGAGGGCTTGAGAGTTAACTCTCCACTGATCTTTAGAGGTTTGGAAGCACAGGGCTGATTGCCAGCAGCTTCTTGATTTTGAGACACCAGCCTGAGAGCATAATCTGCATCGTTTCTTCAACTGTCCTCAGAATTCTTACGACATTTCCAAAATTGGTATTGACTTAGTGGAAATGATAGATGTCCAGAAACCTGAGTTTTGATCCTTTCTTCTGCCACTGATTACTTTTGTGACCTGTGGACAACTTGTAAGTTCTTTCAGCTTGTTCCTATGTGGTAGATTAAAGAAAGCTGAGTAGGCAGCAGTACATAAGAGTCCCTTTCCTTAAGCTTTAAAATTGTGTCCCCTGCACTGGGGTGAGCCCAGGAGAAGGGGGGGCTGCCAGAGTATAACCTTATTTCATTCTAGCCTCAGAGCTCCTTTGAAAAGAGTTAAATTCATGTACAGGTGTACTTGGGGTTCTACCAGATTTCCTGGAGCTGGTGCAGGCACTTAAACATTACTTTTGTTGAGATTAATTCCATGAGAACTGGGCCTTTCACATATTTCTAACTTCATTATAATTTTACAGTGCCTATGAAATTACTAGCAAGAGACTGTATCTGAGAACTTTCGGAAGACAGACCAGTTTTAGTTATGGGAAAATGAGCAACGCTGCCGACCCTATATACTGTGTGAGACAAGGTTTAGTTAATACTTGACCCATCTCATGGATTTTGAAGTTGAAACAAATCCGTAGCTTTTAATTAGCTTTGTGTTTACATTAAAGTTTTTTTGTGTGTGCTTTTTCCCCACTAAGTAACAGTGAATACAGGCAGGCTGTTCTCTGTCACACTATTTGTGATTACTTCCGTGCCTTAGAGTGTTTAGAACTGATGTACTCTCATGCCATCAGATCAGTCAGTTGAGAGTGGCTTCTCCATGTGACTAGATTTCAGCAATTAAAACTGTGGTAATGGGGGGCTTTGTAATGCTTTTCTGAAGTCACTATGATGTTAGTTTCGTGTCATTCTTCCTGTGCCTAATGAACCTGCTAATCTGTTTAACTTGATATTTTATAGAGTTTTCCATTGTTCCCCTTGAAGGTTTTCATAGACTAGGGTCTCCTAAGATATATATGCAGATAATTACATCTTAGACCTCTTAGATCAGGGGACTTTTGTCTCGAGTCTTTTTCCATATGTATGCCTTGAAAACCATTGACATTCTTGATATTTCATACCAAGTGATTAAATTGTATTAACGTGTTCTAATTTTCTAAAATGTGTTTTTAAGCCTTATGATTCTGCCGATGACTGGTCTGAGCATATTAGCTCCTCTGGGAAAAAATACTACTACAATTGTCGAACAGAAGTTTCACAGTGGGAGAAACCAAAAGAGTGGCTTGAAAGGTATTTGCTCATTTAATTGAACAGTATTTCTCATTGTTGATTCTACCGGCTAACATCTTAGGGTGCTAATCGTTCTGAGTTTAGGTTTCTTAGTGTGATGCTCGTCACTCCTTAACTGCAGTGGTTGGCCCATCGTCTGTGTTTTCCATAATTTCTCTTTACCTTAAAAAGCAAAACCAAAAAAACTAGGACAGACGAGCAGCTGTCCACAAGGGCCTTGTGAACAGTCAGTGTATTTATGTAATTTAAAAATTTATATTAATCTGTTGTCTATCATACATCTTATACATCTTCCCTATAATTTGTATTAGAAAACTTTATCATTCTTGTAGGACAATAATATGTTTCCTTCATATATCTAGAATTATCATTACAGAGTTTTGGTTGTAGGGTTAATGGCATGTAAATAATTGGTATAATATTGCCATCAGTGAGAAACATTAATGTTGTTTGCTATATCCCATGTCCCACACCAGTTGAATGATATTACTGCCTTGTTCTTTTATGTTCCATATACAGCATTTGACCAGAAGTGTTAAAGTAGATTCATTGTATCTCTTGTAATTCTTATGGGTGTATCTTTTATTTTTAGAGAACAGAGACAAAAAGAAGCAAACAAGATGGCAGTTAATAGCTTCCCAAAAGATAGGGATTACAGAAGAGAGGTGATGCAAGCAACAGCCACTAGTGGGTTTGCCAGTGGAAGTAAGTATTAATTTCTTTCTTTGAACCAGTATAATGTTTGATTCATTCCTATAGTTTGTTTACTTTACAGATTTATGTGCATAGCCGTTTATATAGGTAAACTAAAAGAAATAGAAACATAAAAGGTTTTCTGTGTTGGGTCTGTCCTCGTAACGTGCATCGTTTTGTTCTTGAAACGGTGCACGTGGAGGTGTCCATCACTACCCGTGATGGCTCTAATGCCGTTGAGTTGGTGAAGAAGTAAGATTTCATGCTGTGGATTGACAAGAGACCCCACCCCCATTTACACTGGTCACTGAGAGACCCGCTGGGTTTCAGTCCAGTAACTGAACGATAGCCGCACACAGAGAGTGACATGAAGTGCCTGTCTTCGTCTGTGTTATCAGCGAGAAGCTTGTTCATCCTTGTATATGGAAATGGGTTTCACCACGAGCGTAGATCTGTGTGCCGTCTCCATACTATGGGCACCTTCAGGTTCTTTTGAGGTCAGATTTTGTCTGAGTTGGACAATATGGGTAACATACATTTATTTTTAAGTTCAAATAAAATTTGAATTTGAAGATTTTACTAAATATATTCTATTCCCAGTGCCTTGTCTTGCCCAGAATAAAATTTAAATGCCACATAGAATTCTTAGGCTCTTCATCAAATTTGAAGTTTTGAGAATTTTTAGATGTGTTTTGGGAATTCTTAGACTTAAGCGTTTGCATTCTCCTTCTGTAACTCAAGACAAAAAGTAGGGTTATATTTGGTCCCAGTGGGGGATATTGAATTTTTGATGGGAGAAATTACTTAAGATGAAACAAATAATGTAGTTCTGTAAGGGCTGAATGTTTAAAAGTATGTTCCCTGGAACATTTAACTTTTTATATTAGTGAAATAGTACTTAATTCTTAGAAAATAACAATGGTTTAAAGCACTGAAGTTAGGGAATTTAAGAATATTGTATATTGAGACAGAAGACCTGGGTTGTAATCCCATTTCACTTAGTATCTTAAGTAACTGTGACTTTCTGGCAAATAACTAAAAATGAGAGGTTTTCCTTTTTTCCAGGCTAAAAAAAATATAGTGCCCAGCTTGTGGTCCTCCTGAACAAATTGTGGGCATCCAGGAAGACTCGCTAGATGAGTGTAAAAATAACGTTTTTTAGTTACTGGACCAGGCCTCTCCACCTAGTGGCTGATGGTTCCCAGAGAAGAAAAGATCACAGCCTAGTATGTTTGTTCTTTCCAAAATTACCTAGTCACTCATCCTCTCTTGGGGTAATTAGAGGTCTGATAGAAAAGTTGGTGGAAGTGAAAATAGTACTTTTGGCTGCTTAATAAAAATCTTTAAGGAAATAAAATCAGAATTGTGGTTTCAAATTATCTGTGTGCATCTTTTCTTTCAAAAGGGAAATCATTGTTTTCTTCTTTATGGTTTCAGAAGTTAGGCATGTTTGTTATTAAAAGTAGAGAGAGGGAAAGTATTTTAATCTCATGATTCAGGAACGCTTGGAGACAGACACTTTTTTCTAGCTGTATGTGAAAGTATATAAAAACTACATATGCATGTATTTTACACCAAAAATAGGATTGTATGTTACTGTTCTTAACCTGTTTCTTCTGTTCAGTAATGTTTCAAGGATATGGAACTTCCCTGGCGATCCAGTGGTTAAGACTCTTGTGCTTCTACTGCACGGAGCGCGGGTTCGATCCCTGGTTGAGGAACTAAGATCCCGCGTGCCGCGCGGCGCGGCCAAAAAAAATTAAGAAAAAAATGTTTTCCAAGGATTTGTTTCCTTTTGCCATTTTATAGTTCAGCGTATGTTAACTGCATGGTGTTCCGGTTTTGGACGTGCCCCCATTCATAAATAATCCTCTCTCTGTGGATACCCTCATGGTTTTCAGCTTCTTCCTGCAGTAAACAATGCTGTTGTTCGTATTTCTGCCCACTTCCCTGATTACTTCCTTAGCTAAATTCCTAGAAGTGCAGATGAGGAGTCGGTGGGTCTTTGTGCTGAAATGGACTCCTTTATCACACTTCTTGAGTTTTAAGTAATGTTTGAGAAAGGGCTGCAGCTGTATTGCTGCTACTTTTTTTAATTGGTCAACTGACTGTACTTGGTGTGATGGTAATAATGGTCCCTAGGCACTGAAGTGCTTGACTTTGTCTATCCAGAAAATGCTGGCAGAGTCTCCCATATGTCTGGTACGTTGGTGTTCATGTAGGGTAGGGCCTAAAGCTCTGTTGTCCCCAACAGCCAGCTAAAGAGGTGTGCGTGTGGTGGAGGGGACAGGGAGGGTTGGGAACATTTCATACGTAAAGAGGTAAAGGTAGGAAAAAAGATTCTTAAAGAGCGTTTTTGTGTTTCGGGAGTTTTGGCAATGTAGCAAATAATATCCACAGTTTGACAGTGAAGTTGTAGGGGTAAAATTTTAAATTTGGTATTACTGCTGCTGTAATTGTACTGGCGTAGTTGTATTGTTGATTATTTTTATTACCTTTAATCGGTGCCTCACAGACTGATTGCTCTGTGGTTAGAGAAACTTTAACTTGGGTTCTTCAGCAGTGGCACGGATGGCGCTTGGGGTCAGGGAATGCGTATGGATTCTGTCCTGTGTTGTAGGATGTAGAGCGTTACACCTGGCCTCTCCGTGCCAGCTCCAGTAGCACAGCTCTCCTCGCCCAGGGGTGGCACCCAGAAGTGTCTGCAGATGTCTGCTGAGTGTTCTTGTCGTGGGGCTGTGCAGATGGTCTCTGCTGAACTGCGTCGTGTCTCGAGCTGGGAGCAGGAGAAAGCTGTTGGCGCCATAGCGCCCTCATGTGCTGTATGCTCTGCAGTGTCTCTGCTGCAGGTGTGCGTTGACAACTTGAAAACTGCTTTGCGGTTTAAGCCTACTTCCTTCTTTGTGCTGTCATGCTCTCTAGACTTGGAGGAACCATGAACTGGAAAAACTGACACAGTATTCAACAGGGAGGGCATCCTTCGGTAATATCATTACATATCATGTGCTTGAATCTTAAGGTGTTTTTCTCCTTGGAAGTTGCTTTAATCCTTCAGTTACTGATGAGACTATTGTAATTTAGGCTGGAGGTTTTTTTGACAAATACAAATTTTGTTACTGTGATTGTTGAAATTTTCCTTCTTTTGTACTCTTTTTGCGGAAGCAGAAGTACTTTTGAGTTTAAAATATTTTTGTGGCTTTAAATTGGAAGAGGATCTGTTTTTAACAAGACTGATAATACCAAGTGTATTTTTCTGACTTTGCTGCAGATGTAGGGCTCCTGTTGTCAGATAGCATTATCTATAACTTGATTTTATAACTAACTCTGGTATTTGTTAGCATCATTAAAAATATGAATTGATTTACTTACCGAATGCAGAGTTCTTTATAAAATTCAGCCATCCCAAAATGAGGTCATCTAAGCCCTAGTACCAGCTACTTTAGAGCCCACTAATTAGCCACTTCAGTATTCAGAAAAATCAGGCTAACAACAAAGTAGTATTCCTTTGTAGTTGAACCACTGTGGATAATTCAGTCAACTATTAGAACCAAGATGCATATTTTAAAAGAATGGACCGATTACCTTTTCTATTTTTAAAATATTTTTTTTATTTGAGTAAAAAATGTTTTACCTCTCCATACATTTTGATCTTTTAAAACATCAATGTTTTGATGTTTTAAACAAAACAGCTCATGTTTTGTTTGAGCTTATGGTGTGGCTCTAAAGAGTCCCCAAACTAGCAGCCCGCTTGAAATCTCAGCATAGATGAAGCACTTACAGTTGAGCTAAAATTCCTCTTCCAGTATTTGAATATCTATATGCTAGTGGTAAAACTGCAGACGCTAACTGGGCTCGCAGTTTTATAGAAAGATGTTAAATACAAGTATGTTGCTAAATTAGCTGATGGTAAAGACAGGATTCTAACGTAATCTTTTTTCTTCCCCTTCCGTCATTTCCAACATCTCTTTTTCCGAACTCTGAACTAAAGTGGAAGACAAGCATTCCAGTGATGCCAGTAGTTGGCTCCCACAGAATATTTTGTCTCAGACAAGCAGACACAATGACAGAGACTACAGACTGCCAAAAGCAGAGACTCACAACTAAAGTGGAAGACAAGCATTCCAGTGATGCCAGTAGTTTGCTCCCACAGAATATTTTGTCTCAGACAAGCAGACACAATGACAGAGACTACAGACTGCCAAGAGCAGAGACTCACAGTAGTTCTACGCCAGTACAGCACCCCATCAAACCAGTGGTTCATCCAACTGCTGCCCCAAGCACTGTTCCTTCTAGTCCATTTACGCTACAGTCTGATCACCAGCCAAAGAAATCATTTGATGCTAATGGAGCATCTACTTTATCAAAACTGCCTACACCCACATCTTCTGTCCCTGCACAGAAAACAGAGAGAAAAGGTATGCCATTATTACTAGATGCTGCACGTTGAACTATAGTTTCTTGAGTTTCTGATTATATTACATTATTTCCGTTAGCTTAAATAAGACGCTTAATTATGAATTCTTTTAAAAAGTCTTCTAGAATGTTACTGCATAGATTTAGATCTAGAGTTAGCCATATTTAGCTTTTTTCTTTTTAATTATGAAGCCTCAGAACTGTTTTTTGCCTTTGACACTTTGAAGTCAAGTGCTTAATTTATAACAGTTAGTAATGGATAAAATAACTTTTTACAGCTAAATGACTGTCCCATCATACTTGTATAAAGTAATTTTTGGTTTTTGTGATAATTGTCTTCATGATATAGTTTAGAAATTGTCTCAATTTTCTATTAAAATTTAATATGAATAGAGACATTTAAAAACTTGTCATTTCCACATACATGCAACTATTGGTTTCAGTTTGTGAATTAGAAAACTGAGTTGTGGGCCATAAGATAAGGAGTCTTAATGTCTGAATTATGAGTTAAGTCTGAAGAGTAGAAGTTGAACTTTGCAACCCAAGTTGTGTTTATCCGACTCGGTGCTAGTAACCATAGAAGGTTCAGAAAAACTGTGGCAACCACCACTTGGGGGGCGATGCATAATGGAAGAAGCAGGGTGATGGGATAAGCCTATTTCATAGACCAGCCACAGTCCCAGACTTAACCCAGTTTTAAGGAACTAAGGAAATTTGAAAAGCATTAAGTAAATAAATCACCTTGGGTAGACCCCTTAGCAGATGAATTAGCAGATTAGCATCAGTAAATGTTGAGGAATTTTTATGTCCTTTGGGTTTAGAAGATGCTATGTGGACCTAATGAGTCTTTAAGCTTTTACTCTATTGTCTGACTCATTATTTCACACTGATTTGATGTGTTGACAAAGGATTTAAGTAATTGGGTTTCTTTTGCTTCTAGTTTGCTTTTATGTATGTTGTTTGAATTTCCCCTGTAGCAGTTGTCACACATTACGAAACATACTTTCATCATAGAGTGCGTCATACATAAACAGGTTATTCCAGATGTTGTCAGATTCCCCAAAGATGGCTTTTAACCAAAATTCATAGGTACAAGTCACATCTGCCCTGATGCAGAATTAAATTTACAGAAGAGAATTCCTGAGAGAGAAAATCTGAATTAATGTCTTAATTGTTAGTGTAGTAATACTTTCTAAAGGATGTTTTGGTTTTTCAGTTTTGCCGGTTTTAGTTTGGTTACAGAAAAAGTTTATTTAAAAAACATTTCTCAGTTTGAAGAAACAACCTTTGGCCTTCAGAAGGATCTTTGGTCTTTCTCCCCTTTTACCTGTTGTTAAGCTCTTACCTCCTTTTTGGAGTGTTTTTCTTCCCTGACTTCTGGGACGCCGCGCTCGTCAGCTTCCTGCCCTCTCCTCTTCTTGCTCCTGAAATAGCAACAGAGCTCAGTCTTCACTGTGGTTCTTTTTTTTTTTTTTTGCGGTACGCGGACCTCTCACTGCTGTGGCCTCTCCCATTGCGGAGCACAGACTCCAGACGCTCAGGCTCAGCGGCCATGGCTCACGGGCCCAGCCGCTCCGCCCGGACCGGGGCACAAACCCGTGTCCCCTGTCCCCTGCATCGGCAGGCGGACTCCCAACCACTGCGCCACCAGGGAAGCCCTTGTTCTTTTTTCCTGCCCAACATGTCCTCTTTTGCTGGGTAGCAATTCTCGTGACTACCTTGTCTACATAAGTGACTCCCAGATCTTTATTTCTAACTCACACACGTCTGCTTCCTTCTCCAAGCAGTTGGTATTTGTTAACATCTCCCCAGAATATAGTGTGTCCCAAATTCCTCCCTTTTCCCACAGTTTTTAGGTTCTCAGTGACAACACTATCCTCCCAACCATTCCATGTTCTTCAACATTCTTGCCCATTCATCCATCAACAAATCTTGGATTCTTCCTCCTGTGTCTTATTGGTGTGTATTGTTTCTCTCTCGTTATTGCCATTTTGCCATTATTGAGCCTCAGGTCATTGCTCTTGAAATAATCTTCTGATAACTGCCGTGCTTCCTTCTACCCAGTCTGTCCACTTACAGTGACATCATTATAAAATTTAGATTGGATTATGTTATTTCCTTAAAATTTTCTAATGGTTTTATCCAAAGGAAAAGTGCATACTTCTCAGTAAGATGATAGCAAGTCCTTGACAGTCTGGTTGCAGCCTGTCTTACTAGCTTGATCTCCAGTATTTCACTCTTAAACATTCCCTGTATAATTCATCTGCTGCAAACTTGTACAGAGTTTTTTAGATCGTGTTATGCTCTTTCATGTTTTGATCCTTTGCTGAAAAGGACGTATTCTTCCCTCCATTTCCATTCTGTTGGACTCAGTTCCTTCTCTAAGGGCCAGCGGTGGTGTCCTTGGGTTCTCAGTGTCAGTTAACCTCTCAAACACTTTGTTTTTCTGTTACTGCACTCACCACTTTATGATTTTAGTTCCTTCAATTAGACTATCCTGTGTAGGGTCAGATGTTATAATTTATTGCATTTTGTACTTTTTTCACTCCCTAACCTCTCCCTCGAAGCTTCAAGCACCATTCCTGACAAACTTAACGTAATTGATTAACTGTGTACCAGGTTTGGTGCTAAGTGTTTTGTACATATTTTAGGTTATTCCTTAAAACGACATTGTGAGGGAAAGAACTGTCTTCTTAGATATGAAGAGCCTGCACATTGCTGAAGTTTAAACATATGGTGTAAGAGGCTGCTTCTCCAAAATCCATGTTCTTTCCATAAAACTGTGCGTAATGAAAGACATCACCAGTCTATATTAGTTTGGACTCCAGTAATTCAAAACTCCTCACAAATCTTAGGTGATTCATGTTTAAATTCTACAAAGTGTGTTTGCTGATCACAAACTTACTTTAAACTTACAGGAAGAAACTTGCTTACCTTGGAATTGCCTAGGTGTATAGGGAAAATAGTACAGTCTTACCAAGTATTTCCCCTTGCATGTGAATTGAAGACAGTACTATTTCCTTAAATAAATTGTATAACAATTTGGATCTTTGCAGATTGTTTTCCAGTTAGTCTAAGTTTATGAAAGGTCCATTAATTTGCGGTATAATTTTTTCCTCAGTGCAGACACATCCATGTTATTTAAGTTAAGCTTCCTATTGACTGTTCTCATCAACATAGTGATTTCCTTGTGTGGATTTTTCTTAACAAATAATTTATATTAAGAGGTTGATGGTTCAAATAAGATAGGTCTCTTGGTCTTAAGTGCTAATAGTATAGCTAAACTGTATTTAAGGATGACAGCAATAGAATGCTCTAATAAATATCAGAAGAGCAGGAACTTTGTCCTAACCACTGCTGTATCCTTAGTACTTGACAGGTAATAGGCAGTCAGTTCAGTATTTGTGGTATATGGATAAATAACTGAAAGAATGGTAATCCATGTGTTGAGAGTTGGGGAAGCACCTACATTGGTCATGGTTTAAAAAATATATTTGGATAAAAGAAGAGTGTTATATGTGTTGTGCGTCTAGTTAAAGAAATAGACTTAGATCTGTTTAATGCCGGTGTGTCTTTCGATAAAAAGAACCTTAGATAAATCAGTCTGTGCTTGCTTGAGGGACAGAAGTGTGGAGGAGCTGTGAAGCTCTTCAGTTCTGCAGAGAATAATCCTAGTGTTAGGTAGGGTGAAACAAGGGCATCAGGTACCTCATTTTAGATTTATATCTATTTCTTATGGTAACATTTGAACATCTCTTGGCAAGACTCCTTTATTGGACAGCCATATAACAAAGTACAGAGAAACTCTGATGTGCTTAAAAAAAAAAAAGTCTAAAACTGAATTTTATAGGCTGGCAACCCATTGACCATTCTAAACTGGTCCTGACCCCAGCCTCTTTTCCAAATTTGTGAAATGACAAAATAGGCAGGAGACGTGGGTCCTTGTTTTTTGATTTCGCCAAATAAGTGCCAGGGTCAGAAGAGTTTAATGACTTTTAAGTTTCTTATTTAATAATTTGGAGTTACGGTTTATTAACACAGATAAGTTTGAAAAGTAAACAGAGCAGCCACAGAAGCAGACCTATTCAGTGACCTCTCAAGGCAGCTCTCAGAAAATTAGCCTGTCTAAAGAGTCACAGTTACATGCTGTTCTGTAGTCTTAATCTAATGGAAGGGGATTAGTCGTTCTTTAACGTGAGACGTGAGTTAGTCACTTGCAATAAACTTCCTTTAGGTGTTTGATGATACTTGTAGACTGGGTGAAGTTAAAATGAACCTGAAGACTTGTCCCAGTGTGTTAACAGCAGTAAAATCCTTTGTAGCCCACATAGGAGGCCACAGCTGGCTGCAAGTGGTACGCATTTAGCCCGTCCTTGCTTTGCTTTAAACTACTTTTTAAACTACGTTTAGGATTACTGAATGTTCATGTAAAATGAGACCAATTGGCCATAGAAGTACTTAAGTATTTGTTGAATAACTGAGGACGTCAACCCAAGGGTTGGTGTTAGTCTGATTTAGTAAGTTTCACTAAAATTACATTATGTAATAAAGATGGCATTTTGAGCAGTGGGGCAGGGGAATACCTGTGATGAAAGAATGTTAGAAAATACTGTTTATAACTTGAGGGGCAAGGAAGACCTTTTAAATGAGGACCCAAAACACATTTGCCTTAAAAAGTTGGTAAATTTGGCTACATAAGACATTTAAAACTTCTCTGTGACAGAGATACAATAAACAAAGGTTGAAAAAAAAATACAAAGTTGGGAGAAAATATTTTCAACAAATATGAATAACAGTACATTAAGGCTACATTAAGAATTCATCAAAGCAGTATGAAAAACAACAATCCAGTAGAAAAATGAGCAAAGTATATGAACAGAAGAGGAATTTTAAATTGCCAGTCTTGCTTTACAACAGTTAGAAAAATTAGCTCAAAATGGAACAAGGACCTTAACTTAGGAGCTAAAAACTATAAAACTGTAAGAAAGCAAGGGAAAATCTTTATGACACAGGATTTGATAGTGATTTCTTGGATATGACACCAAAAGCATTGGCAACAGAAGAAAAAAATAGATACATTGGACCTCATCAAAATGAAAAACCTTTGTGCATCAAAGGACACTCTAGAGTGAAAAGACTGAACCCATGGAATGGGAGGAAATATTTATAAGTCATGTCTGCATAAGGGATTAATAGCCAGAATATATGAATACAAAGTCCTGGAACTCAACAATAAAATGAAACAGCTCAGTCCAAAAATGGGCAACGGAGTTGATGCAACATTTTTCCAAAGAACATAGTCTAATGGCCAGTAAGCACATAAAAAGTGTTCAGCATCATTGGTCAACAGGGACAGAAAATCAAACCACAGTGAAATATCACTTCACACCCATTAGGATGACTACTGTATATATATTAAAAAAAAACAATAGAAGACAACAAGTGTTTTTGAGGCCGTGGAGATTGAAACCCTTGTGTATTGCTGGTTGGAATGTAAAATAACACGGCTGCTATGGAATACAGTTTGGCAGTTCCTCAAAAAGTGAAACATAAAACTACCATAGGATCCAGTGATTCCATGCCTAAGTATGTAATCAAAAGAATTGAAAACCAAGGAATCAAACGGGTATTTATACACGAGTGTTCGCAGTAGCACTATTCACAACAGCCAAATGGTGGAAACAACCCTAGTGTCCACCAGCAGATAAAGGATAAACAAAATGTGATGTATACATATGTGTGTGTGTGTGTGTATGTGTATATACACACACACACACACACACATATACACACACATGCAGTATTACTCAGCCTTAGAAAGGAGTGAAATTACGATAAATGCTGCAACATGGATGAACTGTGAAAACCTTATGCTAAGTGACACAAAAGGACAAGTATTGTGTGATTCCACTTATGGGGTACCTCGAATGGGCAAATTCATAGAGAGACAAACTAGAATAGTGCTCAACTTTGGTCTTGTGAGATGGGGAGCTATAGTTTAACTGGGTAGAAAGTTTCTGTTTGGAAAGATGAAAAAGTTCTGGCGGTGAATTGTGGTGATGGTTGCATGACAGTGTGAATGTACTTAATGCTAATGAATTGTAAACCCAGAAATGGTTAAAATGGTAAATTGTATGTTGTATATTTTACCAGCATAAAAGAATTCAAGAGAAAGTTTACCAATACAGTATTGGAAATTAAAACGAGATTTTCACTCTT
>NW_006798732.1:2112505-2114473 GCF_000442215.2 Lipotes vexillifer | reverse complement strand
AGGGAAACAAAACTGGTAGGAGTGTAGAAGATGGTTATCATGGAGTCACTTAAGTAAAATCTGTTACAAGTTTTAAAATAGGCTTATCCTTTGTATGTATCAGCATAAAGATTTTCTCGGTTGAATAAAAGAGCAAGTTGCAAAAACATAATTGTTATAAAACATCAATCAATGTCATACATATTTTTATGTACATTTTAAATGCATAGAAAAGTTCTGGACAGACACATTTAAAATTATGAATTATAGAGTAAAAAATAAATTAAAATGAAAGTCACAGATTATATACCCGGCGTTGTCACCTAGTTATTCTATGGTTTTTTTCTACACTTGTATACTTGGTTTTCCCTTACGATTCCTCCATGTTGCAACACCATCACTACACAATGGAACAAGAAGGCTGCCCTTGTTGCATCAGTAGTTTGAGCTTTGTTCCCATATCCTGTTTAGTATTATGATGGCAACTGTCAGAACATTGTGGGAAATTAATGTTTAGAAATGCAGTCAGTACCTTTTACTCTTTACGTGCAGTATCTCATTAGACCTTACTGCAGATTGAGGAGGAGTTATTTAGCATACCAGAAAAATGTAGGTCAGAAAATTTTGACTTTGGTCTGTGTTGTCTTGGGTATTTTGAAAGGGTGCCTATAATTAGAAGAGGTGAGTGGTTATTACCTTAAGCCTTAAAAAGTTAGGTTATAGTACATTTCTCTGTGAAGTCTAGTCTTTGGTAGGTTACTCCCCCTACTGGTAAAAATTGGAAGTATAAATGAATAATTCATAATTACAAGCATAAAGGGAGAGAAAAAGGTTTTATCAAAGTTAATACACACAAATTAAAATCAAAGAGTAACATATTTATTTCATGGCTTACAATAAGAATTGGTTAGAGATCTACAGATGATAGAAAAACATCAGGTAGGAAAGTGACCCTAAAGCTCATTTTAAGTTTAAAATACCATAGGACGACATCGCCACATATCCTTAAAAAAATCATAGGCACGCGCGTGCACACACACACATACACACGCACACACACAAAATAAAAAAATAAACATGGTAGAGCTAAAATTGGATACCGTTGTTTTGCCAAAAGCTGAAAAAATAGGCTTAAAGCAACCTAGGTTTCTTTAATGCTTGGAAAAGTTTGCATTTAAAGAATGAGACTAGGGGCTGATGTTAAAAAGCAGAAGAGCCTTTTGAAATGGCTTTGTAATGTAAAACACTACATTAATTTTCTTAAATTCATTATTTGTCTTTATTTTCAAAGATCCAGATTTTTAATTTTAGTTTGATACAAAACTGTTTAAACATGAAGTATGTTAACGTTACATTGTAACAGATTCCGGATTAAAAAGACAAATAGAAATGTTAATTAAAATTAAATATCTGTGTAGAAAAAGCACACTTAATGACTGTGTATTTGTTCCGAATAGTTGCTTGTTGCCTTTGAGTGTTTAAAAAAAGAAGAAGGGGGTTGAGGATTTTATCATTATTAAAATAAATCTAAATAAGTTGTTTGTCTCTAAGACTATGTAGTATTACTTAGCTTTATGAAAAAATAGCATAAAGTGAGCTGTTCATTGCCTGCTCAATGAATTATTTTTGGAGACCTTAGGCTTTTCCTCCCCATTATAAGTTTTGAACCTAGAGCTTAAGAAAAACAGCACAGACACAGGCACCTGAGCCTTTCTGGCCTAATCAGGCATCCAGTCAACAAGTACATGCTGATGCCATCTTGGTGCCAGATCCCATTTTGCACCAGAGCTACAGAGATAAATACAACAAAATTCTTCTCCTGAAAGAGTTCATTTTCTGATAGAAGGGAGAGAGATAATAAGCTATATAATAGGAGATGCTGGGTAATGTCTGTGGTAGGGCGCTCTGAACACAGAGGAGTGGCACCCAACCAGTAGCTTTCGTTTATATATATTATATATATATATATATTATATATATTATATATAT
>NW_006798732.1:2109565-2112495 GCF_000442215.2 Lipotes vexillifer | reverse complement strand
TTTTTTTTTTTTTTTGGCGGTACACAGGCTTCTCACTGTTGTGGCCTTGCGAGACCGTTGCGGAGCGCAGGCTCAGCGGCCATGTCTTACAGGCCCAGCCGCTCCGCGGCATGTGGGATCTTCCCGGACCGGGGCACGCACGAACCCACGTCCCCTGCATCGGCAGGTGGACTCTCAAGCACTGCGCCACCAGGGAAACCTCTTTCATTTATATTTTCATGATGAAACCAAGACTGCCTTTCAGGGTAGCATTTTATATTTTTATCACAATTATTTTTCTCAATTATACTTCTAGATGGAGGCAAGTAGTATTAAAAATGTTTAAGATGTAACATACTTCCGGAGGGCATTTGTATGGGTGTGTCCTTTAGGAAGAAGGGGGTGAGTGGAGCTGTTTTTAAAAATAAATAACTGGTGTGCAAATAGCATGCTGAAGACCTACCTGGAAAAGCAGTTTAGCTTTGCTGTCTTTGATCTTGCCCTTTCTCCACTAGTTCTCTGTGTTTGTGCTATATTTTTAAAAATTTTGTTTTGGTTTTGTTTCCTTTTGTTTTTTAAAGTTAAAAGGAATCTGGGAAGTTCTCTCTTTTTTCATAACCAACAAGGTGTGCCAGAATCACCCATAGAACTCCTGGAAGTTCACCATATGCTCAGACACCTCAGCCCCACCCCATTCGTTAGAGCTGGGGTGGAGCCCTGGTATCTGTTTTTTGTTTTTAAACTTTGGTAAGTCCTATCAAAGTCAGACCTTTTAAAAAGAGAAATTCTGGCCTTCAGAGATGTTGCTTGCTCAAGGATCCTGTAAGTATTGAGTAGTAGTAACTGGTTTCCATACTGTTCGTTAATAATCTCTCACAAAACTGCAAACGAAATTCCTCCTCAGGATACACATATGTATTTACATTGTTACTTTATTTCTTTGTGGTGATATGTATCTTCTGTTTTGGAGTGTTTTCCTTTTCCTGGATTGAATGGCAACACTGAAGAATTTTCAAACCTTTGTTAATTTTCCAAATCTATGGATAGATTTAGCAGCATTGAAACAAATTTGGAAACAACTTACACCTTCTCCAACTCCTATCATTAAAGGCAGAGGAAAACCATAGTAAACGTAACAAAAGGGTCATTTCAGAGGGATATAAGTACTAATTTAATTGTTCATGCAGGAAGTAAAAACAGAGAACTTGTTTCATTCTAAACATCATTAAGATGCCCCTCAACTGTTTATTCCTTAAGCGGAACCTTAAGGTATATAATATGATCTGGAGAGAACTGCTGCTATAGTCTATAATTGCCTCATAAAATGTAGTAACTGACACAAGGAAGTAATAAACTTTTCACAAGGAAGATCTTATTTCCTTCGTTTTTCCTTTTCTTTTTTTTTTTTTTGTGGTACCTGGGCCTCTCACTGTTGTGGTGTCTCCTGTTGCGGAGCACAGGCTCCGGATGCGCAGGCTCAGCGGCCATGGCTCATGGGCCCAGCCGCTCCGCGGCATATGGGATCTTCCCGGACCGGGGCACGAACCTGTGTCCCCTGCATCGGCAGGCGGACTCTCAACCACTGCGCCACCAGGGAAGCCCACCATCAAGTTTCTTTATACTTGTTTATGATTCCAAAACAGCAAAGCTGAACACGGTAGGCAATCTGCTAGACTTAGAGACCCTCCTTTAATATGTGTGCCTTTTAAAATGAAAATATCTGCCTTACAAAAATGAATATGTCTTAGACCTTCTGAGTGGATCATACGAGATCAACACATCCGTGAAATCTACTGAAAGCAGCTATTGTCCCTGTAGGTCTTTTGACCATTACAGTAGTGTAAAAAGGCCATAGAGGAGGTTTTTTTTTTTTTGGCAGTAAACTTGCTATTCGGTAGTAATTCCTGGCTTCTTTGGGGCCATGATTGATGATTAATGAATGTTTAGTTCCTAGAATTGGGAGTGAAGATTTATACTTATTAGGTAGCAGTGTAATATTCAAATGTAGTGTTCCTGAAACTTTTATACATCATAGTAGCAGTCTTCATTCAGTTATGTAATGTATATATGAGCTTGAAAATCTCCAAGAAATGGGTATATATGGGAAATTCAAGAGCCTTTCAGCCAAGATTTTAAGAGACTATGTATGGATATCTTGAATACTCTAGTCTTAATGTCGTTACCCATGGGACCTTGGTTTCTGATTCTTTCCTCCATTACAGTGACTCTATTAGTAAAATTTCATGGTATAAAAATACCAGTTTATGTTCTTTTTCCTGTTGGTGGACATGTGTTTTGTTTCTAGTTTTGTGCCAAAATAAAAAGGGAAGCATGATACTGTTATGAAACTTGTTGAATATTTCTCCAAATTGATGTACATTAGAGTTTCCCTAAGGGTGTATATACCTAAGGGGAATGACTGGGTCGTGAAGTGCACATAGCTCCAGTGTTTCTAGATAATGTCGAGTTGCTTTCCAGTGTGGTTATATGAGTTTAGTCTCCACCTGAGATGTTAGGTGTTTCCATTACTACTTGAGAACATTCAGTATTGTTAGACTTTGGACATTTTAGTCAGTCTGATGAACAATTTGCGTTTTCCTGATTATCAGTGAAGTTGAGCATCCTTTGTGTTTTTTAAGCCATTCACGATTCTTCTGTGAATTGTCTCCTTGTCTTCTGTTCACCTTTCTATTGTTTAGTCTGTCTGTTTTGATTTATAGGAGTTCCTTAAAGTATTTTGGTCACTAGTACTTTGGGTGTAATTGTTTTGCTCTTTGTTATTTTCTGCATCCTCACACCAAAGTTATTTTCCTGTGTTTTCATCTACTAGTTCTAAAGACTTAAATATATATACAGAGGTCTAACCTGCCTTAAATTGGTTTTGTTTTAAATGTTAAAGTTTTTATGTCTGGCAAGGCATGTTAGTAGCTGTGTTCTTTTTTTTTTTTTTT
>NW_006798732.1:2067482-2109555 GCF_000442215.2 Lipotes vexillifer | reverse complement strand
GCGGGCCTCTCACTGCTGTGGCCTCTCCCGTCGCGGAGCACAGGCTCCGGACGCGCAGGCTCAGCAGCCATGGCTCACGGGCCCAGCCGCTCCGCGGCATGTGGGATCTTCCCAGACTGGGGCGCGAACCTGTGTCCCCTGCATCGGCAGGCGGACTCTCAACCACTGCGCCACCAGGGAAGCCCGCTGTGTTCTTTATATTAAAGAATTTTGTGGCTCTTACTAGCCCATACGTCTTCAAAATAAGTTATAGAATTGGCTTGTCAGATGCCACCAAAATGCTATTGGGCTTTTAATTTCAGTTACGTTGAATCTATATAAGTAATTTGCAAGGATGGCTTTCGAAGGATAATTTTTTATGCATGTTTAATACTTTTTAAACACTGAGGTTGGGGTCTTGTGGGAGTTTCTTGATTTTAAAAATATCTTTTTTAGTGCTAATAATCATTAAGTGATACAAATAGAGGTAGTTCATTACTTTATATTTTTAAATCCGAAAGATTTAAAAGTATGTAATTCTAAAACTCAGTTGTAAGGACGGAAGTTCAAAGTAGGAGTCTCCTCTTAGGCATCACATCCTTAGTCCATTCTGGGGTTGCTCACCACCGTGACTATCCTGATTGATATTAAGGCTGTTGTCATGTTTAAGTAGACTGTTTTTGTGCTCATAAGCATTTTCACCTTATTTTATGATGCATAGAAATTAAGTCTTGGAGAACTGTATTGTCCCTTTATATCCTAATGGAAGCTTATTTGAAAGTGTAGTTAATACAGGACAGTACCATGGAGATATTGTGGGTTCAGTTCCAGACCACCACAGTGAAGCAGGTCTCACAATAAAACAAGTCAAACAAATTTTTTGGTTTCCCAGTGTAATATAAAAGTTGTATTTACACTATACTGTAGTCTGTTAAGTGTGCCATAGCATTATATCTAAAAAACAAAGTATACCTTAATTTAAAAAGAATGCTGTTGGAAAAATGGCATGGAGAGACTTGCCCAATACAGGGTTGCTGCAGAACCTTCAATTTGTTGGCCGGGGCCGGGGGCAAGAAAAAGGCAGCAACTGCAAGATGCAATAAAGGCAAAATGCAGTACAAGAAGGTGTGCTTGTGCATGTATTTGAGACAGCATTACTAATAGAGTGTGGTACTGTGAGACTCAGACATGGGTATGGTAGAATCACTGCCTTGCCAGGTTTTGTGACTTCAAGCAAGTTATGTAATCTTTTTCAGTTTTCTCATCTATGAAATCAGGATATGAAATGTCTGCCTCATATCTAGTCAGCCAGATATTTACTGAGCCCCCTCTGTGCTACCTTGTAAATATACTCATTTGAGTTAGGTGCCTGCCACGTGGGTGTTGCTTGTTTGATGTTGGTTCCAGTTTCCTCTGTTGAAGTAATGTTTTTCAGCTTTATTATCTCCTTTTTATTTAGAATCTACATCAGGAGACAAATCGGTGTCACACTCTTGCACAACTCCTTCCACGTCTTCTGCCTCTGGACTGAACCCCACGCCTGCCCCTCCAGCCTCTGCTTCAGCAATGCCTGTCTCTCCTGTCCCACAGTCACCAATACCTCCATTACTGCAGGACCCAAATCTGCTCAGACAGTTGCTTCCTGCTTTGCAAGCCACGCTGCAACTCAATAATTCTAATGTGGACATATCCAAGATAAATGAAGGTAAATTTTCATTGTGATAATTTCTACAAAGTTCAGCTGCATTGTGCAAAATTATGTAATTAGTAAAATCCCCAATATAGGAATGGTCTTTGTTTTGTTTTGAAATTCACATTTGAACTTCATGCTTTGGGGTTTATATCCCCCATAGCTTAAGGTCTTTGTTACTATAATTGAATTAGCAATACTTGGATTTTCTGTATATTTTTCAAGACTTGCTGCGTACCTGGTAGTTATAACTGTTCCGTCAGCTTAATATATATGGCGAATTTTTTTTTCTTTTTAAGTGAAAACAGAAAAAAGAATATTTGCTAAAACTGATATGGAAACACCTGGTTTCTAACATAGTTCAAGAAATCTCATGTATATCAGTAAATGATTATTGGGAATATTTAAAATATGCTAATTACTAAGAATAGGAATTCAGGTAGTTCTTAAACTACTTAAACACTTTTGAGAAGGGAAGTAATGGATACCATTATGCTATTTTTCCTGGTCAATTGCATTGTTAATTCCAACTTTGCTTTTCAGTGTACTACTAAAGTATTTGGGCAGCCACCTCAAAGAAGTCTGAATAAAAGTGGATTTAGTTTTTAATTCGTAAGCCATTCAGATTGAAACATTAAGCCTTATGAACATTATAAAATTTTCTGTTTGTGTACACTTCCACATAAGTGGTTAAGTTCTTCCTTTACCCTAAAAATGGAGCTATCTTAGGCTCGTTGGTCATTAATCTTCCATTCTTATTCTCTTCAGCATTTCTGTATTTTCTTGTTTGATAGGTAAACATTTTACTGGGCAAAGTGGGGCTTTTAAACATTTTGAAGAAATGATAGCCTAAGCAAATGTCAATAATAAAAGGTCTTATGCTTCAGAAATACATGGTATTCCAAAGTACCCAGCTTTTTAATATCCATTTTTGAAAGCTTGTTGGGTGAGTGTTGATTTAGGGTTTGAGTGCTCAGCTGGTCTAATAATGCAATCGCATGAAATAACTGCTGTTTATCTAGTTAATTCCAAGTAATGTACTAAGTACGTTGCCTATGTACGGATAGGTTTCTGGTATAATCAGAAGTTCTGGTGAATACTCTCTGCTGTTTTAAAAATCTCATAGAGGAGTTTCCTTTAACTGGACACCTAAACTTTACTGTAAAGGAAACTCTACTGTTTTATTATATAAACCCATTAAATTTCTTTGCCTTTGCCTCAGATCACTTCACATCTCTAGGCTCGTTGTATTACTCCTATCTTCTAGACTTTTATTTTGGGAATTCTAGTATGGAAACACTCCAGATTTTTTCTGGGTTCCTTTTGAGTTTTCAAGTTGTAACTAATACCACATATGCCACTGTGTTTTTATTTGAATTTAAGATGTAATATGTTTATAGTTCTTACAGCAGCTGTGACCCAAGCCTCATTGCAGTCTATCATTCATAAGTTTCTCACTGCTGGACCATCTGCTTTCAACATGACTTCTCTGATCTCTCAAGCTGCTCAGCTCTCTACACAAGGTACTTATACTCTTAGATGCCTCTAGAATTGTGTCTTGGTGGGGGCAGGTGGGATTCGTAGCAGATTTTTCTTTAGTCTTTGAAGAGAGTGTAGCTATGATATTGATTTTATTTTGATTTTTTAACTGCTGTATACAAGTAGTATTTTTCTTTACCTTTCTAGATGAAACAAGCTTTTGACATATATCTTACACTGTTGCCATCATATCTGCAATATAATCTATATTTAATTCAGCATTTAAGTCCTGAGATATTTTACTCCAAGGCTAAAATAAACTATGATATACCCTCAATCTTTGCGAATCGCTGGATCTGTTTTAAGAGTTGAAGTTTGCTTCAAGTTGGTGTTAGATGGGTTTTGACCAGAGGATGCAGAAATGTGCAAGCCCTGCCTTGAGTTAGCCAGCCCTCTTCCCCGCGCAGGAGCCCAGCGGGGACGGGGCACGAAGGAGCACGTGGGGAAAGGAAGGGTTGCCTGGCTTGGCCCCAGCCCCGGCGCAGAAAGCCGCTGAAGCAGCAGGAGTGTCTGGCCTATTGGCGCAGCGCGCATGAGGGCCGCCAGCCCTTGGGCGGCCTCGAGGGGCAGGGGGGCCTGAGGGGACAGCCAGGCCTCCTCGTAGGGTGAGGAGGAGGCAGCGAGGGCGAGGTGAGGCCTTCCGGTGAGTGCGTTCTCAGACGCACTGGGGGTCGCACTGGGTGTGCTGGTCTCGCTCAGCATCTCATTTGGTCAGTGTGACCCCAGCGAGTGCTTAAATGCTGACTTCTTCAGATAGCTGTTCTCTCTGGGACTGTGGGGCCTGTGGAGAGATGTGCAGATCTCCTGCACATAAACTACAGCAGCTTTTGGTTTATTTCACTCTTCACAGCCCAGCCGTCTAATCAGTCTCCGATGTCTTTGACGTCTGACGCGTCATCCCCGAGATCCTATGTGTCTCCGAGAATAAGCACACCTCAGACTAACGCAGTCCCTGTCAAGCCTTTGGCTAGTACTCCTCCTGTTTCATCACAGCCAAAGGTATGTCACCCTTGAGGGAAATTGGGAAAGAAACCACTTGTGGTTAAAGCAAGTTTCATAATGTTTTAGAGTATGTATTGGAGAAAAGGCTCTCTTGGGAATGAGGTAGTGGTGGGGTGAATGACAGGTGAGTGGGAACAGGTTCAGGTTAGACTCTCAGTTGATGGCTTGGAGGAGGGAATTGCATCTGTGCCACTTTTATACACTGGTTCTCTTCTCTTCATTGGCTTTGTGGATAAAGAAGGTATACTAATTGAGTCTTAATATTTGTAGAATTTTTAGACTGAGATATCAGAGAACATGTTTTCCAGTGATTTTCTCCATACTTTTTTTTTTTTAACATCTTTATGGGAGTGTAATTGCTTCACAGTGGTGTGTTAGTTTCTGCTGTATAACAAAGTGAATCAGCTTTATGTACACATATATCCCCATATCCCCTCCTTCTTGCGTCTCCCTCCCACCCTACCTATCCCACCCCTCTAGGGGGTCACAAAGCACCGAGCTGATATCCCTGTGCTATGCGGCTGCTACCCACTAGCTATCTGTTTTACATTTGGTAGTATATATATGTCCGTGCCATTCTCTCACTTTGCCCCAGCTTACCCTTCCCCCTCCCCGTGTCCTCAAGTCCATTCTCTACGTCTGTGTCTTTATTCCTGTCCTGCCCCTAGGTTTTTCAGAACTTTTTTTTTTTTTAGATTACGTATATATGCGTCAGCATATGGTATTTGTTTTTCTCTTTCTGACTGACTTCACTCTGTATGACAGACTCTAGGTCCATCTACCTCTCTACAAAATAGAAATGAGTCAGTTTCTGTGCTAAGAGCTTTATATGTATTATATTAGTTTTCACATCAGCTACTATTTGCTTCATTTAACAGAAAATGAAATCTTCCATTAAGTCTGATGTTTGTGGTCAAGTCAGATTTTGAGACCTAGGCCTTTCTGAGCACAGAACCCATTTCATTAATACTAAGCTACACTGCCTGGTTGTCCCAGCAAAATCGCGTATGGCTGGCTCCTCAGAGCATGGTTAGAAAGTTGCTGGTTTCTGTTCTTACTGGACTGTGAACAGGACCTTACCATGCTACTGCCAATTTTATATTACATCCTTTGAGTCTTACGCACAAATTCGTAAGCGGTTCCCAGTCACACTCGTTCTTTGCTTTGTAGCATACCACCAGTAAAACTTGAGCTGTTTGGAAGTTGGAATGTACAAGTTTAATTTTTTTTTTTTAACTCTTACTGGTAACTATAGGAGGAAATTCTTTTTAGTTGTAAAACAGTGGGCTGTTTGAAACTTTCGTGCCAAAGAACTCTTTATTCAAATAAAATCATAAGGGCTTCCCTGGTGGTGCAGTGGTTGAGAGTCTGCCTGCCGATGCAGGGGACACGGGTTCGTGCCCCGGTCCGGGAAGATCCCACACGGAGGGGCTGGGCCGGTGAGCCATGGCCGCTGAGCCTGCGCGTCCGGAGCCTGTGCTACGCGACGGGAGAGGCCACAGCAGTGAGAGGCCCGCGTATCGCAAAAAAAAAAAAAAAAAAAAAAAAAAAAATCATAAGCAGCAGCTTAAATATTGAAACAGCTTGAAATTGATGGTGGGCCGGCTCTTAGGTCTCCTATTGGCTCATCTTCCCTACATCAGCCATTTGTCTATGTGTGTTTTGGAGTCAGTCTAGATTAAGTTTTTAAATTTTGAGTTACAATTGTTAGTTTTTTGTGCAGTTCCTTATTGTTTGCCTGTATTTTGATGGGAGAAGAATTAAAAGGTGAGTTTTAGCAAAAGAGACCTTATTCTTAGAGCTTACAGCACATCTTGCAGTGGTGTTCTAGGAGTGCGTGGCATGAGTGGCAGTGTTGGGTTTACCGTCGGTCCTAACATTGTCACTTCAAATCCTTTAAGCAGGTGGCTCTGAGTTTTTTGCATTAAAAACTTACAAACTGTTTTTAAAAGTAAGTGGACATTTGATCTCACAAAAATATTCTTTATAAAAGAACATGCTCTTCTGTATTCAGAAGTAGCAGTGCTAACCAGAGTTGTTTGGGGCGATATTAATTATCTCCCCCACCCCCGGCTAACAGCCTCTGCTGCTGAACGGTGTGACTTAATCACAGGTGTCTCCGCCTGCTTTTGTGCCTTAATTTCGGGCTTCTATTTTTGACTCCTTGTTTTCTCCCTGTCGTATCTGAATGTGAATGATCCTTGGTTGGCCAAAGAGTTGGTTCAGATTTTTCATAACATCTTACGGAAAAACCCAAATGAACTTTTTGGCCACCCTAATATATGTGTTCCCACTGCAGTCATGGACCTCTTGGTCTGCCTGTATAGGGTGACATCTCTTTGAAGCCCACTCCAGTTGAATTGTGTATGGGCCGGTAGCTCATTCTCTGATAGACCGGTGTATACATTCTCTTTGTATGTGGTTGAAATTTGAGCAGCTGTATTTGTATGATGTGGTAACGTGTTTATTTTTGTTGATACAGGAGTAACAGTAGATCAGAAGAGGTTTATAGTGCGCGCCGCTGGAAAGAGAACTGGGCGCAAAGTCAGGAGGACTAGTTTCTTATGCTGGTTTTTGCTAAGTAATCTTTTGGCCCAGGGCTGTTTTATGAAATTAGATCTGAGTCTCAAAACTTGACTTTCTTCTAACTACATGACCTTTGGAAACTCATTTGATTCTACTTCTTTAAACCTCTAGATTATATAAAGTGTTTAAGATTTTAACTAGACTTAGAGGAGTATGTGGATTTTGGCCCTAAATGACAATAGTTTAACACAATTAAATGTGGCTGTATCACTTATACTGATCATCTTATTAGGTAAGGACAGTTAGGACTACTCTTGTTACCTTAAAAATCACTGAATAGAAATAATTGGGAAGATAATAGAATAATAATAGAAATAATTTCATTGGTAGAACTTTTCGTTCTTATCTAGTTTTCATGCTTTTTGTCTCTTTGGCAAAAGCCTTGTCTCACCAGATTTTGATGTTTCAGGTTAGTACTCCGGTAGTTAAGCAAGGACCAGTTTCACAATCAGCCACACAGCAGCCTGTAACTGCTGACAAGCAGCAGGGTCATGAACCTGCCTCTCCTCGAAGTCTTCAGCGCTCAAAGTAAGTTGACGTGGTGTGTTGAGGCCATGTTGTATTTTTCCTTAATATGGCATATTGTGATATTCTTTGGATATTATTTTATATATATATATATATGTAGTAGAACTTGATCTTGGAAGAATCCATGAATAGCTTAACCATAGTTTTGTGTATTACAAAACTTACAAAGGCAAATCTTACTACAATAAGTAGATTGTCTCTAGTAATGAATCCTGGGTTAATTTGAAGAAAGTGGCTCGCTCTTTGGAATTTTACTTGGTGAACTATGATGGGGGAGTAGTAATATGTGATACTTGTAGAGGGCACAGGATTTTATACTACTGCATTAGTTGGAAATGATACCATTTTTAACCTCCTAATAGCAGTTTTAGATTTGAATGTATTGATAAAGCCAAATATTTCACATCTAATACTTGGGCCAGTATTTTGCAACTGGGTGTGTGTGTGTGTGTGTGTGTGTGTGTGTGTGTGTTTGTGTGTAATACTTGGGCCAGTATTTTGCAACTGGGGTGTGTGTGTGTGTGTGTGTGTGTGTGTGTGTGTAATACTTGGGCCAGTATTTTGCAACTGGGGTGTGTGTGTGTGTGTGTGTGTGTGTGTAATACTTGGGCCAGTATTTTGCAACTGGGGTGTGTGTGTGTGTGTGTGTGTGTGTGTAATACTTGGGCCAGTATTTTGCAACTGTGTGTGTGTGTGTGTGTGTGTGTGTGTGTGTGTCCGTGCGCGTCCGTGCGCGTCTTTCCTGCTCTGACCCTGTACGGATTCCTTGTCAGATATAGAGCTGTATTGTGTAGAGCTGTACTGTGTTGTTGGTTTTCTTTGTTAATTAACTTTGAATGATTTTAATTTGATTGATTTTCCTATTTTTATTTCTTGTTATGAGGTGGCAACATAATTCAACTGTTGTTTTTATTGTTGTTTTCTAAACAAGCATTTCAGAGCATATACATCCACATGAGAGTTGTTCCCTTCAAAATGATCACTTTGGGAAGCTATCTACTGCAGCAGTGTTGCCATTGCTCAGAACATTTGGGGGAAATTTCTTTTTTTAAATTGACATTAGAGGCTGCAGTATAATTATAAATATCCTCAGTGGTGAAAACGCTTCATCCTTTGGGAGACTTAGTTTTTGGAAATAACTGATGTGAAGCAGGTAGGAAATCAACTTGGGTGATTATTTATATCCCCGAATCCTAGCCGAAGCCATACAGTTTTAGAAGATAAGCAACCTCAGAGTGTTGCTTTTTTTGGTCTTATTTTGCCACTAAACTCATTCATTGTTTTGCAATTAAAAGTTTTTTGCTTCACATTATTTCACCCTCTGATTCAGCACTTTATTCTGATATTAAACAGTCAAAGGCAGTGTACTTTTTCCCCCTCCATATCTTCATGTACTTAAGATAGAATAATGTGTCTTATATCTACAACTGTTCAAATGTGACCGTTGCTTAGTTACATTCTTGTTAGTGTTTGTAGTATACAAAGTCAACAGGTTCTGCTGTCAAATTTGGGAGAGTACTGATACTTTAAATTCAACTCTGACGTTAATGTTAAAGGGGCTCTTTTAACCCCTCAAAAGTGTATTAGGAATACACGATATAAGTATACTTCAGATTTTAAGTTCTGTTTATTTGATGTTAAAATAATAAATTTTTGTTAGGAATTTGTGTACCTTTAAATTAATGAAAGGTATTGACAGTGTCTAGGATACCCAGAGACCACTTGTAAACATACTACACATTCAACTGTGTTTTCTCTTCTAGTAGCCAGAGAAGTCCATCACCTGGTCCAAATCATACTTCTAGTAGTAATGCATCAAATGCAACAGTTGTACCACAGAATTCATCTGCCCGTCCTACGTGTTCATTAACACCTACGCTAGCAGCACACTTCAATGAAAATCTCATCAAACATGTTCAAGGATGGCCTGCAGATCATGCAGAGAAGCAGGTATGTTACATGATCACAGCAGATGTTTAACCTTTGGATGACTGGCAGCTTAATTCTACTTTGAGAAAATCTAATCTGGACCAGTGGATTCAAGCTGTATTTAAAACAACTAATTTCTAATTAGATTGTCTGTGGTCACTCTCTAAAATATTTGATGTGGATATTTGTGAGGTAACTTTTTGTGGTTTCACATAAAATATTTTAATTATCAGTATAGCTCCCATTATCAAGTGCTCAGCATTTAGCTCTGTGCTAAGTGCTTTATGTTTGTTTTCTCCACTTTCTAAAACTACTAACCAGTGCAGATAATGAGTTTTCCATTTTACTAATGAGGCCTTTAAGACCAAGTAGATTTATACTAGGGTCACACAGTTACTGCAGTGTTACGACTCAAAGCCGTTGTGCTTTTTCTACTCAGCCGGCTACTCTGATAGTTTTAGAACCTGTTAGTGCAGTTGACCCTTGAACAACTCAGGGGTTTGGGAGGCCGACCCTCCACGTAGTCGAAAATCCGAGTATGGTTTATAGTCAGCCCTCCATATCCGGTGTCGGTCATCCTCAGGTTCAAACAAGCGTGGATCGTGTAGTACAGTGGTGTTTATTGAAAAAAATCCACGTGTAAGTGGACCTGCACAGTTCAGATCTGTTGTTCAAGGTTCAGCTGTACTATTAATCTTATGACTGTCCCTCCAGACTAGCACTGGAGTTAGGAAACACTTCTGCTTTGGGATGAGGGACCTTAGGACATTGCAGTTACTGCCATTGGCTTTTCCCTTTTATCAAATGACTAACCATCTGAAATGTTCTGTGAGTTCACGGAAATACGTTGTGTATCTCTTGATACAGGGATACAGTAGGCCCTTTTATCAGTGTTAATAGCTGAACTGTACTTCGGCCGATCCAGCATCGTTATTTAACCGCCAGTCCTGCCCTCCTGCCCCAGCACTAAGCTGCCGGGAGATGGGAAGTGCTCCCCTCCCAAGGAGACCTGAAGGGAGACATCGTAAAATGGGCACCTTCCCCCATTGGAGACAGTTCTTGAAAAGAGCATCGTTTTCCCCCTGAGATTCGTGAGCATTTTTATGGATTTAAAGGAAAAGATTTATCCTGTAATCTTGGTATAAAGTTACGCTGAAATGTAATGTTCTACTTTTTGTATGTGAATATGACTTACATCTCATGAGATTTTCATTTCTTTAATTATAGGCATCGAGATTGCGAGAGGAAGCCCATAACATGGGAAGCGTTCATATGTCGGAAATTTGTACTGAATTAAAAAATTTAAGATCTTTAGTCCGAGTATGTGAAATTCAAGCAACTTTGCGAGAGCAAAGGTAAGCCTTTCACTGAAATGATTTCTTTTCTGTTTTTTTTAGGTAATGCTAAAAATTATATATCTTAAAATAATTAGATCTTAAATTGGACTAAAGAACGTAAGTCGAATTTCATGTCTGAAATTTAAAGTTCTCTGATATATCACATTCCATGATACTGTAAACTGTGTTTTCATAATTTAATAATATTCCTGGCGAATGGTAGTGGCATCTAGATTTTATTTCTCTTAACCCATGGTAAATGCTTCATTATTAGACTTTTTTTCTTGTGTTACGACAGTATATGGTACCAGTAATGTTTAATTTAAAAAGCGGGGTGTTGACAGCAACCAGTTACCAGGAGTCCTCTGTTTGGTTGAGAGCAGCACTCTCTTGCTGAGGGTACATATTTCAGTTGAAATTCAAATCACTGTTGACATTGTCCTCGCAGCATCGATAGATCCCTTGGCAATTACATTAAGAATTTAGTTGTCCAGGAAGTTTAATGATATATATCTGCTTTCTTTAATTGTTTTCACTTAAACTCTGTCTCATATTTCTTAATCTAGTATCCTACTCAAGTAGGATTTCTATATCGTGTTAAATAGTATAGATATTTTTTTTAATGCCTATTACAAAATCGAGGACTTAACTTTCAGTGGCTTCACTTCCTGTCTATATTGAGTGACTGGGTCAATAAGTATAGTTAATCTTGTCATGAAATCACAAAAATTGAATAAATGCCAAGTTGGGATTTATAATAAACTTGGAAAAGTGAGTTTTTATCTAACCTTTCAACTACTGAAATGTTTGGAGGTACTTGTTGAATATCAGTTGGGAATTTTGTACTCTAGGATTGCTCTGAAAGTAGTTCTAACGTACATAAAACTTAACTTATTTTGGCTTGCTAGGCAGGCGATACTCATTACAGCAGCTTACTGAAACAGTCACGTATCGTATCAGTCACGTGTCATGTATCATGTTTGACTGTACACAGATACCGTGCTATATCAAAGCAGTAATCGTCATAGTTCGCAGAAGAAAGGGGTCAGAGAGGAACAGTGTTAACAGAGTTCATGGAAATCGAGTTAGCTGTGGAATTTGTGTTTTAGTTTTTGTTTTAGATATACATGTCAGTTGGACTTTGCTCCATTTTTATGAACCTACATTTATGTTGAGAATTGTTCTTCAGAAACGATTAGCCTCTTGCCGCTTGTTAATTCTAGGCTTACTATATTGTGGTCCAGAAAACGTGCAGTGTAAGTTTATCTCATGTTATCTGCTGCCTTTTGTGTCTGTTGATGATACGGTGAACAGTTACCTTTTAAGTCAGTCATTATATTCAAACTAATTATTGAGAACGGGTTTTAGAAAACTAGGAAACCTTCTAACTTTTGTCATCCTGATACTTTAATATGTGTAATATTTTCAAATGGTGATTTTGTCCTAACTAGACTACTCAGTTTTAAATTACTTCATCTTAACTAGTAGTTACTCATTTTCTTCGTAAAGTTATTTTTATAGTTAAAAGTCTGGTTTTTCTGTAACATTTATAATGACCACGTGGGTTCTAAATGCCCTCTTTTATTTTTCAGGATACTATTTTTGAGACAACAAATTAAGGAACTCGAAAAGCTAAAAAATCAGAATTCCTTCATGGTGTGAAGATGTGAATAATTGCACATGGTGTTGAGAACAGAACTGTAAATCTGTTGCCCAGTCTTAACATTTTTGAGCTGCATTTAAGTAGACTTTGGACCGTTAAGCTGGGCAAAGGAAATGACAAGGGGTGGGGGTCTGTGAGATTCAATTCAGGGGAAAGATACAAGATTGATTTGTAAAACCCTTGAAATGTAGATTTCTTGTAGATGTATTCTTCACGTTGTAAATATGTTTTGTAGAGTGAAGCCATGGGAAGCCATGTGTAACAGAGCTTAGACATCCAAAACTAATCAATGCTGAGGTGGCTAAATACCTAGCCTTTTACATGTAAACCTGTCTGCAAAATTAGCTTTTTTAAAGAAAAATTTGGGGGGTTAATTTATCATTCAGAAATCTTGCATTTTCAAAAGATTCAGTGCAAGCGCCAGGCGATCTGTGTCTAAGGATACAATTTTGAACCATATGGGCAGAGTACAAAATACCATGAAACAACTGTTTCCACACTTGCACCTGATCAAGAGCAGTGCTTCTCCATTTGTTTTGCAGAGAAATGTTTTCATTTCCCGTGTGCTCCATTTCCCTCTGAAATCCTTGATCTGTTTTTATCCATTTTTTAAGGCTCCTCTTTTTCTCCTTTCTTAAGGCACTGTTGCTATGGCACTTTTCTATAACCTTTTCATTCCTGTGTACAGTAGCTTAAAATTGCAGTGATTGAGCATAACCCACTTGTTTGTGTAAATTATTGAAATCCATTTGCACCCTGTAAGAATGGACTTAAAAGTACTGCTGGGCATGTGTGCTGAAAGTACATTGATGGCTCAAATATAAGGAAATGGCCCAATGAACATGGTTGTGGGGGAAGAGGAAACAGCTAGTCAGATGTGAATTGTATCTGTTATAATAAACATGTTAAAACAAACACAAATTGTTACTTTTCTTTACCTTCGGTCAATGCATATTAGGATTTGAACTACGTGGGGATTCTTTGTCAGAACTATTCTTGTTGAACATTTACACTTAACTGAAGTAATTCCTTAAGGGAGGCTTTGTTTAAAGCAATTAACAGGAAATTGTGTACATGAATACTTAATGAAATATGAAATTCAACAAGAATGATTAAGTCACTTCCCAAGTGGTTGTCATTTGTTAAACCCTGGTTTACCTGTCTTGCTGTTAATGACATTTCATTTTGAAGGATGTTTGTGTTGTAGCTAACTGTTCAAGTCTGGTGCTGACTGCTGTTCTTAGCCATCACAAAACGCTAAATTTGTGTAATTGGAGCTTCCTGCTGTTACCTGGAAATGGTGGGAAGGCTCAGCTTTGTATATTGTTTCCTAAAGTATATTAAAATAAAAAAAGAAACTATTGCTACTATAAAATTACCTTGGCTTTTTTTTTTTCTTTGCTAAAATATTGGTCACATGGCCTTAGCATGACACTGCCAGTATTAAATCAGATCACAAGGGTTTCTTTATGCTGAAAATCCTCCTAATTTCAAAATCTTAACTTACCCAATTTAGAGACGCTGACTGCTGTTCTTAGCCATCACAAAACGCTAAATTTGTGTAATTGGAGCTTCCTGCTGTTACTGGAAATGGTGGGAAGGCTCAGCTTTGTATATTGTTTCCTAAAGTATATTAAAATAAAAAAAGAAACTATTGCTACTATAAAATTACCTTGGCTTTTTTTTTTCTTTGCTAAAATATTGGTCACATGGCCTTAGCATGACACTGCCAGTATTAAATCAGATCACAAGGGTTTCTTTATGCTGAAAATCCTCCTAATTTCAAAATCTTAACTTACCCAATTTAGAGACTTTTTTTTTTCCTCTTGAGGCAGATGTATTCATGTGCTTTCAGAACTGCCAGCACCAAGGGCTTATTTTGTGATGTTAGCCATTGTTACTACATTCTGGGATGCTAAAATTCCAAATTGCTCTTGTGCTTTAAGCGTATTTAAAGCATAGAAGATAATGCTCAGATTTTTCAGTAAGTTTCAAAAAGGTAAACTCTAAGCAATAGTATGGATGATACTTTCTAAAATACAAAAATGTTCCAGTGTAATTAAGAATTAAAGTCATACTGGAAACTGATTTTTTTTTTTATTGTAACTTGAGGATACTTTTAAAATGTAAGAAAAAACAAATGTTATAAATTATATCGCCATGAAATGTTATAATACCTGTGAGATTGTTGATATTTGCTGGACTTGATTGGTGCATGTAAATGAAACTCGGGAGAACTATGTTAAGTTAGAACCCTTACTGATGTAGTCCTGCATCTTTTCTGGAGAGATGATGTAATAGGTTATATTTGCTGGACTTGATTGGTGCATGTAAATGAAACTCGGGAGAACTATGTTAAGTTAGAACTCTTACTGATGTAGTCCTGCATCTTTTCTGGAGAGATGATGTAATAGGTGTTTCCCAGTCAGATGGCAACTTGTGATTTAAGCTGACTTTGAACTTGATTTACCAATTGTTTATTGACCTATGTCACCTTATTGTTTTGACTTTTAAAAATGTTTATATCCCTAAAGGAACTGCTCACATACACATATGTGATGCCTAATTTGAAATTTCCCCGGTGAATTTTTAAACAGAATTAAAAATTTTGTGGAAATATTTTTATAATATTTGATTCACTTATTCTGTAGTGAATTACTTTAAATACTGCACTTTAATACACACATGGTGTCCAGCTACTAACCTTCTTGAGGTAACCAGGGAATATTTATTAAAATAGGCATAGTATCCCAGAGTATTCTCTATCTAGTTGTCCTGTTGCCATGGCTTTGAGCATGTATCTCATTTTGGTGGACACCTTGGTTCAGATAGTTTGCGAATAGAAATACAAATAGCCCCTGGAAAACCTCAGGGTTTTTATTTTTCTGTTTTAAAAGGGACATGAGTGGTGTTACATTCAAACCTTAAAAACTGATGTAATAAAATGTATTTTGTGAAGGTGGGTCTGTTAGAGTCTTATCCCCGAGGAGCCAGCCTCCCTACCTTTTTTCCCCCTTTGTTTTCTGTTTAACTAGTTTGACTAACTTTTCATTTTAAAACTTGGGCTATATCTCCAGATTTTAAGCACACTGAAAACTCTGTCAGCCCTTTTTAAAGACATTATGCTGCTTTTAATAGCCCAAATGAGTGATTTTATCTTCCAGATTTTATGTATCTGCTTCACAGTTGTAAAATCTTGGAAAGGAGGTGCTTAAAATTTTTCAAAGAATTAATTGTGAACCCATTTCAGAAACAATCTACTGTTGTCTTTAAACACAACCTTAACTTCAAGGGATTATTTCAAAGGGGGGAGGGGGCAGGGCGTGAAGTAATTCACTGCAAACCAGAACTATTGTAGTTCAGGACTTAAAGCTACTGTGTTTAGATGTGGGGTTTGAATATACGGATTTCTTTTCAATACCTGTAAATATGGCTATATTCTTGTATTTGTACTGGAGTGTACAAAATGACACTGAAAAGTAATAAATATGTTTTGACTACATTGTGCAGTTATTTCAGAACAGTCTGTTTTGAAAGAGTGCATAATTTTATGCGTTTGAAAAAGAAAACTTAAAATACCAGGTTACTACAGAATTTTTAAATAGGGGTGTTCCACTCATGTTTCATATAATTTCTTAATTGCACTGTTTTAGTGAAAAACTTGGCTTAGCATTGGGATTCTTTAGATGCTGTTATGATTTGCTGTACCCTTTTCCCCTGATTCCGAGCTCTGGGAGTGCCCTAAAAGTGCATCCTGCCGAGGTGAGTTCGTCCAGGCCCTTGGCTTTAAGAATCCCACTCTTAGGTCGGTTTCACCCAGGTTATCTGCAGCCCTGGTCTCTTCCTTGAGCTCCCCACAAGTTAGTTTAACACTTGCCTTACCACGCATGGCAAATTCTCTTAAGAAAAAGAGGAGCTCTTGCGCTTAAGACGTTTATCCTCCCCTGTTCCCCGTCTTCAGGGGCCGACACCGCGGTTCCCCCAGTTGCTCAAGACCCAGACGTCTTTGTTCTCACACGTGCTCTGCCTTCACGATGTGCTTTGGGCCTGAGAGCCCGTGTCCACGTTTGCCCCTCCAGCCCTCGGTCCTCTTTGAAGGCCTCCTGCCTTCCTGTCCGCGCGCGCGCACACACCCACGCACAGCCTGCTCTCCGTGGTGTCATGCTCAGAACAAAACCCAGAGCTCCCCCGTGGCTTTTGTGCGCTGTCTCGTGTCTGGTCCCTCCCTTGCTTGCTGCAGTCAGTCCCCCAGGGCCCTCCGTTCTCTTGCCTGGAAAGCCCTGTTCCCAGAGGCCTGCACAGCTATAGCTGGCCGCCCATTCAGTCTTCCCAGAGGCCTTCCCCGACCTCCCATCCAAATCAGAGCCCCGCTCTTTATGCCTGCACGCTGTTATTCTTCAGAAGATAGTTAATGAATGATGAGTGTTAAAGGGCTATGGACAGAATCCATTTAAGAGGATTGATTGACAAAGATTATGGAGCTTTTTCTTCAGGTGGTTATTTTGGTCCTCTCACCTTGGGAGATAGGAACGGAACAGCAGCTAATTTTGTATGTTTTCCTTTTAAGAAATGACGGTTACCAAAACCGAACTCCAAACGCATTTTAATTGCTAGCATAGTGAAATGTGCTCTCTCTCTCTCTCTCTCTCTCTCTCTCTCTCTCCATCTATCTATCTCTCATCTCTCTATCTCTCCTCTCTCTCGCAAGGTTAGTCAACTTGAACACATTTTGATGGACCAGCAGAAACTGGCCCTCCTTTTGCAGGGCATGGCCAGGTGAGGCGGGTTGGAGACTGGGTCCAGGATTCACAGGGAGGGAAGGTTTGCTAGGCCCATGTCTTCGGTTCAGATGATGCCTTGACATCCAACCAGATGCTTCTTTCAGGACGGCTGTTTTAGGCAGAAAACACATACTACGCTCTGAGATGTGTCACTGATGGAGGAGCATCTTTATTACAGACATCCACCCTAGAGGAGAAAGCTGGGGTGTGAGAATTCCCTGCTTTTGCGACTGGGTGCACTTCATAAACAGGTGTCTTTTTCTTTTTTTCGTGTGCCTACTGTTTAATTGCCCAGTTTGTGTGGGTGTGTTGCGGCCTCCAGTTTTCTCATCCTGTTGAGGTCCCAGGGTTATTACCTCGGATGAAAAAGGCAGAATGCAAGGACAATGATGTTTCTTTCTTTATTGTGTATTCCCATCACCTAGAAAAATCAGCACCTAGTGTATGCTCAGATAATTTTTGCATGAAGGAGTGAAGTAAACATTTTACCTATTTGCTTTGTAGGATTGCTCAAATTTGTATTTAATATTTAAATGTAATGCATTCAGACATTTTTATTAAAAAAAATTCATGATTAAAGAGGAGAGCTTGAACGGAGTCATCGTGAAATATCAACAGGCCACTTCCTTAAATTTCACTTTTTTTTTTTCCATTCTGATACCTTGACATTTTATCATCTTTTCGAGCTAAAACTGTTGAAAGTGATAAGCAGAAGATAGTTCCATGGTTGGAGAAGCTCTAATTTTTAAAATGCCAATGCAGAATCTCAGGCTCCATCTCTCTTTACCTGTTTGACGAGCACAAGGGTTGCAAAGATACTAATGTAAAATACTGATGATGGAATTACAGCATAAGATAGCTGATGAAATACCCCCAATGCTTAACAAACCAAAAGCATTTGAAGAGCCAAAATATTCCTCCACAAACCTGAACACAATGAAAAAAGTGCAAACCTGTCCTATAATCTGTGAAAGGTGACAGCTGGTTAGAGAAAAGCGGATAGAAAATTTTGGTGGAGTTTAGCACATCCCGTCATCCCTGACTTAGGGCCCAGCCAGAAGGTAGAAGTCACCCTGGGTATTTCCAAAGGAGGGAAATTGAAGCTGGCAGAGGGTAAACCAAGGCCGGCCTGACTGGAGGGAACAGCGGGGCAGCGAGCGGCCTGGAGGGCGGACAGAGGGGCAGCCCCCGACCGGGGAGCCGGGTCCAAGGCAAAGGCGAGCCCACTGAGGAAGATGCCAGCTGCGCAGGGAGGGAGAAGACCCACCTCCCCACCCCTGCTTCGGCCCCCACTCCGGCAGAGCTTACCCAGAAGCAGGACGGCAAGAGAGCCCGGCACATGCTCTGCAGCCCTGAGACGGGAAGAAACGGGAGGAAAACGGACCTGAGCGCGCAAGCAGATCACCAGCTCGAGCAGAACGAGGGACGAGAGAAAGTGCGCCAGTTTCAGCAATGCTTCCCGGCAGAACGTGATGCAGCACCGTCTGTGAAGTTCTAACATGTCTGAGAAACTGTATTGTGACCCAGGTGTTACAGTTAGTAAGTTGTTCGAATATAAAGACGGCAGACACTCCCAAACATAAAAGGGTCAGAGACCTGGAAGAAAGCAGCAACTGACGAAATCTAACCGAGAGATGAAGGGAGAAGGTGGTGAAAGCACCACTGGTGACGTGGAAGCAACCTCGACCTGAGACCCCGGAAGACGGGGCACGAGGCTCGTGATGTAGGAAAGCGCGGCAACGCTGGGATAAGGAAATGGGATGAGATTCAAGTGCAGTCATTGGCTTCTTAGCAGGGAGAAAACAGGAGGCTGATCAATAGAAAGATGCTCTGGATGGGCAGGTCAAGCGCTTGCTCCAGCAAAACAATCATGAACAATTTGAAAACGTAAATGCACAAAAAATTCAGAATTCAATACAAAATGCCTAATACAGAAATGGTTGCTGTGAAGAAAACAAAACACGGTAATGAATTAGAGACCCACAAGGGAGGGAGGCCAGGGGTTTATCACGGAGCCTGGAAAAGCCGCGCCTAAGATGTGACCTTTGGACTGAGCCCCGAGGAGGGAGAATGAGGCAGCATGTCAAGCTCCACGTCACATGAGGCTCAGCGGCACCCGGACAACCTCGTGAACAGATAAACGCTTGTATCACCTCTGTTACTTCCAGTACTCTTTGGGAAATAATACTGTGGTGTTCAGTGATGCGAGGAAGCCAAGCTCAAGGGCGCTGGCTGTGCAACTGTGCGCATATAATTCCCAACTCTGTGTCTAATGACTGCACGTTGGCAGCTCGAAATTGGCCATGGTGGTAATATGGACACCATGGAAATGGACTAACCCTCAAACCAGGCTATACCCCACCCCCTGGGCCTGTTGTTAAGTATTCATCAGCACACTTCTGCATATCTGACTAGCATTATCGCCCTACCAAATGTCTAGTTAATAAAAACGTGGACAAGCCCCCAGGCCAGTCTCCCTTGCCCCGGGCACGACTAGAAGGAAAGGCAGCGGGGAGGCCGCTGGGCCAGACCCTCTCTCGGCCAGGACCGGCCCCCTGCGCCCTGTCAGCACTTTCACGGGCTCCGTCCATGACCTCAGTTAGGGGAACCGCGCGCCGCAGGCCTGGAGGGAAAGGATGGGGATCCGGGCATGAAGCTCGCTTGCAAAGGGCCTCTGTGTCCCCCCTCGGCGGTGCTTCCGATGACGCAAAGAAGCGGCACACTTTACTTCAGCTCGGGGCTTGTCCACAGCAAGAGCGTTTGGGTGACGGGCGCGGTTAACTTCAGGGGTGACGCAGCCTCTGGCTCACGTGGTCCCGGCGGGAGCCTGCAGGGTTCTCCTCTCCCACACGCTGTGTCCTCTGCCCCAAACCCCACCGGAGAAGGGGTCAGCCTACCCTTCGGGGCCCTTCCCTGAGTCCCTTCAACTATTGTCACTTGCCATTTTGTTTCTGACTCCTCTCCTGCCTTAGTGTAGAAATAGAAAAGGAATGTCAGCTGATCAAGAACGGAAAGTGAGCATCTACAAGGAAAACCGTGTCCAGCATTGAGAGGGGATGGAGCGGCACCTGTGTACCAACCGGGAGCGAGAGAAACTGAGCTCAAGAGACAGTCAAGTCTGAGACCTCCCTGGTGGCCCAGTGGTAAAGAATCCACCTTCCAGTGTGGGGGAAGCAGGTTCGATCCCCGGTCAGGGAACTAGGATCCCACATGCCACGGGTCAACTAAGCCCGCGTGCCACAACTACTGAGCTCACGCACCTCAACTACTGAGCTCACACACCTCAACTAGAGAGCCTGCGTGCCGCAAAGTACAGAGTCCACGCGCCACAACTAGAGGAGAGAAAACCGGCACGCCACAGCTGGAGAGAAGCCCACGTGCCTCCACGAAGACCCTGTGTGCTGCAACTAAGACCCAGTGCAGCCAAATATAAATAAATAATAAATCTTAAAAAAAAAAAAAGACGAGCCAACTCAAGCCAGCGCCTGTGCTGCAGGCCAGCGGGAGACCCTCTCCCTGCAACCTCTCTGCTTCCAAACGGTCAGTCATGTCCATCATCTTCTGTCTAATGCCGTGCAGGGTTGACCATGTTTTGTTTGGTTGGCTCCACCGAGCTTATCAAGCAGGGAAAGCCACTGATCTCTAAGAAGGTGCGAGGCTGCCCTTGAGGCTGTTGGCTGGAATCCAGTCCCCCAGGGTCCGATTTGCCCATAAGCAACACACAGGCCCCGAGGAGTCCCACGCAAGGGCACACACGGTCCCCATTCCTGAATCTGGATGTCGACATTGGGAACATGCTTGGCCTCTCTCCTCGCCTGTCCCAGTGACGCTTGTGACTTTTTATTTTGCAAAATGTCAGACATATGAGGCGTGAAGAGAACTGGCCAACGGACACCTGCGTGCTACCATCCGGAATCGGTCACTAACATTGTCATAGCCCCGTTCCCTCCCTTCCCCCCAGGCCATCTGGAAGTCAGTTGTAGATATTGTAGCACTTACCCTCCACACTCCAGCCTGACTCTCCCACAGGTAAGGATAGCACCTCACGTAACCAATAACACTGTATCACAAGAACAGATACCATTTGGTGGGGTTTGGGAGTTAAGGAAAATTAGAGAAACATCCACATGGAGGTCAAATCAGGGCTGCTTTGGCTTTCCACTGTGTAAATTGGCTTTTAGAATCATTCTCTACAAGCATACTTGAAAGTTTTACAATATGCATCTTCTTTTGCAGTCAGGAAAAAAACAAAGGGTTTGAAGCGGCATCAGGACCCGCAGATCTCAGCACGGGGCGGGCTGGGCCGTCCCGCTGGTGACACTAGGTGGCGGTGTTGGGCTGCTTTCAGGCAGATCATCCAAACCCGCAGGAAGGTCCCCCAGACACTTTAGGGCTGGGGCGGGAGAGGAGGATGGTGACGCTTTCAGAGAAGTTGCTAGAACTGCAAGCAGACCCTGAAGAGACAGGAAGGCGGAAATGGCGGAGAACTTATTTTAATGAACACACTTCTTTCGCCGGGATATTGAGTCAGCACCGTCTCCGAGTCTGACCTACTGAAGTCAAATCCAGGCTCTGCCCCTTCAGAGCTGACTTGCCATAGACTCAAGGAGGCTCGCTGTTGCTGATCGTGTGTAGGACCCGCTGCGCGGAGCAAACGTGACGATGCTCGGAGAGTCCTTAGCATGTGCCCGACACAAGGCACGAGCCGCGCCCTGAGGCCGTGGTCATTCCTTTCTCCCCAACATCGAGTCCCTGTTGGCTTTATCCTCCTGAAAACCTCGCTGCCTCTGCTCTAGCCCACCTGTTTTCCAGAGCTACCTGTGTGTTGGGCGGACAGTGGGCTTCTCTTCAGGCTAGGGAGGTGGACAGCAGCCTCGTGTTCGGAGCAGGACTGCACATCCTCATGAGGTTTAGTCGTTATGTATTTGTGGCTTCTCTCCCACCACTTGAGGAGTAAACCCCACAAAGGCAGGGCCTGTATGTGTCTCGTTTGTTTCCGGCAGCGTCCCCAGCGCCTAGAATAGAATAGGGCCTGGCACGTAAGTGCTTAATAAAGGTCTGTTGAATGAGTAAACCCCCTACCCCTTAACTGGAGGCAATCACACCCTCTGCTAAGTTCTCTCCCCCTTCACCTGAACTCTCACCGTCGCTTTGGATCTGTTGGTTCTGGAGCTATCGGGATGGTAAGCAGTGCCCACGAGAGTAGCTCAGATTTGCATCCTATGAGATGCCTGCCTTGGGCACGCAGTTCCTTGGTTGTTTTTGGCTATTTCTTTGGCTGTAGGTTTACTGTTTGGTGTTTAAATCATAGAGTTGGAGTTTTCAGAGCTGGAAAACATCCTCGAGGGCACTATTCTGATGTCCCTATGGACAAAACACTTAGTTTTCCATGTGGAGGTGAGCAGTCTAGGGCAGTGCCTGGGACAGAGGGAAGGAACACAGGAGGAAGTCGTCTGAGCAACACAGAAGCTGCAGGAAGGACGTGCTGGGCTGTTGCAGGAAGCCGTCTGCCTACCCTCTTCTGTCCACCCCGAAAAATCCAAAGGCTTTGGCTGGCAGGGTTCTACTCACCACCCACTCTCATCATGCGAGTGGGCTTGAGTGTCAAATGTGCCAGGACCGCCGTGCTGGCGACTGGATTGGAGGAGCAACAAACCGGGCTAGTTGGAAACAGGAGACAGGGAAGTGGGCCATTTGATGAGAGCGCCGGCAGGTGGATGGGGCAGGTCAGGAGTCCAGCCAGGGGATGATATTAGGGACAAGCTGAGAGTCAGCTGGCACCTGGATACCTGGCTTTCCTTACCTGCTAGGTTTACAGCCCAGGGTGAGATGCGATTAATCTCCACTGGGAACACCAAATGGTCAGCCAGGACAGTCAGTGCAAAGGAGTTCAGATAGACCTGAGTTCACATCTCAACCCTGCGGATTTCTAGCTCCGAGACCTTGTGAAAACCAGCTCTGGGAAGTGTGATCTTCCTCGCGGGTAACACGGGGATTGTGTGACCTGCTTTGAAGGGTGATTGTGACAATTAAATGAGAGATAATGGATGTAACGGAAGGTGCTAAATCAATGGTACTTATTGTCTATCTAATTTGGGGGAAAGCAGGCATTATTGTTAGTGGGGTTTGTATCTCTTAGGAGTTGGCAAGAATTTAAAAGGGGGGGAAAATAAAAGGGGGGAAAGTTACCTCAGTAGGCGGGTGATGGGCTAGACCGGCTTCGATCTGATCTTTGGTTTTCTGCTCAGATCCCAGGGGGAACAGTAGGAAGCAGAACCCAGCCAGGAGAAGCCAAATCTACAGAATGAAACAGATTCCTCTCTTTTCCGAGGAGAGAGGCCGGGGAGTGACGGGTCCAGTATTTGCAGACCTGTGAGCAGTACCGTGGTGGCTCTAGAAACAAAGCTTGGGACTTTCTCTACCTGAAGAGAAAGGAAGTTGAAAAATCTTCCCGAAGGGGAAGAGAATATGAGTTTGATGTAGCAGTTACCACCTGTGGATGTTTCATTTTAACCAGGAACGTGTGTATTTGCTTCACCCTCCATCGGGCCTTCATTTATATATATCACCGCCCTGTGGTGAGAAGCCATGAAGGGCATTTTTAGCAAATTGAACTACTTGGTTGCTTTTGTGTAAGTGACTGCTCCATGCGCTGCACTTCTCTGATCTTTCAGCTTTCCATTCCAGGCCAGTGCATGTACGAAGCCAGGATGTTTGTTACTTTTGTGGGGTAGCTACCAGCCGAGCCGGTGGTGCCCGGACAGCAGTGATGAGCCTCAGAGATACCGGGCCAATGTGCGAGGCAAACGCAGCCACGCTGCTTGGGCTACAAAGGCAGCCACTGCGTTCAGTCATCGATCAAGTCCCTACTACAGATTGGGTTGTTGCACAAGATCATCTCCGTAGCCGCTGTAACGACCCTGCGGGGCGCTTGTCCTCTACCCGCCCAGGCAGCGGTGGAGTGGCTGGGAGTTAGGCCAGGTCTGTGAACCGGACCAAGCCACCTCCCCACCCTCTGCTTCTCTGACAGGGAGCCGCACGGGGGGGAGGCCACCCCCAGGGGGCTCTCCTGCCCTTTCTCGTGCAGTACGGCCCCTGCATACGAACCTTCAAGTCACGAGCTCTCAAAGATGCGAACGTGCGTTCGCGTGTCCAGTCATGTGAGTTAGTTCACGTGTCTGGCGTACGTTGTCACGTGCGTGCATCCTCTGCAAGTGGTCGTGCTTTTGAGTACTTTACTGTACAGGACTGTGTAGACCACAGTAGTGCAGCATCTTTATTTCAAGCCCAGGATGTCCGGAAGCGAGCGTGAAAGCAGTGGTATATAGCCGACTGTGTTAGTTGGATGCCTAGGCTAACTTTGTTGGACTTACAAACAAATCAGACTTACAAATGCGCTCTTGGAAGGGAACTCGTTCGGATGTAGGAGACTTACTGTATTTTCTTCTGTCTCTGGCTTAAACCGGTGATGCCGGTTTAAGCCCAGTTGTGCAGTCACCACTGAGGCGCAGACACACCTATGAGCTAGCAGGAAGCGGGGTTCGCACCATGGGCTCTGGGGGTCCCGGCAGCACTGGCATGGCAGCTTCAGGGCCCAGTACGAGCTGCAACGTCTGTTGGTAAAGGGTGACATTCTTTTTGCCCATTCACGCGGCAAACATTAATTGAGCACCTTCTCGTGTGCCAGAAAATTTCCCTGGTGCTTGGGACACATCACTGAACCGAAAACCCCCTGCCCGCTGGAATGCGCACGCTTCCACGGGAAAACAGACAACAAATGGTAAACATCACACTTAAGTAAATTACGTGGTGAGTTAGAAGGTGATAAGTGATGTGAATAAAGCACACGAAGCGCAGGATGAGAAAATCCAGATGTGTGAGTGATGCAGGAACAGACTGCCGTTTTATTTCATTTTTAAAATTATTTTGTCTTTTGATTTTTTTGGCTGCACCCCACGGCACGCGGGATGCGAGCTCCCCTACCAGGGATCGAACCCCCGCCCCCAGCAGTGGGAGTGTGGAGTGGTAACCACTGGACCGCTGGAGAGCCCCATGTTGCCACTTTAAATAGCGTGTTGGGGGGTCAGCATGGTCGAGAGGTGACACGGAGCCAAGACTTGGGGTAAAGGCCCACCGGCTAGAGCAGGCCTGGCGTGGGGCGGGCGGAGCGATCGGCAGGGGCACCGGCAGGAGATGAGCTTGGATGGGTGGAGGGTTCAGATCACATGGGGCCCTGGAGGCACATGAGGAGTGAGCCGGGTCCGTTGGAAAGTTTTGGTTGGAGCAGATCACGCTTACGTCTTAGAGGGCTGTGTGCCGAGAACAGACCGAACTGGGGTGCAGTGAGGGGAGAAGCAAGGCCCTTAGGGTTACTGCAGCGGTCCAGGCGCGAGGTGCTGGGGGCGGGGCGGTGGCGGGCGCTGGATGCCGTGAGCACTGGGAAGGCGGCCGACCTCGCTGCTCGGCGCGCTAGATGCTGGCGGTCGGGGGTGACCCCGCGGTTCTGGGAAGAGTGAAGGAGAGAGGTGGGAGGTGGCCCCGGTTGCTCCCAGGACACGGCTGCGGATGGCGCAGGGCCGCTTGGGCACCTGCAGCGCTGGCACGGTGGGACGTGGCCTCCACGAAGGGCCCGGGATCGGCTGGAAGGACCTCATTTCCACCGCTCAGTCCCTGCGGCCCTCGAGGGGCTCAGGGGGGCACGATGCTGGCGGGTGAGGTGGGTCCGCTGGGGAGTGTGGTGTGTGGTGTGTGTGTATGTGTGCGGGTGCGTGTGCGTGTGTGCGTGCATGTGCGCGCGTACGTGTGTGTGCGTGTGCTGCGTGCGTGGGTGTGTGCGTGCGTGTGTGCGTGTGCCAGGGAGGGGTCCTGCCTTGGGCAGGTGGGGGCAGGGGCGTGGCCACGCGGCGCTGCCTCGTCAGGCCCCCAGGCCCTCGGGGAGGCAGGGACCCCGTGCACCTGCCCGCCAGGCCCAGCGAGGTTTGTTACGCCAGAGGGAGTAAAAGCCCGCCTTGGCGCTGTGGGCCCTGCTGGGCCCTGGCTGCGGGACCTCAGCGTCCGGCCGGGCTGGCGGCTCGGGGGCGGCGCCCTTCCCTGCGCCGAGGACCGAGGCTCGCCGGGTCAGCGCGGCTCAGCTCCGCCGCGGGCGCCTCCGGGGACCGCGGCCTTCCCTCTCGGAACCGCCCCCTGTGGGTGACGGGCTGTGGGGCCGCCAGCCCGACGCTGCCTGAGCCAGGGGCCCCGCCGGCCGAGCAGACGCCCCCGCCGCCCGCAAGGAGAGCCGAACGGAGCGGGGCTCAGGGCTCGCTGACGAGGTCGAGGCCTGTTTGTCCACGGCGTCCGCAGCCGCTTAGCAGAGTGCGGGCAGCCGAGTGCTTCCCGCCGTGAGCCCAGCCCGCCTTTCCAGAAGGGTCGGGGCCCGGGGCAAAGGAAGGCCTTTTCTGGGGGGTCGTGGACGCGGGGCATGCGCACGGAAGCCTCCAGAAGACCACCAAAAAGGCAGGAAGGGGGACTGCCCTGGGGGCCTGGTGGTTAAGGGTCCGCGCTGCCAGGGCAGGGGCCCGGGTTCCATCCGCGGCCGGGGAGCTTGATCCCACACGCCGCAACTAAGACCCGGCGCAGCCCAACAGACAAGCAAATAAATACTATTTAAAGTCAAATGGAATAAAATAAAAAGGCCGGAAGGTAGGAGGGGAGTGAAGGAGCAAACGGAGGCGTCCCCGCCCGCGCGGCCGGCCCCCGAGGCGTGAATAAGCCTCCGTCCCCGCGGAGGGGGACGTTGCCGCCGCGCACGAGGGCGAGAGACCTGACCGCACTCTCATAACCCAGGTGTGCAGGACGTTCGGGAAACTCCTGACCCCACCGCGCTAGCCGTTCTGCCAGGTGCCAGGTAAGCATTTGGGAGGGACCCTTTTCCCTCCGGGGCCAGGTGGCCCTCAGGGAGGCTGGCAGAGGCGGGCCTGGTCACAGGCTCCGGCCCTCCTGCCCGGGGGTCACGAGCGCCCTGCACGCGCCACGGGGCGCCTGGGGTCGTGGCCTCTGCAGCCGGGGAGCTGCCCGCTCACCCGTCCTGCGGGCAGGACGGTGGGCCCTGGGCGGCCGGGGGCCGGGGGCTGTGCGCGGGAGTTCAGGCCTGGGCGGCGGCTCCTGGTAGAGGCACGAGGCAGCCGGCGAGGCCTCTCCCCGCCGGGGCGCCCGGGAGTGACGGCAGCGGATTCGTGTGGTCCGTCACACGGAGACCCCCGCCGCCGCCGCCAACGCCGCCCCCTGCCACCTGTGCCCCCAGCTCTGCGACCAGGGCCGGGCCAGGCCGGGAGGGCGGACGGGCGGGGGCGGGGGCGGCGCTGCTGAGGGGGAGCGGGGGGTCTGGCTGAGGCTGCCGTGTCCCGGCCCTGGCACACCCTCTCCAGCCCTAGTGGTGCCCAGCCCTGGGCTCTGCAAGCCGGGGCCCTGCCCGGCAGGACTCAGCTGCAGAGACCTGGAACGGGTCACGTCCGGAGAGGTTCGGGCCGTGACGTTCAGTGGTCCCCAGACAGGTGAAGGGGCATCCCCGCAGGGATGGTGCCTCCGCTGAGGATGCTCCGAGGGGACGTGTGACGTTTAAAATCCTGTCAAGTTTGTAGGTCTGGCAAAGGAAGACTTTCCAGGCAGGAGGGTCTCTAAGCCCCAGGAGGGCTGCAGAAAGAGGTATAGGGCCTGCTTGGGGCAGGCCGAGGGGCCAGGTGGGTGTGAGTGTGGAGTCCTCTTCCAGCCTGGGGATGCGCTGGGATGAGTTAACGAAGAGATGGGTTCAGGGAGCAGAAGAGCCTGTACAGACCAGCAGGCAGCTGAGAGACGGGCGTGTGCACGATGTGCGAGGTGTGCGCAGGGGCGGCAGGAAATCCAGCGCTGACGCTTTCTGATTCAAAGGAGGAGTGAGGAGTCTGAGTTTTGTGACCGTACTGTAACTAGACACTGTCTGTGCCTTGGCCAGCATTGTCGCCGGTGCCACATGAGCAGACCTGGTGACGGGGCCTGGTCTTTCTCCCAGAGGCTCGTAGGCGCCTCGTTAAACACGAGCTCCGGCCTCAGCTGTGAAGTCCTGCTCTGGACGCCTTCTACTGACGCCAGACCAGTTCTGCTCGAGCAAAGCTGCAGGATCAGGGCTGGGGAGGGTTTATTTATCTAGAAAACTGAATCAGGCTTGGACCTAAAACCAGAAACTGTGACGTATCTAGACCAGAGCTGGGAAAACATCCTCACAGTGTTCAGAGCCTTCTGGTGGCATCTCCTCATTTACAGTTTATTTGGGATGGTGATGTTTAACGTTCTTGGACTTTGCAGAAACTTACTGTATTTCCTGGCCTTCATTCACCAACCTCCCAGAAATCTGTATCAAAGCAAAAGCCTGCACTTACGGTGTTATAGGGTTGCCTCCTGCTCTGAGTTCTCCTGTAGCCCAAGCATCTTGCTTGGAGACACCTGGGCTTTTGCGAGTTGGGGGTAGGACCCTGTGATAAGCGTTGCAGACCTTCATTCATTCAGTGAGAGAGCTTCTCCCTTGTTGAGGCAGGATTAAAAGGTCAGGAGCACTCAAAATATAGAATGGGGTGACCTGTGCTGGACTTCTAGATTCTAAATGGAAAGATTGCAGTCTGTATATTTCTCTTTAAGTATTGCTTTGGCTGCCTTCCACAAATTATGATATGTTGTATTTTTATTATCCTTCCGTTGGAAAACTTCTTTGTTTTGTTTTGTTTGCTTTCATTTTTATTTTATGTTTTTATTGAAGTTTAGTTGATTTACAGTGTTGTATTAGTGTCAGGTGTAGGGCAAAGTGATTGTTATATATATATGTTATATATAAATATATGAAGTTACATATATCTATTCTTTTTCAGATCCTTTTCCACTATAGTTTATTACAAGATACTGAATATAGTTCCCTGTGCTATACAGTAGGTCCTTGTTGCTTGTCGATTTTATATATAGTCGTGTGTATCTGTTCATCCCAAACTCCCCTTCCCCTTTGGTAACCATGTTTGTTTTCTGTGTCTGTGAGTCTGTTGAAACCTTTTCTAATTTCCCTTTTAACTTCTGCTTCAATCTGTGGATTGTTCAGAAGTGTGTTGTTTAATTTTCAAATATTTGGGGTTTTCCTAGTTATATTTTTATTATTGATTTCTAATTTAATTTCATTGTAGTCAGAGAGCATACTTTACATGATTTCAATATTTTAAAGTTTATAGAGACATTTTTATAGCCCAGCGTATAGTTTATGCTGGTAGAGGCACCATGAGTACTTGAAAAGAACGCTGTTCTTCTGCCCGTGTCAGGTACCTAAAAACGCAGGTGGTAGTGTTCAGGTCTTCTTGTTTTTCTTGATTTTTGCCTAGTTATTCTATTAGCAGTCTTGTCAATTGCTGAGAGGGGGCTGTTAAAATCTCACACTAGAATTGTGGAGACATCTCCCTTTCCCTTTCATTATAGCAATGTTTTTGCTTCATGTGTTTGGAATCTCTGTAGTTAGACACACACACAGTTATGGTTGTTATGACTTTGGATGAGCTGATTATTTTATCGCAATGAAATGTCCCCTTTCATCTCTGGAAGTACGTCCTGTTTTATTTTTTTGTTTTCTTTTTGCGGTACGCGGGCCTCTCACTGCTGCGGCCTCTCCCGCCGCGGAGCACAGGCTCCGGACGCACAGGCTCAGCGGCCATGGCTCACGGGCCCAGCCGCTCGGCGGCACGTGGGATCCTCCCGGACCGGGGCACGAACCCGCGTCCCCTGCGTCGGCAGGCGGACTCTCAACCACTGCGCCACCAGGGAAGCCCTGTACTTCCTGTCTTAAAGTCTGTTTTCTCTGTAGTAACAGCCACTGAGCCGTCTCATGCCTGCTCTTTGCTTCATGTGCCCTTCTCCATCCACTTACTTGCAGCTTACGTGTGTTGTTATATCTAACCTGCATTTCTGCTGGACACAGTGCATATATATAGAATCTCTATTCTGACAGTCTCTGCCTTTCAGCTGGAGTGTTTAATCCATCAATCTTTAACGTAATTACTGACATACTTGGCGTTTGGATCCACCACTGACTTTGTCTTCTCTTTGTCTACTCTCTTTTTGTTCCTTTTTTTTCCCCACCTCACAGCTTTCTTGATCTCACCGCCAGGCCTCACGGACCAGATTTGTATCTGCAGCCCGGGCCCTTCCCCTGGACCCCAGACTTCAAGATTCAACTGTCTCCTCAATGTGTGTCTTTGGGCACCTAATAGGCATCTCACAGCCACACCAGGCCCAGCCTCCCGACGGCCTTTCCTGCTCCTCTCTCAGGGGTCCCCTCGCACACGGTGGCGATTCCTCCTGGTGCTTCGTCCGCATCCCCCTTCTCCTGGTCAGCGTTCGCCCCGGCCTTCCCGGCCTTCCCGGCCTTCCCGGCCTTCCCGGCCTTCTGGCCGAAACTTGGAGTCGTGCTCGAGCCTTCTCCTTCTTTCACCCTCACACTCAATCCATGCGTCTCCCGTCTGTCTCATCTTCGACAGACACAGAGCCCACTGCTTCCCACCACCTCACCTGGACGTCCTAGACGGAGCACCCTCACCTGTCACCTGGGCCACAGCGCCCACCCGCCGTGGCCCTCCCACAGTCTAGTATCAGCGCAGCAGCCAGAGGGATTCTTTGAAAAACTCAGTTGCGTCACTCCTCTGTGATGCAATGCCTCTCTTTGTAAAAGTCAGAGGGTTTGCAGTGACCTATCAGACCATTTCTCCTCCTCTTGATCACCCCACTCTAGCCATCTCGGCCCCTTTACTGTTCCTCAAACTCTGTTTCTTGACTTTTTTTCGTTATTGCCTCCGCCGGGAGCAGAAGGGAAATGCCTGTTTAGATATTTTTTGCCTAATGACTCTCTTACACCACCCCATGAAATCTTAACGCCATAAATATACTACACTTGATTATCTACCGTCTCTGTGTTTGTGCTTTACACCAGCGATGCCCAACCTTTCTGGCACCAGGGACCGGATTCGTGGAAGACAGTTTTTCCATGGACGGGTTGGGGGTGTTGGTCGAGGCGGTCATGCGAGCGACGGGCAGTGGCAGATGAAGCTTCACTCGCTTGCCCACCACTCACCTCCTGCTCTGTGGCCTGGTTCCTAACAGGCCGTGGACCAGTACCAGTCCATGGCCTGGAGGTTGGGGACCCCTGCTTTACACATTAAAAGAGTAAGTTTTTTTCATCCTCCAAGAGTGAATTTCCTGCCCCTTTGGATGATGTCTCCCTGTTGAGAATGCGTGCTTTCATTCTTTGCATGTAGTTGTACCTCAGGGCCTTTGCACCTACTGTACCTTCCGTGCACAACACTCTTCCCCCATCGAGCGGTCAAGCTCACTCCCTCACCTCCCCCAGGTCTTTCTAAGACGGTCACTTTTCAGAGAGGCATCTCTCGGTCACTGTGTGGGAAGAGTGACTCCATGACTCAAGCTCCCCACTCCCTTCCTGGCTCTGTCCTTTCACCTGAGCACTTGTTACCATCTGGCATCTCCACATGTTACTCACCTATTTTTTGTTGTCTCTCTGCCTTCACAAGAGTGCAAATTCCAGGAGATATTTGCGTTCATCGATGGCTCCCGGATCTGGCCCATTTCCTGGCACACAGAACGTGCCCTGTTAACACATGTTGAGTGCACGCATGCTGTGCTCACCTGTGTGTACCTGCCTTCACTGTGTGGCCCCATGTGCCAGCTCATCCTCTTTTCTCTTGCTTTAAAGCCCAAGTCAGTACCAACTTCTCCCTGATCCCTTTCCTGGTTTTATGTCCTCAAGAATATTATAAAGTTTTGGACTTCCCTGTGGTTAAAAATCTGTCTTGCAATGCAGGGGACACTGGTTCGATCTCCGATTGGGGAACTAAGATTCCACGTGCCACGGGGCAGCTAAGCCCATGCGCCATAACCGCTAAGCACCACAACTAGAGAGAAGCCCGTGCACCACACTGAAGAGCCCGCATGCTGCAACGAAAGGTCCTGCATGCCACAACTAAGACCCAAGGCATCCAAAATAAATAAATAAGTAAATATTAAAAAGAAAGAAAAGGATAGTATAAAGTTCTTATACCCCACACTCCTGGCAGGACTTATAGAATTAGAATGAACTATTGAAGGCTGAACTTCTTTTCTTCTTGGTCTAATATGCCTCAGAACTATTCAGTGACACTACCTTTTAGCTCCAAGAGATGCTGGGTTATTCCTGAAACTGTGAACGTTTATATACCATCAAAAGACTGAGTGGAATGGGGGGCGGGCTTCTGAGTTGAATGTGTGGACATAAAGAAAGGAGAGAAAACCATTTCATCTCTAGGCTGATTAACACCGTTGAAGTGTGCTTGGGTGGATTCAATTGGCCTGGTGCTACTGGAAGTAAGGAATATATTTTCTTGCTGGTTTTTATTGCATTAGATCATGTTGTTTTAACCCAAGGGCCTCAGGAAGTGCAGAGTAAATTGGAATGCTCAATCAAATAAAAAATGTCTGCTTAAACGGAGTAATGGTTGGTTGTGCCGCAAATGCTAAAGTTCAAGGTGACATTCCAGCCTGAGCTCGTAATGTTATTACTGAGGACCCTGTAGCAGGGGGAAGGGGAGAGGATATCAGACTTCAACACACTGGCTGTGACTTTTGTTACTTTAGAAGAGAATGTACCTTGTGATAACCTAACTCTTTGGTGGTTATTCATTTTCTCGTGTGTTCAAAGGTCAGTCTGGGCAGGACAGCAAGTGTCAATATACTTTGCCATTTGCTTGGTGGGCCTTAGCTGGTGGAACAGAAGCGCCTTAGGGGAAATTGCAGTCCACGCCGTCCTGGCCATCCCATCTCTCCAGTGCTGGCGGGCGTGGGGAGGGAAGGGCGATCCTGTAGCAGGAGTGAGGGAGGCGCTCTGTAGCCCCACGGCCCTGCATTCCGGAGGCCGTGGCTTCCGGCGTTATCTGCGTGCTGTTGACCCAGCAATATGGTCAGTGAGTCTGGAACCTCTCAGTAAAGAGTAAGTGATGGTAAACTGTTTGCCTCTGGCACAAGCCCGCTCGTTGCAGTAGCACAACCGTATCTGGGGAGCTGGACTTCTCGGAGACAGCTGGGGCGGCCTTTGGGCGCAGCCTTTGGGCGCGACTGAGGACGGGGAAAGTCTGTATTCAGTGTCTTCCTGGCTCTTCCTTCTTTGTCCTCATTCTCCTTCACTGGTCACGGTCCCTCCTCACATATCAGCCCCTCAGAATACTGGGAACCAGGCTTTGCAGCTTAGGAGACAGTCCCTCCTGTAGTATTTTAGTTAATCCTCACGATGTTCCCAGGCGGCAGGAATTATCATCGGGACCTCCACTTGGTCAACAAGAAAGTGGAGGGAGACACTGAAGCAGGAAACACATTTTGGCATCACTTCTCACATCACATAACCTGTGCAGCACACAGCTCCTGGCCAGAACCCTCGGAACCCTAGGGCTGCCCTCACCAGATGGTCACATACCGAGGAAGCACGTCCTCCATGATGGGCGTTGTGCTACGTGCGTTGCGCGTAACGTCTTATTTTCCCTCCCAGTAGCCTTATGAAATGGTTATTTTATTCCCATTTTAAAAATGAAAAAATAAAGGCTTAGGAAGACGTGAAGACTGCCACCAAGTGTATGACAAACAAACAGCTCCATTAAATCCATCTTTATTAAGAAAAATAAAAGACTGGAGGAATTGCAGACCTAGTCACGGTGTTGCCAGGGTGCAGGTGGCGTTTGGGGTCCAATTGTGCCTTCCTTATCCCAGTCCACTGCCCCCTAAACCCTGGGGGAGAAACACTTAGGGGGTGTGAGGCCAGGGAGGTTTACAGGCAGAAAAGCATCCTCGTTGGACCGTTAACTCAGAAGCCAGTGCTTTGTATCCTAAACCAAGGTAATAGTTGAAGAGGAGGCATAACTGCTACCAAGCTTAGGTGAGAAGGTAGTTGGTTGAGTTTGTAAAACCCAGGCTAGGAAGACGTCAAGGGAGAGACCAGTTGGCATCACTGGGTGGCTCTCAGCCAGTTTGCTAGAAATCATTTTGCTGAAACTTCTTTAATAAGCTTTTACTAAACACCTATTTTAATAATTGTTTTGCTCCTTTCCCTATGGCTAGCACTGTTCACACCCCAGTCCACACATCACCCCAGCCTTTGCCCTCCTCTGCTCGGCCACTGCCGTTCTCCCAGGCCCATCTCTTTCCAACTGGTGCTTGGAGACTATCCAACTTTCACGTCGGCCAGGAGGCCAGCGCTATTTGTCCTTCCCTCTCTGCTTAGAATCTTGTCTCAGGGCCTCAGGCTTGCTTGGACAGGGATTTGATTGTAAGACAGAAAGCTCAACTCTCTCGGTAACGAGTGATTTGGGAGATCCCACTGGTCAGAACCTATGCTCCACCCAGCCTTGCCGCATTGCTAATGAGGGATGCAGGACCCTGTGAGGGGGTGAGAATCTCAGGAAGGAGCAAGGTTTTTAATCTCTCTTGCAAAAGCTCTATCCCGAGTCAATGTTTCATAACACAACAAGCACAGTTGAGTCCTTGTAAGACAGTCCACTTGTCCTCAGGTAGAAACATTTAAGATGATGGGTGATTTTTTTGGTGTGGTTCCTTTATCCTAATAAATAGGTCCACATTCCCTGTGGCTACACTGGAGCTTTCAGCATGAAAGACTCATCACAGGCAGCGCTCCCCAAATGGATGATGGACGTGCTTGGGAAGTTCATCGCCATTGATGGTGAAGGGTGTGTACAGGGGAGGGTGCCTTCATTCCCTCCAGTTGCAGCCATCACTTTATACCACCTGTCTGCCAACTGTCTCCGAGGACTTGCTGTTAACCAAGTTAAGTGAACACAGAAAGGAATCCAGAAAGAGCTAAGAGATTTTAAAAATCAAAACTGAGCACTAAGTGTCAAATTTTCCCTCTGGCAATCTTATCCGGGGAGCCCTTCTCTAGCACATGGGGCAATGCAGAAAAACTATTTGATACTAATGATGATTGAAATATGATCTAAATTAATTTACTATTTCACTAGAGTGGCTGACCTTCTAATGCAAGAGTACGGCTTCTCGCTCAGGTTTCTACTGGGTTATGACAGTTGGGCCAGAGAAAAGGGCTTTCTGAATAATATGGCTTTGCCTGTGTTAAGGTGATACCAAGTTAGCTCCTCAAAGAAACAAATATTTGGTCAGAAATAGTGCCCCAATTACCCAGAAGAGTATCTGGAAGGGTGGCTTGGTAAAGTGACTCTAAAGCCTTGGGTGGGTCCTGGGTCCCTGCTCCATTGCCTTTTAGCTTTGTGATGCAGATCAAAGACGGGACCACTAGGAACTGCAGTTTCCTCTTCTGAAAATGGGGATAATAATACCTCCCATCTCTGTATCATAGGATTGTCAGGATGAACAAATGAGGTAAAGCAGAACTCTTCAGAGACCGTAAAGCGTGACATAAATATTAGTTGTCACTACATGCTTTCCCGTGAGGCTAACGCCAGGAGACAGGTCATAGGGTATCTGGCAACCTGGCGGCAGGTGTAGGTCTCAGTGTCTGTCTGGAGGAGCCTCCGTCTTGCTGGTGGAGCAGGTGTACAATCCCTCAACTGTCTATCACCGCGTCTTCTGGGGCTGGGAGCTGGGGGGTGGTACTTGGTGTCTCCTGTGAAGCTCAGGGCGAAGGTTCTCCAATTGTGGCAGCATCAGGAGCATATCAGCAACACCCGGGAACTTACTAGGAATGCGAGTTCTCAGGCCCCACTTCCGACCTGCCGAACCAGAAACTCTGGGCTTGGGGCCCATCGATCTGGGTTTTTAAAATTTTTTAAAAAATTTTATTTATTTATTTATTTTTGGCTGTGTTGGGTCTTTGTTGTGGTGCATGGGCCTCTCATTGCAGTGGCTTCTCTTGTTGCGGAGCATGGGCTCTAGGTACACGGGCTTCAGTAGTTGTGGCACGCGGGCTCTAGAGCGCAGGCTCAGTAGTTGTGGCACATGGGCTTAGTTCCTCCACGGCATGTGGGGTCTTCCCGGACTAGGGATCGAACCCGTGTCCCCTGCATTGGCAGGCGGATTCTTAACCACTGCGCCACCAGGGGAGTTCCCCCATCAGTCTGTTTTAACAAGCCCTCCAGATGATTCCGACACTTGCTCACATTTGAGAAGCGTGAACTAGGTCTTGGAGCCTTTGCAGAAACCAAGAGCAAGGGCCCCGCTTTTTTTTTTTTTTTTTAATTTTATTGGACTCTAGTTGATTTACAATGTTGTGTTAGTTTCAGGTGTACAGCAGAGTGATTCACTTATACATACACATATATCCACTCTTTTTTTAGATTCTTTTCTCATATAGGTCATCACAGGTGATTGAGCAGAGTTCCCTGTGCTATACAGCAGGTCCTTGTTGGTTATCTGTCTTATACATAGTGGTGTGTGCATGTTCATCCCAAGCTCCTAATCTATTCCTCCCCGCCAAGTTTCCCCTTTGGTAACTGTAAGTTTGTTTTCAAAATCTGCGAGTCTGTTTCTGACTTGTAAGTAAGCTCATTTGTATCATTTTTCAATCAGACTCCACGCATGAGCACCACCCCGTGACACCTGTCTTTCTCCACCTGAAGGACCCCACCTTGCCGGCCTGTTACTAACCCTCCGCCACATGAGCAGGCATCACAAGGGAGGCTCTGGATTCTAGAGCCTCAAGGGACTCGAGAAGCCAGTTTTCAGGTTGGTTCATTTTGTAGCTGAGGATTCTGCAACCCCCAGGGGCTCAGTGAGAGCTGATCCAAACCCAGAGCTGGGGTCAAGGTGATGCTCGGCCCAGGGCTATTCTCCCACTGCCTTTCTTGCATCCAGATCACAAAGTTCCAAGTACTTGCTACTCAGAGGAGGAAGGACCCCGCGGAGCAGCAAGGTCAAGTGGGAAGCTGGGCCCCCTGAGGGCAGGGCCCCAGGGGAGGTCGCGGCTACCTTCCTGGTGGCCTGGAAGAGACGTCATCTCCAGGAGTGATTGGGGGGGCTCCCACCACCCTCCTCAAGAGGGAAATCAGGTATGGACCTCAGTCAGGAGCCCTGAGGGCTCCCTTCCCTGGAAACCACTTCCCTGGTGGGCGTGGGCATCCTGGCTGGTGTGAAGGTTATGATTCTCGTTGCTTTGGTTTCTGTACCTAATGATGCCGAGGTCAGGGTCAGGGTCAGGGAACATTTTCTACAGGAAAAGGCCAAGGTCGGAGCAGAGGGAAATTGCAAATTGAATCAAGCATCAGGAAAGCAGTCACTGACAGCTACCTAGGCAGGCTGGTTCCTGCAACGAAAGCTGAAATCCAAGGGCGACCCCAAACCCACTCCCAGAAATCCTCACTTCAGGCTCGTAGGAGGTGAGTGAGGTCTGGGTGTGACGGTGATTCAATCAACTTGTAAACAGCCCTATTCTGAGCAGCAAAAGTTCTCTCTCCTTTTCCCCTCTCCCTCAAATTACTCCTTTTGTCAAGAGGTAATTTGGCCTTTCAGTATCACCAAAATGTTGCTGTGGACTTTCAGAAATGCTCGCGATTTCTACCCATACCCTGGTTCAAAGAGAAATGGACAGTGAATGTGGTGGCCCGTCACAGCTTCTCCCTTTGAGATGGGCCAGACGGTGATGCCCTGAGCCTAGAGTCTCTGTGGGAGCCTCAGCTGCTGTGACCCCCGGGGTGGAGGGTGTACCTCCGCTCGGCTTCCTCAGCTCTAAAGTCAGAGACAGATGTGATCATTTCCATGATTTAATTTAAAAGAGGCTGACGTGGCCTCACGTAGCTCTTACTTAGTACCAGAGGAACTGTTTGATTAATTTGATCAGTCTAGACTGGCAAGTCATGTGGAATTGGAGCCTGAATTATCCTGTTAGCCTCTTGGCTTTGATCTCGACCCAAATGAGAGTCAGGTTCTCAGGTCACGTGAGGGCGGGCTGTGGGGCCCCAGGCCACGTCCGCAGCGCACTGCCACCCTCAGTGCCAGGGAATATCAGTCACCTTCCTTCGGTGTTGCTTGGATCAGGAGAGGAGGGGATATCTGTTTTATTCATGTGTTTGGAGGTTTTCTGTTTGCTTTTGAAAGTTGAAGTTGAGAAGAGTTTGTGGATTTGTAGGAACAATGCACACATTTAGGACTCAGAGGTTTGGGGCAATGCCTCCCGGGGGTTCTGTTCAGTAAACGCATTTCCACCAAAAATACAAAAAAAACAAAGAATGAACCAGGGTGGCCCAGAATATGACCTCCTCCTTGGGAGGCGCCCTGGCCTGCTGGCGGGTGACACAGGCCCCTCATAGGGAAGGGTGCTCTGTTCAGAACGGCGGTCACAGCCGTGGTCCACACCTCACCTGCTGCCACCAGCTTCCCCGGCCTCATGCCCAGAGGAGCTTATTCATTACTGTCCGAGGCCCTAGGAAGGTTCTGGGAACAGGGCTCACGGCCCTCTTACTGAGGTCACCGCATGACACTGAGACACGCTCGTTGAAACACTGAGTCTCAGTTTCCCCTAGAAGGACCTCGCGCTCTGTGTCAAGAGCAAAGGGCAGCCGCCTGTCCTCCCAGGTGGGTGCTGCTTCCTTCTGGTCACTAGAGGGCGAGAAAGACCCAGCCCAGGCTGGCCCCCTCTGGCCAGAGGGTGTGTCCCCTCCAAGAGGAGAGAGCTCTGGGCTGCAAAGACAGTGTGTCTTTATTCTCTGGAAAATAAAACTGATAATGGCTGTGTATGTTCCAGTGTTGGCTTAGGAGTAAGGGGTTACCTTGGTGGGTTTTCCACTTCCTTTTTCAGTTTTAAACATTTTTTACGTTCTCTAGAGAGTGAACACAATTAAATAACTTGAATGATGCACAGTTAAGAACCCAAACGTGTGGTAAAAGAGCAGCTGGTGCTTTGGGGCAGAGGCCCTGTTCCCGGTGCTGCTACTCTGGCCTCAGGGGCCTGTGACGCACTGGGAGGACGCTGGGAGGTCAGAGCTTTCAACAGCAGGAAGGGCACAGCCTGGGCTTGGCGGTTCTGTTCCCGGTTCTGCAGGGCCCGGTCCCAGGAGCATCTCAAGGCAGACTTATCAAGAATTTAAAATAACTTGTTCCAAATGAACCTGTCTAGGGAACATAATCAGACTCACAGACATAGAGGACAGACTTGTGGCTGCCAAGGGGGAGGGTGAGTGGGGGAGGGATGGAGTGGGAGTTTGGGATTAGCAGATGCAAACTAGTATATATAGAGAATGGATAAACAGCAAGGTCCTACTGTAGAGCACGGGGAATGATAGTCAATATCCTGTGATAAACCATCACAGAAAAGAATATAAAAAAGAATGTATGTATATGTATAAGTGAATCACTATGCTCGACAGCAGAAATTAACACATTATAAATTAATTCTACTTCAATGTAAAAAAAAGGATGGAAAAAAAATAACGTGTTAGCAAAAGCTGGGAAAGTGAACTACAGCACCACCTTGAAGAAAGGTGTGGGGTCCCCGCTCACCTCCCCTCCCCCATCTCTCCTTCCGCCCTCCTCTGCCTTTTTTGCGGGGGGGGGGTGTCTCGAATTATGCTATATGGATATGAAGTGATTTTGGAGGAAGCTTGTTAAGGTCTGCTAAGTCTTTATCCCCATAGAAAGTTAAATCTGTCCACTTGTCAAGTGAAAGAAGATGGACTCTGTCAGGACAGAGAGAAAGGAAGTGCCTTTCGGTAACACACAATGCAGGTTTGTGAGACTGTCTATGAGTTTGAAATGATTTTGAGATTTTCTCTTTGGTCTTGTGTGGATCCCAAACTCAGTTATCAGCTGTCTTCCTGTGGTCCATCTACCCTTTGCAGCCTATGCTATGATTCCCTGCCGATGAACTAGACCTGCCAGGTTAGTAAGGGCTGGGTCATACTATGCTTTTTTTGTGAATTAGAAAAAGGCATCTCCTCTCAGGCAGTCAGGGCAAACCCCAGGGTGCATGGTGGTTCTGGGGATAGGAGCTGAACCTCAGCCGTCACTCATCCCCGCAGCGGGAAGTCCTTGGTCTGGAACAGCTTGGCACAGTCTGAGTTGACTCTTCGGTCCTTAGTCCTTCATGAGTTCCAGGGCCCAGCATTTTCCTTACTTCTGGAAAATGACACAGCGTTTCATCTATAACCAGAACCTGTGGCTGTAACTCCAGCATCTTAGTGTTGAAAGAGATTTTAAAGGGTCTCTTGCTCCAACCGCTGGTTCACACGTCCTTCGCTGGACTTCCTCTAGTGCTGGGGAACCACCGCCCCTCCCGGCTCCCAAGAGCAATCATGCTAGCAAGGTCTTCCTTACTTTTAAGTGTTCCTGACAGCTTACTGCTGGCACCCACTGGTCCTTGGTGCGCCCTCTGCAGTTATACAAGCAAGTCTCCTTTTTTATCATTGAAAGTTTTCCCTTCGCATTTATTGTTAAGCGTGGCACTGAGTGCCTTTACCAACTTGATCACTTCTCAAAGACCTTTTAAGGTGCTCCGTCTGCATTAAGCTCATGTTCTAGAATGGTCTGATCAGTGCAGTTTCCAGTAGGACAGTCATAATTTGGCGGTGGACTTTTTTAAACTGGCACTGGCACCAAGTCGACTTGTCAAATACCTGTGCTATTATCTGCATCTGTTTTTAAGGGACAGAGCTCCTAAGTGATAGGGTCAGATGGCTGCTTTTTGGAGGCCTTCGTAAAGCATTTCTTGAAAAGTAGTAATTCCACTTTATTTGACTTGATAGAGAAGGTGGTCCTCGCTGTTTTGGACCCTGATTTCACTTTTGAGGCTCATCCACAGAATCTGGAAATGATCTTAGAGATCATTCTACTGGTCATACCTGATGCATGACAAAACAGGCCTGGGGAGGTTTGTCCATGTTTGGCCCAAACCACACTGCTGGCCGGAGCCCTGCGTTTGCAGAGCCCCAGGAGCAGGGGACACCTCCCTCCTCTTCTCTGAGTTGGGAGCTCCTGAGGGACATGGACCAGGGAGAGTGTCCTGCCGCCTGCCCTGGCCACAGAAGTTTCACACTTCTTTTCTGTGTTTTCCAAGTCTCCTTCAATGATGCATAACTTTTGCAATCAGGAAAATACATATATTTTACAACTATATTTATATAAAACAGTGGTTTTTCCAAACACAGGTAAACTCCCCTGGCCTCGTCTCTACAGCTGCAGGGTGCCAGTCAGGAATGTCTATACCATCACCCTCGACTGCTTGCAATAATTAAATGATTCCCGGATCCCATTTTGACCAAGAGCTAGACAACAATACAGCCCTTTCCCATCCCATCCACCACCCTCCTCACTCCCCCGCTGCCGAGGGCTTGTTCTGAAGACCCACATCTGTTTCCTGCGTTAAATGGGACAGGGAAGGAGGTTTTGGTGCGGGCAGGACTGAGAACTCCAGCCTGATGGGGCGCGATGGCATAAGGGTCGCATCGCCAATCCCTGCAGACTCTAGCCTGGGGGGATCTGTCCAGACCAGGAGAGTCTGCCCGCCTCTTGTTTACCAGGGGGGGAGGCGGCGGGGAGGGGCGGGGCGGCAGAGGACAGCTGGCCGGAGCCGGCAGGAGAGCGGCCGCGGGGGCGCAGGGGAGCTGACCTCGAGGCCGCGGGAGGACCGGCGCTGCTGCGGTACCTTCGATGAGGATGCGGGGCTCTCGGCGTTCGCTTCCCCCAGGGATCTCGCGCCCTCCCCGGGGCCCACCCGCCACCCCCCAGCCTCGGCCTCCCCTCGTCCATCTTTTCTTGTCCGACCCCTGCGGCCCGAGGCCTCCCTAGAACAGACACTAGCGTCCCACCGACGGGCCCACACGGCGATGCTGCTGCTAGTTTTTTTCTACTTGCAACGGAAACTCAGAGGAACCTGCGTTAGCATTTATTTTCTGCTCACGCTAATATCTCCAGGTACTCCTCTGCTTCCAGTAAACCGGGAACCAGTACAAATGTGCAGAGCCTGGGGTTAACGCTCCCGAAACTTCCTGGATCTGTCAGGATGGAAGATGCTCCCCCACCCCGCCCCCTCCGCGGCTACCAC
>NW_006798732.1:2064497-2067472 GCF_000442215.2 Lipotes vexillifer | reverse complement strand
CCCCCCCCCGCCTCCTTATCTCCCTTGTCTTGCTGGGCTCCTGGCTGCGTGATAGAAACGAAAAGATTTTAGACCTGGAAGGGCTTTGATTACACCTCGAGACAAAAATATGAAAACATAGGTTCTCTTCTCTGCATTATCTGCATCTATCAAGGGCCTGAACTCAACTATTTCCAGAAACGTTGCAGGGCTTCCGGGGAAGACTTGAAGGATTAGGGAAAAAGTAACGCCAGCATGTCAGCACTCCCTCTCCTCGCCCCCGCCCCCGCAGTTTCTCCAAACATTTGTTAGTCACCTAAAAGAAGGATGGCAGGGTTGAAAGCATTTTGAGGACAGGAGGCTCTTCAGTAATCTTATTGATCATCCATAAAAAAGAGCGTGGCTCATGAGTAGTTCGTGGCAAGTACATCCGTAATCAATCAGGGTTTTATTGGGAAATGCTTTCTTCTGACAGTGCGTTAAGCAGCATCAGACTGTTTTGAAAAATGCTGTTGAACTGGAAACGGGTGATCCAAAGGAGTCCTATGCTAAGGTGGAAGATTCTTCTTGTCTTTCCCAGAAGACCAGAGGCATGAATCATGGCTCCTGGGAGCAGCTCTATTTCTTGTGTAATGATAAGTTAGCCCACCAATTTGTCTCAGCTGATTCTTGGACTGCCTACATTCATGGGAGGTAAACTCTGTTGGCAAGAGTCTTGCTGTGTTTAGAGAGACATCACGCTGCCAGCCTGGCTTGGCCGTGGCATCGTTTGTACCTCTGACCCTCAGCTCCAGGGAGAAGAGAATCCTAAAACCAGCTGGAAAGCCCTGAAGAAATCATCAGTGTATCCAGATGATTAAAAAATGAATTTGAATAAAGCCTTTGGTTTTAAGGAAAATCATGTAACATTTCTATAGGGTTTCACACTTAAAACTTCATGAGATGGTCTCATGTTCCTCTTGCAGGAATATCAGAGGCAGCTAGGCCACGCACCACTGTTGTCCCTTACGGGAAGGGGGAGGTGGGGCACAAAGGGGACAGTTCATTTCCCGGGATCACACACTGAATGATGGAGCCTAGGTATAAGTTCAGGTCTTCAGTCTCCTGGTTAGTGATGTTTCCTCATCTACAAAGTTACATCCTTTCCACTGGAAATGCACTCATTGGCATCTACTTAAAAATAAGACGTATTCAGCATCACACTGTGAAAGGCATCAAAGGGAATAAAGGAGTGATAAATGGGTTTTCTGGTCTTTCAGGGTTTATAAACTTCTTAAGGAGCCAGGTAGAAAAGGAAAATTTAGTAACGATGAAAACAATGCTGCTTCTTTAGAGCCCTGTCTTCATACTCCTGTGATTTTTTGAGGAACAGCTAAGTGGTATGGGGTAGGGCAGAGCGGGTGGAACTCTAAGGAAGCAAGTGACTACTTTGGCTTTTTGGTTGTAAAGTTGAAGGATTTGGCTCACGTGTTACATACAGACTGGAAGGCACCTTGGCCTCCGGTATCCAAACTACATGTGCGGAGAAAGCCAGATGAATATTTACACCAAATACCCATCTCTCTCAGGAAACTGATAAAAAAGCTCCTTTAGTTGCCGCAGTCAACTGAAAAGACAGGATATTCAAGATGGTTGTCTATTAAAAATAATCCAGGTTCAAAGTGGTTTTTCAGTCCTGGATTCTGGAAATGTTCTGAGTCTGTAGTCCACGTAAGATGGGCCACCTTCATTTGGTTACATTAAGTTTTTTCATTTTAAAATTTGGACATTTTTCAACTTTCATTTCTTTAAATATTTTCTCTGAGCCCCTCTCCCGGAATTTCAATTACATGTGTGTTAGACCACTTGACAGTAGACACAGGGGCACTGAGGCTCTGTTCTTTTTTCTTCTGGCCGTGCTGTGCAGCACGTGGGATCTTCTTTCCCTGACAAGGGATCGAACCCAGGCCCCCTGCAGTAGCAGTGCAGAGTCTTAACCACTGGACTGCCAGGGACGTCCCTTAAGTTTATTTTTGATGAGGGAATTCCCTGGTGGTCCAGCGGTTAGGACTCAGTGCTTTCACTGCTGGGGCCCGGGTTCAGCCCCTGGTCAGGGAACTAAAATCCTGATGACAGCAAACTCTCAAGTGATAAACTCACACTAAATTAAGAATTTAAAGGAATGATCTTAATTCCACTCACTAATACTTTTCTTATTAAAAAGGCGAGTTAATGATGAGGGGAAAGTTTCTCTTTATAGAAGTGTTCCAGCTAATAAATGAACATAAAATAATAGAATATCACGGTTTTGCATTCCCCACTGAAATAATGGATGTAGGCAATGATTACCTATAACTTCACATCACACAAATAGAGGCAAAGAGACAGAATGAACTTCTGAGAGAGGCACAATCATCATCTGGGAGGTAGACTTACCAACTGAGTCTGAATCTGATGGAGACTTTTGATCTAACAACCAATTCACAGGAAATAATAGCAGGAAGGAGGAACGTGTTAAGTGACACCATGGAGATGCAATCAGCAAACTTTAGACCACAGAAAACCCTATAGGACAAATGATCTGATTGTTTCCATAAGTAACCAGCAGAGAAAAAGGAAAAGACAGAGGGGAGGTGGAACCGATGAATGTAAAGAGTTATAAGGACGCATCAATCAATTACAATGTGTGAATCTTTATTTCAAGCCTAATTCTAACAATAACAAAAAAATAACTAAAGATAAAAAATAAAAAGGCGAGTTAAATGATAACCTTGTTTTTATATGTGTATCATATATATATATATATATATATATATATATATAAATGCCTTATGGTGCTGGCCTGCCCACACTTTCTGGTCTTCCTGGTCCACGACCTTGATGACGGGCAGCAGTCGTGTTTTATATCAGCCAGGACCCTGCCCTAGCTGATCGGACCATAAACTGAGCATTTTGAGATGATCTCTCCCTAAGCTGAACAGCAACCTGTGTAACGGGGGCTTATGATTGTATAAAAG
>NW_006798732.1:2058689-2064487 GCF_000442215.2 Lipotes vexillifer | reverse complement strand
AAGTATGCCAGCTGTTTGGTAGAGAGGTGAGAAGCAAAGAGAACCCTGGGAAAATGAGACCCAAGTGTTCTAGTTTCCGGTTTCAGGGATACTGGCTTCTCGGGAAGATAAGTAATGCTTGTAAATTACCAACTGGCTGTATCCTTACAATAAGCCTATTGTATCCTCCCAAGAAACCCCTCCTAAATTAAGTCATCTCAAGTGGGTCTCTCATTCTTTTAATTAAACAAGTTTGACTGAGCTATAAATGTGCATATTTTAAATGATATCTTTGAAATGATAGGCTAAAAATATAGGTAAGTGACACCAAACTATGAATGGGCCAGTGAAGGGTTACTTGTGTTTAAACAAATTCACAGCAGAATAGGAGCTTATGTGTTAGGTGACCAAATGGAACAAAGGAAGATTCTCGAATATGGGGGGAAATGCACTGTAAGTTCTTCCCTTTATCAAGGATAAAAACAAGAATTGCTCAGTGATGATCTCAGCGCAGCCCTGCAGCTCTCTTCATGACTTCTGCCCACAGGAAACATTTCACTGAAATGCATTAAATATTAGAAGATATGCTCATTTGGATGGCATTTCATTTCATGGGTTGAACACATACATCAAATTTAATGTGCATCTTGATACTTTGTAAACGGCAAAACAAATACTGTATAGCTAATTATTTCCTCAGACACTGTTGAGAAATAAAAACAGTGGTAGGGACAGAAACATGATGGCAGATAGCAGTAATTTCAAAGTTCTACTGCAAAAGACCTCATTCTGTTCTGTTAATGAGATTTCAGTTTGGAAGATCCAGTGTTAGAATAGAATGGATTGAGGAGCAGTCATTATAGCAGTCCCCCCTTTTCTGCAATTCTGATATCTGAGGTTTCAGTTACCTGATGAATTGTCCAAAAATATTAAATGGAAAATTCCAGAAATAAACAATTCATAAGTTTTACATTGCATGCCGTTCTGAGCAGTGTGATGAAATCTCGTGGTGTCCAGCGCTGTCCCGCCCGGGATGTGAATCATCCCCTTGTTCCCTGTGTCCTATCCCTTAGTTACTTAGTAGCCCTCTCAGTTATCAGATGGGCTGTTGCAGCCGCAGTGCTTGTGTTCAAGTGACCCTTATTTTACTTAATAACGGCCCCAAAGGGCAAGAAGAGTGATGCTGGCAATTCGGATATTCTCTTACTGTGCCTAAATTATATATTAAACCTTTTTGTAGGTATGTATGAATAGGAAGAAAACCCATAGAATATATTGGGTTCAGTGCTATCTGAGGTTTTGGGCATTCGCTGAAGGTCTTGGAACATAGACCCCCCGGGTAAGCCTGGATAAAGGTAGAGCAGTGGAAACACAGGCCGGTTTTGGGCGGTGGGCCAGGATGCAAGGTTTCAGCCAACGTCAAGCAAGAGCCTAAATGTTTGATTGTCTAATGAAAATATCAGAGCTTTTAATTTTAATGGTTTGTACATGAACATTAAAAAAAAAAAATCCAAAAAAAGACAAGTATTGCCAGCTAAGGAGATAGAACGCCAAATACTATTCGTTGCTTGAATCTGAACAGCATTCTGGGTCAAGGATGTTCCTTTAAGCAGGAATTTAAGGTCATTTCTCTGCTTTAAAAGATTAATTTACCATTTTAGTTAAAAGAAGAAAAGGAGTCAACCTCGTTATTTGACATCAGATAGGCAAAACTAGCAGAAATTATTGAATAATTTCTAAAAGTTCTACTGGCTTAATTGGAGATTACATTAACATAAGTCAATAGAACAAAGGCTATATCAAGGATCACACAGAATATATTTGATACTATTTGATTATAAATAATGTCCATTGTTAAGTTCATGATGTTCTTTTAATCCGTTTCTTACTGTATCCTAAAGTCAGTTGCTTTAAAAATTCTCAACACAACAGATACTCTGTGGTATTTGTAAAACTCAATAGCATTTTTGCTAGTCTGTAGGAGGATGGGCATTTGGGAATGTGGGCTTCAGTCTTCCCCTTTTCTTCTAGGTCCTATCACACTATGTCCTGGACTCTGCACTCTGTCCTTTATCTCCTTTTCCATTTTGGAGGAAAAAAGAAAAGAAAAAACTTCACTAGACACTCATTCCTTTGGGCTGGGCTAATCTCTCACCTTTGACCGTATTCCAAAGAAAGTAAATTTTAGCTCTGCACTCCTAACTTCTGAGAACAAATGGCTTTAAAAAAACAAAAACAAAAACCAGAACTGCTCCTGGGAATTCAAAGTGTTATCTAGCCTCTGTGGATTGTTGCTTGGTAGTAGATTTGTATAACAGGGAGAAATGTTAGAGTCTATCTCTAGACTGCAATAGTTTGTATGCTAGCTGGGAACTTGAACACAACTGCTTCTGAACAAAATGTACCAAGTTAATTTTCATCTGTATCGTGCAGAGAGGAATTGCTGAAATGGTGTATCACATATAATTCTGGGGAACAATGGCATTATTTAGGTAAGCAGAGATTGCTAGAGTATTTACAGCTTTGTTAACAAAATGATTTTGGACATAAAAACCCTTGAGGTATTTTTTTTCCTATTTATAAGAAAAATAAAATTTAGAGTTTTTCTGTGTATAGGACAGCCATGAAAATGCATCATAGTGGCATGTTGTGATTATATAGTATATATATGTTCATATATATCATATCTAGAACACTGTTCAAAGGTAATAAAATAAAACTATTATAATGTTTAATTATTTCAGGTTTTAGGTCTAAAATCAACTTTCTGTTCTTGGGTATAGATAGCTGGTCCCCAGCTTATATTTTCAGTTTCCTTCATAAGAGTAAAAAGAAATTGTTCATTGATTTCATTTGTTGATTTAAATAAAAAAGAATCCCACTAGATTTTACTACTTTCCCCTCTACTTATCAACCTACCTGTGGGAAAGTAATAACCAAATTACATACAAAACACAAGTAAAATTCTGTAGAGAAGCAATTTTCCTTGAGCCTTAAATTGAATTAAAATGGTTGCTTATTCTTTCAACTATTGATATGGCCTCATAGTTGACATATTATCCCTAAACAAATTTTGGTTTTCCATATTGATTCAAACACTCTTGTTCATTTAGTTGAAAAGTCCATGTCTGCTCCAAAACCCTTAGATAAAGTGCAGACTTGTTTCTCTTAAAAGGAATTTTTAGCCATTTAAAAAGCCTGCCCATTAAACTAATACTGAAAATAAAAGAGGCGGAATCACTGTCTGATCACGATGTTCTTATTCTGAATTGTATTTGGAACAAAAAACGTACACATCCTGGAATAACAACAACTGATGTTAATTCAGTAAAATGTAAGTATCAGAGTATGAACCCTTTGGGTTGAAAGTAAAAGAACCTTAAGTAACAAGAGGACCTTATCGAGGAGCCTGAGTTAACCCTGACATGGAACTTAAGGACCGGAAGTTAAGCCAAGGACTGGGAATCCATCTGGACTTATATCTTTGCCACCCTGCACATCTCTGTCCTTTTTTTCTTGCTTTGCAGACAGGTGGACTCTGAATTTGTCTGTCTCTCGTGAAGCGACCTCTAGAGACTGACCAGCACCTCAGTCTAAAGACCCCAAAGAGAGAACCTAATTGGTCCAACTGGGGTCTTGTGACTAGTTATGGCCAGAGGGGCACAGTGCCCTAGGGGACGTGCCTAGGGGACGAAAGGGGACATTCTCCTCCTCTGGGAAGGCATTCGAAGTGTTTCCTACAATACGACTTTCATCAGCACATCCCCCTAGATCCTCGTCCACTAAACACAGGTAGATATGGTTATTTTCTGGTGCATCTCTGCCCACTCCTTGCTTCACATCTGTGCTCCAGCAACAAAGAATTGCTTGTAGTCCCAACTACCCGTCTCCTACTTACCACCCATATGCCCCCTTGCGATCAATGAATTTCACGCCTAAGTTCCTGTGGTCCTCTGTGCTTGTAATGGTCCCCTCCCAATTCTTTCATTCTTTAGGCGTCATGGCAGATGTCACCGCTTCCAGCAGACCTTCTGGACTTGTTTCCCTTCCTGGGCCATTTACCTCTGCTGTCTTTATGCATCATAACTGTGCACATAATCTCCATCATCCCTTGTTTGTGATTTACTGTTTAGGTTCTGGCATCTTTTGGACCCCGCAAGCTGTGAGCCTGGCCTACAGTGGGTGCTCCAAAATAGTTGAATGAATATGCTCGAAAAGTTTCCTGTTGGCTAATAATGGACTCTCTAGAGTTAAAAGAGAGTGTGTCATTACAGGACAAGTATTGTCTGCATAAACCCCTTAGAGCTGTTAACTTGTCAAATACTCACATGTCAGGAAGTACCAACCAAACCTCCCCTCAGGACCTGCTGGGCAGCCCCCCACTTAAGAAACGCCCGCTGCTGCTTACCTGGTGCCCTAACCAGTTTAACTGCCTCTTAAAACTTCTGCTGGGCTGGCGCTCCTCTCCTTTTAGATGCAATTTTGATCCAGTGAGGTAATGGGCAGAACATCAGTTTATGAAATTATTTTACTTTTTCTGCATATACACGTTATTTTTCAAAGGCAATTTCATTACATCCTGCAGCTCTGTGGACTTACAACATTAATTTACAAGGTTGGCCTTGATTTTCAGTCGAGACATATATATGTATGTGTGTGTATATATATACACACACAAAAATATATGTATACAAAAATATATATATATAGATATATATTTTTCTTCTTAGTCTTAATTTCTGCACTCTTTAGTCCTCAGGGGTTTGACTGTTTCTCCTGCCTTAGCATTAAATGCGCCTTTCCCCCTCGCCCCACCCCTTGACATTTTATCGGGTCGCAAAAAGCTGGCTGATCCTAAAAGGAAATTTTGCAAATGGTTGACTTTTGTTAACCCCAGGTTTGGCGGGGAGGGGAGAAAAGAGCTTCCCTCAGATAAGAGTTTTAAACTGAATTTCCTCTCCACAAAAATAGAAAAACAACAGCAACCCTCCCAGGACCGCCTTTGGGCACTTTGTGGCGGGCAACCCCCCAAGTCCTAGTAAGTGAATTAGCATCTCAGAAGAGCGCTCCCCGCGGGGCTGGTACTGATCAGGGTCAGCCGGTGTGTTTGCCTGCGACTGTTCGGGGGTGGGGGGGGGTGGTTAATTGAGTGTCAGTCTCGGCCAGTGTCGTCTCGCTGGCGCCGGGCGCTTTTGGATTTGCTAATTCTCGTTAAGTGTCTGTGGCCGGCTACTCGTCCCGTCTACCCGGGAGAACTCGGCGGCCCCTGCAGATCGACAGCCTGTCTGGGCCTTATTGATCACTCGGCGGGGCGGACGCGCGGAAGGGGCGGGGGGAGGGCTGAACGCGCCCCCTTCCCGCCCGGACGCCCTCCCCGGGCGCGCGCCGGCCCGCGGGGCCCACGCCGGGGGCCGCCCCCGCTCCCCCGAGCTCCTGAGGCGCGCCGCGCGGCGGGAGGGGTCCGAAGGCGGCCGCGCGGGTCACTCGCGGGTTTCGGGGAACGAAAAGGAAGCCACGCGCTGGTGCACGCCGGCCCGAGGCAGCGCGGTGAGGGTCACGGAGGCGGGGGCCCGAGGCAGGGCCTGAGGCCCGGCTCAACCAGCAGCTCCCGAAGGTCACGGGCGCGCGGCCTCCGCGAGGGGGAGCGCGGGAGACGGCCGGCGCCCTCTGCAGCCCAGACGCCGGCGCCGCTCAGAGCCGTGGGGCAGCGCCCTCAGCCCGCGCCCGGCCCCGCCCCCTGGCTGCGGGAGGAGCGGCTGGAGCCCGGCGGCCAATCGGACGGCGCCGGCGCGGCCGGGGCGGGGCGGCGCCGGGCGGGC
>NW_006798732.1:2021557-2058641 GCF_000442215.2 Lipotes vexillifer | reverse complement strand
CGGCGGGCGGTGTCTGCGTGCTCCGGCGCTCGCGCCTTCGCCGAGTGGCCGGCCGAACGCGGGGGACGGAGCCGGGCGCCCACCCCGACCGCCGTGCCGAGCGGGCGGAGCGGAGGAGCGCGCCCTGCGGAGTCGGAGCCTGCCCCGCGCGCCCTCCAGCCGCGCTCCATGCTCCGGCCGCGGCCCGGCCCCGCGCCCCGGGCAGCACCCATGCCCTGCGCGCGCCGGGAGCCGTAGGCTGCAGCTGCGCCGCGGCTCCGGGAGCCGGCGGGGGCGCCGCGGCCGTGGGGGGCGTCCATGGATCGCCACTCCAGCTACATCTTCATCTGGCTGCAGCTCGAACTCTGCGCCATGGCCGTGCTGCTCACCAAAGGTGGGTGCCCGCCGGCCAGCCGGCTGGGCGCGCGCTCCCCGGGGAGGGCCGCGGGGTCCCGGGGCGCCCGCCGCCAGGGCTTTGTTAGCGGCGGGAGAGGTGGCCTCCCTCGCGGGGCCCGCAGGTCGCGACAAGTTGCCCGTCCTTAGAAGTCGCGGCGGTGGCTTCGCGGCCGCCCCCGTGTGTCCCGGGCCCGACGCGCGGAGGTGGAGTGACAGTCTGCGGGCGAGTGGTTGTCAGTGTTTGTGCAGGTCGGCCCGTCGTGAACTTCCGAGCGCTGCAGCCGAGGAGCGGGGCCCGAGTGTGGGGCGGAGGTGGCCGGGAGGGACAGCGGACCCCGCCCCCGTCTCCCAGTACCCGCGTGTGCGCGTCTCCGTCGTGAGTGTGTGTCTCGGTGGTCTGCGCGGCTGTGTATTTGAGTGTGTCTCTGCTGCGAGTGCGTGTCTGTATTGCAGTGTCCCTGTCCGTGTGTGTGTGTGTGTGTGTCTTCGAGCGAGGGTGCTTGTGAGCCCGCGAGCGTGTGTGCCGTCCGAGGGGTGTGCGTGTGTGCAGGAGTGGGCTGTGTTGCTTCTCAGGGGTTGGGAGGTGGGGGCTCTGTCAGCGGTCGTGTTTCCCACTCACCTCATATTTTATAAACGCTACCTTAAAACATCCCATAAAAAAAAAAAAAAAAAAAAAAAAAGCAGCGGTCAGTCTCTTTTTTTCCCTGCAGGCTTTCGCCGTTTAGGTCGAAATAACCCAAACAACTGCCTCTGGGTTTCAAGGTCCCCCAGCCTCCTTCGCCAGGAACTCTCCCTGCTGTTTGCTCTGCGAACAGATACTTTTTTAGAAAATAGGAAGCATTTTTAGCTTTTTCCACCCCGCATCCCACGGCCCCTTTCCTCTAATTGCCATGTAGCAGGCATGAGGTTGAAGGATAAGCCAGGCCAGCGAGGATGATGTGCTACAGTATTTATTTACTTTGCAAGGAAGGCTGTAATCAACCCTAAATAACAGCCCTCGTGGGGTGCAGAGGGGAGCCTCCTGGCCCTATCAAAGGCCGGCCGAACGGGGCCGGGCTGCTGCTGACATAAGTCACAGATACCGAAACTATGTGCCTGATAATGATATAATTAGCGGATCAGAGGTTTCTGGCTGCTGCGGACTTCAAAAGCTTTGGAAGAAGCCCGCAGTCTCTCCTGTAGCCGTCAGGACTGAAGCAGACATTTTTGTTTAATCACCACATACAGTAACTAGAAAGGGGGGCAGACAGAAGAGCATTGTTCCCTGTTTCAAAATACCAGTCCCCTCCTGGCCTTCCACGTGCCCCAGGAAGAAACTTTATGAAACGGCAGAAATAGAGTTTTAATACAGTAACACAAAAGTCCATTCAACTTGCTCAAATGTGGCTCCAATTAAAAAAAAAGAGTTGTTAGAGCTTTCCTAGTTACCTGTCAAAATTTTATTAGACTGTTTTAGGTCACTGAAAATATAGTCTTTCAAATAGGCTCTCGTAAACATTGAAGCAGCATTCTACTTGTATTCAGCTTTTTTCTGCAAGAGGTCAAAACTGACTTTAAATCTGTTTTATGTCTACTTTCAATCTGTCTGTGGAAATTGTCAGACTTAGGGATCTGCAGTCATCACCACTTAAGACCAGTGAGCTTTATGCAAAAGAGCAAGAAGCTTGGAAAGAGGAGTAAAGAGCTTCTGCGAAGCAGGCTTCTGACTGGAAGGTCCTACTTACTGGAGAAGGGACCTGGGCCCAGCCCAGGACAGCAGCAAGACAGGACAGGAGTAAGACCTCCGGCTTTGCGTGGTGGCACTCAGTGCCAAAGATCTGTGTTTAGTTGGCTGGGTTTTTAGACCTGAAGCATTAGCAGATGCTGGTGAAAGCTGAGCGTTCGGTCCGGCGGCCTGGAATTTGGACAGATAGTTAAATGAGACCTGTTACTCAGGCACTCACGGGAGGAGGGAGGGAGGAAGAAAGGCGAGGCTGGGAAGAGGTTTGTAAAGCGGTAGTGCCCCGTTTTGGTGTTGGTGTTGGTGTTCAATTTCAGGGCGGCGGTTTCTGTAACCAGGCTGAACTTCAGAGGAGGAAGCTTGGGAGAGGTGTGTACCCGAGTTCAGTTCACAGCAGCTTCAGCCGTGGCAGGTGACAGTGGCCGCGGTCCACCGGGTCAGATAGCGTGTGAGCGAGCGCTCCCAGAGCCAGATAATTTCAACGAGAAATTGACGTGGAAGCCTCAGATCTTGCGCTGTGACTTGCAACTCACAAACTAAGTTTTATAAAGGAAACTTTTAATCACTTCCCATAGAAAAATTTGAGGTTTCCTTAAGGATTTTTCATTCAACCAGCAGAGGCTTTTCAGTTTCAGTGTTTCCCCTTTTAGATCCCATGTTGAATTACACATAAAACTGGGGAGTCTGGGGTGGTGGTGGGGGGAGTGAGCCTTGCCGTTTTACCCCCTCCTCCCTGCTCCCAGTTTTATGACTTTCCATTTGGGCTGAAAGAAATTGACTTTGGCAAGCAAACCACTAATTGTAAACTGCCTAGTTCCTGTTTTACAATATACTGACTAAAAGCTCCCCTGCATGCATAGATCTTTATAGGCAAAGTTTGCCTTTTCTAGAGAGGTTGCAAATAGCTACCCAGTTTCATAGTTTTCAGACCCCCTGACGGGAGCAACTTGTAGATTGCTGTGTTTCTGGTTAGTAGCTTTATGAGATGTTAGCTAAAGCTCTTACATCTCAGTGCAGCCCTTTGAGGTAGTAACCAATTCAGCAGCTGCAATCAAATACTCACACTGACAGAATCTAAAAGCGTAGCATTTCATGTTGTACGGTCACGTAGGATTAAATGAGTAAATAATGTAATTTACCTTACGGTAGGAGAAATTATGGGGATGATTATTTTGCTTCAGAAACAAAAGTGTTATTTTTCATTATTCGCTAACTTATCCTAAATTGAACTTTTCTCTGCTACATGGATTAATACGTTTCTAAGATGATATTTCCCTGGCTTGGGATTCAAGCACCGGCTTGCACAAAGGGCTTTCCCCGTCCACGTGGACTGCCCTTCAAAGCCTTCAGCTGAATATTCTCTAGAGTGAGTGTCTTTGAGATGGGGATTTAGCAGTTGCTTAAGTGGATGCCTTATCGGGTCTCTGAAGCAGTTTGATGCAGTTTCCCCTTGTTTTCAGGTGAAATCAGATGCTACTGCGATGCCGCCCACTGCGTGGCTACTGGTTATATGTGTAAATCTGAGCTGAGCGCCTGCTTCTCCAAACTTCTTGATCCTCAGAACACAAATTCCCCTCTCACGCATGGCTGCCTGGACTCTCTTGCAAGCACAGCAGATGTCTGCCAAGCCAGACAGGCCCACAACCACTCTGGCAGCACTGTGCCCACGCTGGAGTGCTGCCACGAGGACATGTGCAATTACAGGGGGCTGCAGGACGTCCTCGCCCCTCCCAAGGGGGAGGCCTCAGGTAGGGAGAAGCCCTCTGACCGAACCCTTGCCTGGTCTCTAGGCTTGTGACAGCCATGACTTGGCCTGCCTGCTACTGATTTTGTTGTTAATGTAATTAGGGATAGCACAGGGAGAAGCATGGCTGGGTGCAAAGGGGCATCTCTACTGGGTAGCTTTCGTGTCTGCGTGAGCGTTAGATGTCTGTCTGCATAATAGGTTTTGCCTGTTTTTCCAACATTTTGAAGCCACTAAGAGACCATTACTAATCAGTAATGACAGTTCGTAAACAAATGTTTTTGGAAGCTTCTCTGCCACACTGGCAACATTTCTGTTCTAAATATTGATTGACTTGTAAGCTTCTCTTTAATGGGGTGCCACGTTGAAAACGGAGGGGTGCCCGCGAATGTCTCCAGGAGGGCTTGATCATTTTGCTTGTGTTCCTTTAGGACAAGGGAACAGGTATCAGCATGATGGGAGCAGAAACCTCATCACCAAAGTGCAGGAGCTGACGTCCTCCAAAGAGCTGTGGTTCCGGGCGGCGGTGATCGCCGTTCCCATCGCGGGGGGGCTGATCTTAGTGCTGCTGATTATGTTGGCCTTGAGGATGCTGCGGAGTGAGAGCAAGAGGCTGCAGGACCAGCGGCAGCAGATGCTGTCCCGTTTGCACTACAGCTTTCATGGGCACCACTCCAAAAAGGGGCAGGTGGCAAAGCTAGACTTGGAGTGCATGGTGCCCGTGACCGGCCATGAGAACTGCTGTCTGACCTGCGACAAGACGAGACAGGCTGATCTCAGCCACGACCGGATCCTGTCGCTTGTGCACTGGGGCATGTACAGTGGGCACGGGAAGCTGGAGTTCGTATGACGGGGTCTCACGGAACTGGACTTCTGGGACCCTTTGAGTTCTGCTGGCCAGGAGCACTTTATCTGAAGAAAAACAAACTCGCGTCATGACCTTCGAGAGGTAGAATGACCTCCGCAAACAGAATCTTGGATATTTCTTCTGAAGGATTATTTGCACAGACTTAAATACAGTCAAAATGTATTATTTGCTTTAAAAGTATAAAAAGCAAACAGAAGACTCTCTACACTGTTACCAGGGTTATTTGCATCCAGAGGGAGCTGGAATCGAGTACCTAAATAAAAGAAAGTGTGCTCTGTGTAAGCTCCTACATCTTGATTTATCATAGAGATTAAAAAAAAAAAAAATATATATATATATATATATATATATATATATATATATATATAGTCTGAAATTTTGCGGTGTCTTGTCATAAATTAAAAACTAAGCAGGAAAGGTAAGGAACTACATATTAATGATACAAATGAAGACCTATCATTGCCCGGAGTATAGGATCTCAACTATAGATTTCGGCTTAACTTTTTCATTTTTATTTTTTTTTTAAACAAGACCAAGATCTCGTTTTTTCTTACATGGCACGTGTGTCATTTTCTTACAGTGTGGAGAATTTCTAAATGTGTACTGCCCATCATTCAGTGTCTTACCCACAATTTTTTGTTAGGATAATGCTGGTTTTTAACTTTCATCTAATAGAAATCAGAAACTTACTTATACCAGGTCAGATATCACTGATCAATTTCTGAAGTTGCCTTAGCAAAGAGTGGTATTTATCAACTTGATCTAGGTGCTCTGGAATATGTTTTTAAATGTGTCTACCTCCAATCAAAAAAGGAAAAAAAGCTTAACTAAATGAAACTTTTTTTTGGTAAAGTTAGTCACTGTCTACTTTTACTTCTTAATTCATCAGTTTATTCTGTCTCAAGCCTAATTTAATATTTTGGACCCCAAATTAGCCAAACATGATTGTACCATGTTCCTAGTTTTTAAGCCTTCCTTCCACACAGTGTTATTATTATTTTTTTTACTTCTCAATCTTCAGAAGGATTTTCAAGAGTGAATGTTATATATCGAGATTTAAATAACAATTTCCTCCCCAAATGATTCTTTTATTTATATAATCAAATAGACTTGGTTTTAGCCACTAACACACTATGTAACAGTGTTTCCACTCCTGGAGGACTTCGGCAATATAGCCCAGCCTGAATTTAAACCCATGCCACATTTGTTTACTTTTCCCCCCAGATGGGTCTTTGCTATCTTAAATGTGAGAGTAATTTGTAGGTTCTTTTCTCAATACTTTTGTATATTTGAAACTTTTGCTTAAAAATTAACCTATAGCCTGCATATTTGAGTACATGTGGGGTTTTCTTTTACAAATGTTAAAGGATGTTTTGCATTTTTTTCTGGGATATTTTATGATCAGTATAATTTGGGTCCCTTAAGAAGACAGGTGCAGTCACCCAGTTGATGAAAGAACCTGAGTTGAAATGACTAGTCTAAAAATGAATACCTAGGTTATTTAGGAACTAGTGGACCACAGCCCCAAACAAATTAGGCTATGGAATAAATATGCGTTTTAATAAATGGCATTCGTATTGTGCTTTTTGAGATTGACAATTCTTGCTCGCATGACTTACAATTTATAAAAGGTATTACGTTTTATGTGTGTCAATTTTTGAGGGAGCCAACTCTCCAAACCTGAGAGAAGAGAATGGATCAAAATGGCCAGTTGGTGAAATTTCCACCCTCACCGCCTCTTCCAAGCTTTAGATCAAATTACAGTAATTTTGTAGCCTGAAGGTTGAAGGGCTTCTTGCCCCTCCCGCGTCCCTCCCTTGCTTGGCCTGCTATTCTTCTTTATTCACCCCATTTCTTCCAAATACCAGTTAACTAGGAACTCAGGAATTCATTAGGAAATGAATAGAACAGTGAAGGACTGAAATTTATGCTCTTGGAAACACTTTGAAATCAGTGAATTCCATCCTCCAGGAAGGCCTGCATCTGGGCTGGTGCTAAGATCAGGGAAGTTTAGTGGCAGGTGAATACAAAGTGTCTCCACGTGGTTCTGTTTGGGCTGAGCTGCTTCCTGTTCTTTCTTGCCTAAAGGAGGCTGTTTACACCTCCCTGTTGGTGGGACGGTGGCTCTGTGCTCAGGGCGTCCTCAAGTTGTAGCCACGTAATAGGCAGGACCTGTCTCCTTCCGTAATAACAAACCCTCTCCCTTTGCTATCTCCTTATTTAGTATTTGGACACGTTCTTGCCACCAGTTTTAAAGTCGGATCTGCACATAACTTGGACTTTTGACGAAAATATTGCAGGTTTCTCCACTTTGATTTTTCTAAGAACTAAATATAGTGTCTACTTTCGGTTCCCTACGAGAGGGTAGAGGTTGCCAAGAGCGGAGATAGAGGACCCTTCATGAAATAATGACCTAGCTGATTCGGTGATGTAAGGATGGTGATGGATTTGTCTTTCCCTCATAGAGATGTTTGCCATTACTCTGAGGTGTCAGGACATGGCTGGGCTTACCAGGAACGGTCCTTGTTTAATATTGACATAGAACTCCCCCCAAAAGTATTTTTCCCTTTCTAAGTGGAAATGTGCCCAAACCAGAGACAAATGGGACCAAATTTGCCATGATGTTTCTGTACGTACACCCCTTAAACATTTCTGCCCCTTTTGAAAAAATTGATCTGTCCATGGTCACATCTTTTATGTGATTTTTCCTCCCTTATTTTGAATGGCTCAGAGGCTTCCTAGAAATTGACTGGTGTGTCTCTAATTTCTGCTGAACTGATTTTATTAAAAACACTGCACCATAGGGGGTTTGACCTCCCTCCTAAAATACCAAACATGTCTGCTTTAGAAAATCACAAAGCTCTCCTCTGAAGAGCTTGTAAATCTGGTTTCAATATGGCTTGATTATAGACTAAAAGCTTGAAAGCAGTGGCATCTAGTATCATGAGTCTGGAACTAGCCTTTTTGGGGCCAGGACAGCTTTTTTTCCTTAGAGCCTCTAATTGTTCTTCTGTGTCTCTTAGCCCAAATAACTTTAAACATACAAAAGCTACGTGGTATGATGGGGTTGAACTCATCCAAGGTAGCAGTCCAGAGCACTTGCGGGTCTCACAGCCTGGGTTCCTATGCTTCTCTGTTCCCGCTAGACGTGTGAACTTGGGCACATTACTTAGGCTCTTTAGATACTCAGTTCAGTTACCCACACAACGGGGGCTGTAATTACACTTTATGTGATTCTTGCGAGGAGGTGTAGGAGGCGGTATTCCTGCTAATACACGAGTCTTGGATGAACTCAAGTCCCTCCGCCCCCCCACCAAGTCCTCAAAATTGGAGAACTGATACCTGTTATTTATACAGTGGATATTTTTATTTTGCTCTTTAGTATTTCAGATCTTTGCATATTTGAGGTTTGCAAGCCTTTCTTCAGTTGCCTGCAGACTGGATTTAACTTTTTAAATATTCACTTACAATTGACTGCTTTTAGCCTCTCCTAGCTACAGATCATGTTGGTTTGTAATTGTTTCCTTTTGCGATAATCTGGACGGCACTGATAGGAACGTTTTCATTGTGTGCACCTATCCCGTTGGATGTTTGACGGAAGGAAGTTCTCTCAGAGTTTCAGCTTCTCCAGGCGCTTAATCCATTGAGAAAACCACAAAAGCCAAGTTAGGTGACAGAGTGCGTCAGAATTGCTTGAACAGTTTGTGTCTGATGCATTCTGAGCAAGTGCTACTATCAATTACAATTTGCCCCGTAGGTGTTCCCGACAAAATACAGCGGTTCCACTGGTTTGGAGGACTTTGTGAATGTTTTTTGGGGGCGCCCTACTTAGTAAACAATCTACTTAATTTCCCTGGGTGAAGTTAATTTAGTTATTACTCTGTGGGTCACAGTCATCATGAGAAAAAGAACTGCTGCAACACCAACTCACTCCCTTCCTTCCACCCAGTTCATTCTGTGGATGTTGCCCTCACTGCTGACAAAAAAAACAGACCCTCGATCTGAGAATCTGAGATCCAATGCAATAATGAAATTAAATGCTCTTTCGAGTTTTGACAACTCTTTATTTGAGGTACAGTTTTAGACTAACCACAACCTTAGAGCCTGTAATTGTTAATTTGCTAACACTGCACGGTTCTGCAGTGCGGTGGTATCATTCACTTGTCTGCCATTCCAGAAATTTGGAGATAGAATTGGGAAGGGGGACAGAGCTGAGTTTAACCAGATAGTAGGGTTTACTTGCAGCAAGGCAGCAATTTTCCAGTGGTTCTGCTTTGTAACCTTTAGAAGTTTTTGTTACTTGGGGAGGGCTACCAACCTTACAGCTGCAAACGTTGCCCTTTATGTGAATATGAATGGGGATAACCAGATAGGTATTGATGAGCAGTCTTGGAGATACTTTGAATGAGCAGTTAGGTAACGTCTCAAGGCATTTAAGGAGATTCCTTAAGACTTCAGGGAGATTCAGTCTACCTAGCAGCCAGCGGCCAGATGGCCTCTGGGGGCTATTTCAAATTGTATTTAGTTGCCTGTATCTTGCAGATTAGATTGCTATTGGACTAAGCCAGAGCAGAACCCTGGGAAGACGAGTTGATAACTATTTATCACACACCGTATGTATACACACAGGCCATGCCAGCCAAATGGTCTTTGTAATCCTGGAATGATTTTACATTTAACAAATTTCAGGGGGGCGTGTAAGTAGATGTTGGAATTTGTCAGTGATTTGTTTTTAGACACTTGAAGACTACGTTAGTTGTGATGAATTAACCAAGTCAGAGGCTGTCGTGTGGGTTTACTCGGAAAGATCTCGCGTTACAAACCTAATGGGACAAAAATTGTGTTAGCAGTCAAAACCAAGAGGAATACAGAAAACTGGTCTCTTCTCCTTGGCATTTCCCTGGGGACTAATGAGGACAGTGGAGAAACACCACACTTCAAGCCGTTTCTGCCTTTTCAAGCATTAGACGTTCAGGAGGAAACCATTTTTACTAAATGCAGTGGATGTAATTTTGATACCGTAGACTTTAACTCACTGTCGCCTTGGCGAATGGGGTATTTCTCACCTGGATTTAGGGATTAAACTGAACTCCACGTGGGGAGGAGCTACCATCAGTCACCTCTGTAGGTTTCCACAATCCAAGGAGAGAGTGAGATGAAGGACAGATCAAGGCTTCTTGTCAACAGGCATCTGAATTTAGACTGTCGGTAAATAAAGAAACATTGTCTTTCTGTTTGTTTCTCTACCCCAGACTACAGTTTCCCAGATGTGTAATTTTTTTCTATGGGAAGCCTAAAGGAAAGCAGATTGCTAGTGAAGGGAGAAGCCACTGAGGCGTGGCCCAATCCGCTCAGCCACCTTTTAACGTTAGCACAGCCTCCAGGTTAATTGAAGGAAACTGATTCTCACCAAAAAGCATATCCTCCCCCTACCATGAAACCAAGAGCTGTACTTTCATCTTAGTATTTTTAAATATCCAAGATTTTCATCAAATATGGTTTCTCTAAGGAGTCAGGAGTAAGTGCCCGAGAGCTGTGCTCATCACAAAGCTCAGGGATCTGGAACTTGCAGGCGGATACACTATTTCATCTTCAGTGGCCTGTCTCAGCCCCACTGGGGCAACTTCAGCGAATTCTTTTTCTTCTCCTGGAAATGAGCCTCTGACCAGATGCTATAATAAAAGCAAAGAATAGTCTGCTGTGTCTTTTATTCAAGGACACACCAAAAGTTATAAATAAATTACCTGCCCCCTTCAAACGTTTAGCATTTTCATCTGAAAATGCTTTTACTTCAAAAGTCAAGTGGTTCTGGTGCATCCATTTACAGTTTTATAAATTAGACTTTGTATAGCTTTCTTTTATTACATTATTATATAGTTTTTATTATTGTGATATAGTTATTATACTATTTTTATATTATTTCATTGTTTTTTATTATTATATAGTTTATTATATTGTATATATATATTATTTCTCTTAAGAAACTTAGTCATGCATAGATAACTTAACCAGAGGTAAATTTAAAATGTGTAGAGGGTGATCACTCATGCCTTTCCAATCCTTACATTATTTCTAGTTTCCCGTATTCCTTTTATTTATTTAAAAACATTTTATATGTACCTGTATTTGTATTTTCCGTGAGTCCTGGCTCAGAGCAGCGTCAGCCCGCTTCCAGCCGTGTTTGTCAGAAATACGAATGAAGTGTGGAAAACAGGAACGCCATTTCTTCAAAAGCTGCACTGTTGTCGGCCAACATTTTCAAAGGCAAATTTTCTGCAAAACCTGCCGTGGCAGCGATCCTGCGGGTCTCCCCTGGGACTCTTCGTGTCCCGCTACGATGTCACAGGAGGACAAAGCACGGAGGTGGCACTGCTGTCGGGGGCCATCTGAAGGGGGTTGTCCATCCCTGCGGGATGCTAAATGTCAAGGGTCATTTCCCGGGCCTGACGCTTGATTGTGAAGCAGGTTAGGAGGTCAGTCTTTCCAGGCGCTGGCTTGTGACAAGCACTAGAGGTGGACCATAAACCGCCCGCCCCCCATCCTCACCCACCTTGTTTAACCACAGGAGGCTGTTGGTTGGCATTTGTATGCAAATTGGGGTGAGTACCTAACCGGTGGCTTTGAAATGTTCAGTTTGTTTATCCCAACGTGGGAAGCCCGGCCTTTTCTTGGTGGGGGAAGATTTATGGGGCTCTTATTCGCGGCCCTCAGCAGTGAATGAAGTCCAGCAGTGACCGACACCCTCGGCGTTTTCATTCGCTCACACTGGCCTTCGGAAGTGCAAGTGGCCGCTGGTCCCTGGCCTGACCTGGACGGAGGGGCCCCGGGGAGCCGCCGGCTTTCCGGTGGTGGAGCTCCCCCCCAACCCTGCTCCCGGCTGGGCCTGAGCCACCAAAGCAGCAGGCAACCGAAAGGGGAAAAGTCCTGTCTTCAGAATATCCATCACATAAATACTGTGTCTGGAAAAAAATAAATTGGCCATTTCCCTTGGCTTCCTCTCCCCACCTATTCTGGGAAAAGGCCCCTCCTTCCAGGGCTTGACGAAGATCTGCCATGAAGTCTCTCCCTAGGTGGGTCTTTGTGGGAACTTGCTTTAGTCAAAAGCAGTCGTTCAAAGTGCTCGTCCTGACGTTTTTAATCGTCTGTACGGGGGCCATGGTGGTAGGTTTTGGCTTGTGAGGGACCTGGGTTTGCATCCCGACTTGGCTTGTTACCTGTGGTGGGACCTCAGCCTAACTAACCACTGTTTCCTCACTGACACGCGAAGATAATAATGTTCTCAGCACTTTGGGCTGTTGGGAGGATTAACTAAGATAATGAAAATAAAGGTTTAGCTCAATCCTTTGCGGAGTTGTAAATGTTAGCCGTTACGACGAGATGTTGTTCCTTCATAAACCCTCACAATGCTTACAACAGACGCACAGGTGCCCGGGGGTCCACATGCCCACTTTACAGACCAAGAGACAGACTGGATAGTTTCAAAGATCCAGTGACGTGCCGTTGTTTTTATTATTATTATTATTAATTTATTTTTTTTGCGGTACGCGGTCCTCTCACTTCTGCGGCCTCTCCCGTTGTGGAGCACAGGCTCCGGACGCGCAGGCTCAGCGGCCACGGCCCATGGGCCCAGCCGCTCCGCGGCATGTGGGACCTTCCCGGACCGGGGCACGAGCCCGCGTCCCCTGCATCGGCAGGCGGACTCTCTACCACTGCGCCCCCAGGGAAGCCCCGTGCCGTCGTCTTTGGGCCCTTCCCGGACCGGGGCACGAACCCGCGTCCCCTGCATCGGCAGGCGGACTCTCAACCACTGCGCCCCCAGGGAAGCCCCGTGCCGTCGTCTTTATATGCGTGTCTTTAATTTGTCCAGGTTAACCTTCCACGTTTATAGTTGGCTCAAGACAGTAGGAGAGTACTTAATTTTAATTGAAAAAAATATGGAAACTACAATATCTCTTGTAGGAAAAGTTTACTTATTAGGAACCCCTGTGATGTCTCCATCAGCACAGAGCAGATTGTGTAACACTCTCCACAATCAGGGAGGGCATGTTATCTGCTCCCTGACAACAAATGCCTGTTTTTGCACATTCTGTTAATGAATACACACCTCTCGAGTGTGCTAGTTTGCCTGGCTGGCCTAGTGACAGAGGGGCCGGCCACAGTCCACAGCTTCGAGCCCAGGTAGCACAAGCACGTGGCCTGGCCCCCTGTTTTGCCACTCGGGGGTCCGTGTGCCGAGCTGGTGAGAGTCACCTCCACAGGAAGGCGAGAGGCATATTAGGATTTTGTTCCGGACCATTCCTGGGTTCCATAAGCTCAGTGAGGACTGCTCTCACGAGAATCTGTGCTTGTATGGAATCTGTTGGCCTAAAACCACATTGCAGGGACTTCCCTGGTGGCGCAGTGGTTAAGGATCTGCCTGCCAGTGCAGGGGACACGGGTTCGAGCCCTGGTCTGGGAAGAGGCCACATGCAGTGAAGCAACTAAGCCCATGCGCCACAACTACTGCTCTTGAGCTCTAGAGCCTGTGAGCCACAACTACTGAGCCCACGAGCCACAACTGCTGAAGCCCACGCGCCTAGAGCCCGTGCTCCGCAACAAGAGAAGCCACCGCAATGAGAAGCCCGTGCCCTGCAACGAGGAGCAGCCCCCGCTCGCCATAACTGGAGACAGCCCTGCGCAGCAACGAAGACCCAACGCAGCCAAAAATAAATAAATAAATTTATTTAAAAAAACACACTGCAGCTTTGATAATAGGAGAACCAATCATAAATCCCCCAATTTGTCATTTATTTTTCCTTATGAGGATTGTGGTGACACCGGTCGTCCTGTGTCTCTGAGTGTTCCTGTAGGCCAGCCTCATGGGCATGTCACTTAAGAAGTTGACAGATCAGCGGGGCTTCCCCAGCTCAGGGCTCTGTCTGTGGGTCCCATGTCTGTCGACACAGCGCCTTCAAGCAGTGCCAGCCTCTTCCTGGACCGCCTGCGTGTGAGAGGCGGATGGCAGGTGCAGCACGTCTCTCTTTAGCTCTGGAACCGTTCCCCCCATCCTAGGTATTTTGCCCCTTGTTTCTTCAGACCCGCTTGGATGTGGCTTGCATTGTTAATGATTAACGTCAGGCCCCCATCTCTCCCCCTAGGCTTGGGGTGTCTTGTCTGTGACACTCCACAGCTCAGGCCATCTCTCTGGGCTCTGCATCAGGCCGGTTTCGAACTCTTTTGCTCTCACTTAATGTCATGTTTCTCCTGTGAGCATGTCTCTAGGTTTGGCTTTTCTGCCTAGCCTGTTTGTCTTCCAGTAATATGATTGGACACAGACCTTTCACTTCGGCTTTAACTGGGATGCCCTCTGTGTCAGCCCTGGTGCCATGATGTCAAGCTGGCCAACCAGTGCTGGACCAGGCCTGAGTCACCCTGCCTGCCTGGGCCTGGAAACACTGGACTCTTGCTTAGATGCAAACTTGGCTTCACACTCAAGAATCACATGTTAATTAACCTCACCTAGACACATCTAACCCTACATTTCCTGGTGGGCGTTCCTTACCCGATGATAATGTAGGATTGGACCCTGTGGACTTAGGGGGTCAGAGGTAAGCTGGAGTCCACTGGCCAAGACAGTGGTTGAAGGAGGAGACCCGCACCATTGGGAGTGAGGACACACCGGCAGTTTCTCTGGTGCCCCTGAGCTCATCACAAAAGGGGATGTCCGTTTTTTCCGGGCCCTGGTCTGACGGTTTGCACTGAAATCTGTTATAATTGCTCTAATTCTTGCTGCAGGCAGAACAATTTAGGCTCATCCACTCTTTGGTTCTCTGCGGTGACATTTCCAGTCCCCTCCAGCCTGCTAAGCTGCCCGTGAGAGGGAGAAATAAGTCTTCCACACCCACCGGGGAGGCTTCTCTAAGGAGCCAAGGGGGCGCTCCTGGCAGAGCCGCGGGAGAAACGAAGAGACCTGCGCCTTCCCAAGCGTGCCAGCTCCCCGTGGCTGGAGTCTACCTGAATTCATAGGCCCAGGAGCCACCAGCTGGATCTGGTCGGATGAGATGTTACAGGTTTTCTGGCCAAACTGTTGGCCCACAGAGGCAGCTGGTCAGGCTGTCAGCCCCTGGCTCCCCTGGCAGGGTGGTTCAAGCCCAAGCTGTCAGAGCGGGTGAGCACCCCACCTTGGCCAGGCCTAGTGGGGATGTGCACCCCAGAAAGCCCACGGGCTTCTGCCGCAGGCTCCTTGACGCCCTGTGCCAAGGTGGGGTCTGGGCAGTGCTGGCCTCAGGCTGGTTGAGGACGCACCGCAGCCTTGGCAGCCCGTGGAGAGGGGCTGCAGAGCCTTCCTGCGTGTTCTGGACCATTCCTTGGGTAGCACGATGATCCCTGCACAGCGCAGCGATCGATAAAAGCTACCACAGCTACTGCTGTTTCTCTGCTAACATCTTTCTCTTGGCCCCTGTTCGCTATGGTGCATCTATGATGAAGTCGGTTCTTAGTTTTTGAAAAAGAAGCCATTTGTTCAAAAATTCCACACTGACTAGTGAGACTGAGTCAATCATGCCATCTTTCAGCTTCTTTTTTTTCATTTGTAAAATGAGAGTCACAATAACACTGTTTCCTTCCCACCTTAGAAGTATGCTATGGGAATTCTGCACGGCTAGCAAGGCCTTCTGAGCTCCTTGGGAAAGGCACTATAAAATAAAAATCACTGTTAAGGTACTATTTTGAAATAAAGAGAAAGATTCTCGTGTTTCTGTATTTTTATTTCTTTTATACTTTTTGTTCTATTACTCTTTCAATATCGGTTTTGAATCATTTCTCCTCTCTCTAATATTTATAATGAAACCATAAAATTTGCTTTAAGGAGACAGAACATGGTTTACATAGCAGTTACAAGGTTAGGGCCATCTTTCCTTTTTTCCACCAGTACAAGCATTACCTGTTTGGAATATTGATTCTAATTGAATTTACATTTACAGAAAACCTCAGGCTTAGAATTTGGGCCAAGGTGGGTAGAGAGAAAAGTCCAAACAGTATAATTATCAAAAGTGGTAGCGGCACTGTTGCGTATAGCCTGAACCAAACATGCTGACTTTTCTTAATGTCCCGAATAAAAATGAAACAAAACAAAACATCAAGTTCAGCAACAACAACAACCAAAAAAAAAAAAAAAGGAAGGCAGGAAAGAAAAAGAAAATGACGCAACAAAACAAAAACCTTAGAATTCTGCTTAAAAATCACCTTAACCTTTGTACTTTTCTGCTACTTAAGGCAAATATTATATAGCAATGAAATTGTCTTTTGTTTTTGAAAATTTTCTGCAATTAGCTGAAATGTTAAGATTAGTAGACTGTGTCATGGTTAGAACGAGAAGAAGAAATATTTATGTTTCTTGTTCACCTACACCTAAGTGTTTAATACTTAAATATTGCAAATTGGGGTCTTTTTCTGCCTACCCCACAGTTGGAAGAAACTGACTAAATGGCTTGCCCAAGGCAAATGTCGGGAACAGGGATTTCTGCCTAGGACTACATTCCCAGGCCACATTCTCCTAATAGGTCCTGAGAGATTGTGAGAAAAATAAAATCAAGTTCACAAAGTTTTATTTCTGAACGGAAACTGGACAATGGCACTTTGTGTGAAATAGGGTCTCTACCTTTCAGGAAGGCAAAACCACATTAAACCCAAATCACATAATTTCTGCCAAGTCTCACCTCATCCCTCCCAGTGGAGCCAGGAAGGAATTGTCTGCCTGGCCTATTTCTGGGGTTTGGGGGATGAGAAATTTCTTCTCTTCTTTCGAGGTTTAATTCCTTGAGGGAAGAGCCCATGTTTTATACGTTGTTCTGACAGCAATGGGGAAAAAGTATTTTCATTCTTCTCTCTGATGACCCCCTCACTCTGGAGATAAGGAGAGGCCCCTCTTAACTTGCCTTTTTCTGGCCTTTGGGAGGAGCAGAGAGAGGCGGTAAAAGTAAAGTCTCATCCCCTCTCTTACTCCTGGTTACTTCTTACAAACCACCCTTCTAGCCAAAAGAGGCAGAAATCTATTGATTTGAGTGACCTCTGTAGTTTATATTAGTGAACCTTCCTGAAAGATTTCCCGCCCCTCCCCGGAAACATAGACACACTCGTAGGGAAAAAAAAGATGTGTTGAATTTATTACTAGTCTTGATTTTTAATTCTTAGCTAAGAACAGGGGGTTCCTGGTACAATTTCAGTGAATAGTATCAGGATATATTTTGCAAAGTCATATAATGTCAGACTTCATGTAAATTGTATTTCTAAAGCCTCAGTAGCATTTAGACACTGTAATTATATCCGGACAGTGTCTTTTTCAGCAAGAGACTCAAACAGCTTTCTTCACGGTCGTGCTTTGACATCTTCATTCTCTTTACTTATAATGCTATCTGAAAAGTATTTCCTTTCAGATTACAGTCAGTGATCACAACATAGGTAACTTTTTACACAATTCGACTCATGGAAGGGTAGCATTCCGTGCCAGAATAATCAAAAAGTCCAGTGACATTTAGCCTCTCACAGAAAGATGAATATTTGATATTTCAGAACTAAAGTGAAACAGCATGAAAAGAGTTGTCAGGTGCTGATAAAATGCTAGAATCAGAAAGATAAGATGTTAGGTTACATAGAGTCTAGCAGACAAAGGGTCACCAGCATGCCTAGCATATAAAAGGTCAATGTTTAACTTTTCCAAGTTTTGCTTAAATTAAATGTATAAGAGAGGGAGAGAGAGAAAATTCTTGGTTGGATATTTTGACACATTCAAAGGTGCTCTGGATGGAGAATGAGAACAACCATTTTCAAAAAGACTTCGTGTGCTCCGTACGCAGACCTGCCTCATCTTGGTTTTCTGTATTCCATGGTTGCATGTACATCCAGAGAGAGAGAGAGAGAGAGAGAGAGAGAGAGAGAGAGAGAGAGAGAGAGAGGGAGGGAGGGAGGAAAACATACAGGAATATTAGAAGACTAGGAGGAAATTAAATTTTTTTCTTGGGCGTGGAAAAAGGAAACAAAAGGAACAGATTAACATTTAATAAAACAAGCCCCAGGGTCCCACGTGGGCTCCCAAGCAGCAATTAAATCTGGCGTCTAGAGCTTTGAGAGATCAGACTTCGGTGTAAAGAGATGCAGGGGTGCCAACAAAGACTCTCTCCCCAGGGTGTGTATTGATTTGCAGCAAAGTTAGACGCCGGCCCTTCTAGACTCTTGGGTTCCTCGCCATTTTTTATAGCTCCTTTCATTTTCCTTGGCTCCAATGGCAAAACTGTAGGACCAGGTGACTTGAAGTGTGGTCCATGGCTGGAGCTGGTCCGTGAAGTGTTTTGCATCTTCATAATGAGATGAGCACAGAATGGGAGTAAACGTCTAGAAACTTCTTTAACAATTTGATGGAGTCATTTTGTGTTTGTTGAATCTAATAAAAGAAAAATGGGGCTTCATTTTGTATATCTTTGGTTTTAATTTAATTTCAGCCAGTAATTTATTTTGATTATATTTTACAAAATATCAGTCTGTGATATAAGCTGGGGAAAAAATGGCTTTATATCACAGATGGTTTGAGAGTCACTGCTCTGGAGAACCAGGAGATAATTTTTTTTGGAAAAGGTTTCACCCTCCTCCAAATGTGGATGGAGTTTATGAAGCGAAAGAGGGTCAAACATTTCTCACCCTGAAGAGCGCAGTTAGCAACGATGACCTCTAGTGAGGGGCATTCTTTAGAGCAGTGATTCTCAAACATATTTGTTTTAGGACTCTTATACACTTAAAAAATGCAATTTCCAATTGTTCATTACAAATATACAGAAACAGAGTTGTTTTTTTAAATTGTTATCTTTGTATTCTGTGACCTTATTAACCTCACATATTTGGTCTAGTAGTGTTTTTTAATAGATTCCTTGTGACTTCCTACAGAGATAGTCATGTCATCCCAGAGTAAGGCAGTTTTATTTCTTCTTTTATAATCTGTATTACCTTTTTTCTTTTTCTTGCCTAATTTCCCTGACTAAGGCCTCCATTATAATGTTGGGTAGGAGTGATGGAAGCAGACATCCTCGCCCTGTTCCCAATCTTAGGGGGAAAGCATTAAGTTTTTCACTATTAAGTATGATAGTAGCTGTAGTTTTGAAGAATGTACTTTATGAAACTGAGGAAAGTCCCTTCAATCCCTAATTTGCAGCAAGTTTTTATCCTGCATGGATGTTCAGTTCTATCAAGGCTCTCTCTGCATCTATAGAGATAATCATGTGGTTTTTCTTCTTTTGTCTGCTGATATGATGAACTACATTGCTTTTTGAATTTTGAGTCAGCTTTGCATGCTCAGGATAAACTCCACTTATTCAAATACGTTGTCATTTTTATATGTTACTGAATTAAATTTGCTAGTATTTGGTTGAGGATTTTGCATTTATGTTCATAATGTATATTGGTATGTAGTTATTTTTCCTTGCAATGTTTTTGTCTGGTTTGGGTATCTGGGTAATGCTGAGAGATGGGAATGAGTTGGGAAGTGCTGCTTTGAAAGAGTTTGTTTAGAATTGGTATTTATCTCCCTTAAGAATGTTCCATAAAATATTCTGTGAAGCAATTTGGACTTGGAGGTTTTTTGTTTTTTTGTTTTTAATTGAAAGGCTAAGAATTCAATTGCTTAAATAGATATGGAACTGTTCAAATCACCCATTTCTTCCTGAGTCATCTTTGGAGTTGATGCCTTTCAAGGAATTTGTCCATTTCATCCAAGTTGAATTTATGGGCATAGGGTTATTTCTAACATTACCTTACTATCCCATTAACTTTTGTAGGATATGTAGTAAAGTCCTCTCTTATTCTCCATATTAGTAATTTGTGTCTTCCTTCTCTTTTCTCTCATTAAATTTGATTAGAGGTTTATCAGTTTTATTGATATAAAAATGGCTTTGGCTTCCTTGGTTTTCTCTATTATTTAAAATTTTACATCCCACTGATTCTCTAACTTTTATTATTTCCTTCATTCTGCTCGTGTTGGATTTAGTTCGCTCTCCTTTTCTGTCTTCTTAAGGTGGAAGCCTATGTAATTGATGTAAGCCTTCTTTTTCTAATGTAAGCATTTAATGCTATAAATTTCTCTCTAAACACTGCTTTAGCTGTATCTCACGAATTTTTATATATTGTGTTTCCATTTCCATTTAATTAAGATGATTTACTAATTTTTCTTGTGATTTCTTCACTGATCCATGGGTTTCACAGAAATGTGTTCTTTAATTTCCAAATATTTGGGGATTTTTACCAGTATATATTTTACTTCATTTCTTATTTAATTCCATTACGGTCTAAGAACGTATTTTGTATAATTTCAATTTAAAAAATTTGTTAAAATTTGTTTTATGGCCCAGAATATGTCCTATATTGGTGAATGTTGGGTGTGTGGACTTGAAAAAAATGCAAGATGATGACATAGGAAGCTCCTGAACTCACTTCTTCCTATGGACACACTGAATCTACACCTACCCATGGAATAATGACCTCTGAAAGAAGTCCAGAAACTAGGTGACTCGTACACATCAGGTGAATGAGAAGAGGCCCACAATGAAATGGGTCTTGGCACTTACCAAACTACGGGGAACAAAGCAGGCAGGTTGGACAATCACAAAGGTTTGAGAGACAACCAAGAGCTCAGGCTGGGCTGAACAATAAGGTGCACCTCCCACATGAGATTACCCTGTCAAGAGAGGGAGACATGGCTGCTTTATCTAATGTGCAGAAACCAACACAGAGAGGCAAGGAAAATGAAGAAACAGAGGAATATGTTCCCCAAAAAGGACAAGATAAAACTCCAGAAACAGACCTTAATGAAATGGTGATAAGTGATTTACCTGATAAAGACTTCAAAATAATGGTCATAAAGATGCTTACTGAGGACAGGAGAACAATGCATGAACAAAGTGAGAATTTCGACAAAGAGATAGAAAATGTAAGAAAGTACCAAATAGAAATCACGGAGCTGAAGAGTATAACCGAACTGAAAAATTCAATAGAAGGGTTCCACAGCAGACTTCAAGCAGAAGAAAGGATCAGTGGATTTTAAGACAGGACAGTGGGATTCATCTAATCAGAGGAGCAGAAAGAAAAAAAAAGAGTGAAAAAGTGAAATAGGTTAAGGGACGTATGGAACACCATCAAGTGGACCAGTATTCACAGGAGAAGCGGCACAGGAAGGGGCAGAGTACTTATTGAAAAAAATGACAGCTGAAAACGTCCCTAAACTGGGAAAAGAAACAGATGTGCAGATCTAGGAAGCTCAGAGGTTTCCGAATAAGATGAATCCAGAGGACCCAGAAGGATGAATATCCTTCAATTGTTTCTAAATTATACATATGACTACCATCAATCTATACGTTGTATATATTAGTGAAGCTAAAAATAAAATAAAATCGAAATCATACTATTCCTCCCTGCTTTCCTTCCTGCCATCCTGTGTGCCCCAGCCCCTAATCTGGGGATAGCTGCTTTAGAGCAGAAGGAGAGGACACTGAAACTCTGCTTCCGGGGGCCCTTGCCCCAGGGTTTTGTGAGCCCTGCTCCCATGTTGCGGGCAGCGAAGAATGAGACCAAGATGAACTCAGTGGTCTGTGAGGAGGCAGCGGCCAGGTGTCAGGTGTGGTACCAATGACAGTGCACGAAGCCCCATGGGAGCTGCTAGCCCTGGAGTGAGGGAGACCGTGGGGACCTGTACCTGGCAGTCGGAGAGAAGTTGCTGGGCATGAATCTTGGTCTCATAGACCCTGAAACATCACCCCAAGGAGTTTTATTCTATGATGAAATTCCATATGAGAGCTTCATGTGTAAACAGCACCCAGTTCATCGCGCCTCAACCAGTCTCCTTCAGGATGAGGGTATTAGCAGGTGGGTTTGCTTTGTTCCTTCCCAGTCCTGGAGCAGGGCACCAGGTACTGGATTCATGGGGAGATTAGACTATTCCTTGGCTACTTCTGTGTGGTTCCAATCCTTTTTCTAGATGGATATAAGAATGCAGTTTATTTTTACCCAGTTTTCCAGGGTGACATCAGATACCCTATAGCTTATGAGCATTAGGAGTGTATTTGTTATCTTGTGCTGAGGGACAAATTACCCACAAACTTAGCAGTTTAAAGCCATAAACATGTATTATATCACCATTTCTTCTAGGTCAGGAAGAGTAATGAGGACAGCTTAGCTGGGTGCCTGTGGTTCACAGTCTCTCCCACGTCTGCTGTCCAGGTGTTGGCCAGGGCTGCGGTCAGTGCAAGGTTCAAGTTGGGGAGTTGCTGTTTCCGAGTTCACCAGAGTGGCTGTGACATCAGTTCCTCACCGTGCGGGCCTCCCCATCAGGCAGCTCACGACAGGCAGCTGGCTTCCCTGAGTGAGCCAGCTGAGAGAACAAAAGGGATGCCCATAACAGAAGCCACAGTCCTTTGTAACCTAAGCTCAGAAGTGATATCCCATCACTTTGTTGTATTGTGTTTGTTAGAAGCAAGTCACCAGGTCCAGTCTACACTCAAGGGGAGGGGATTCCACAAGGACACGGATTTCAGGCGTCAGGGATCACTGGGGCCACCTTGGAGGCTGCATATACCACGAAACAGGAAGGAGCATTTGGATTAGCTTCCCACTCTCGGTCCCTGACATGCTTTTCTTTGTCTTTATTGTTTGTCCACTACAGCAAAAGCTCCATGAGGACAGAACTTTATTCAGTTTGATCACACTTGTGATCATTCTATGACCTACAGTATTACCTGGCACATAATTCTCAATAGATCAATATTTGTTGAATGAATACATAGATCTCATTGATTGATGGCAAGGGAAGACTCATTATGGAGTTTCTCAGTCCTTCCGTATATCTTATTCTGTTTCTTAATAATTGTTATTTATGACTTAAAAATGCAGGCCCAGGGAGAATGGTATATTCAATTCGTTCTAACTCTGAACTTTAAAATAAAATTTCTTCTCAGTGGGGAGGGGGAAGGGTAAGCTGTGACAAAGCGAGAGAGAGGATGGACATATATGCATTACCAAACATAAGGTATATAGCTAGTGGGAAGCAGCCACATAGCACAGGGAGATCAGCTCGGTGCTTTGTGACCACCTAGAGGGGTGGGATAGGGAGGGTGGGAGGGAGATATGGGGAGGGGGAAGGGTAAGCTGTGACAAAGCGAGAGAGAGGCATGGACATATATACACTACCAAACGTAAGGTAGATAGCTAGTGGGAAGCAGCCGCATAGCACAGGGAGATCAGCTCGGTGCTTTGTGACCACCTAGAGGGGTGGGATAGGGAGGGTGGGAGGGAGGGAGACGCAAGAGGGAAGAGATATGGGAACATATGTATATGTATAACTGATTCCCTTTTTTATACAGCAGAAACTAACACACCATTGTAAAGCAATTATACTCCAATAAAGATGTAAAAAAAAAAAAAAATTTCTTCTCAGGACAAATTCAGGTGCTTTAACACTTCAGGTAAGTGAGAAATGAAGTGTTCAATGGCCAATGAGCACATGAAAAGATGCTCAATGTCACTAACCAACAGGGAAATGCAAATCAAAACCATAATGAGATATCTCTTCACACTCATTAGGATGTGGCTATTGTTAAAATAAAAAACAACAAAAAAGTGGAAAGTAGCTTTTGGGGAGGATTGTGGAGAAACTGGAATCTTAGTGCATGTTTGGTGGGAATGTAAGGTGGTACAGCCATCGTGGAAAACAGTTTGGTGGTTCTTCAAAAAGTGAAATACAAAATTATGATTTTGGTTTGGGGGGGTGGGATCAGGTTTCCAGTCCTTAGAGGGGTGGACAGCTAACTTGAGTGTGAGAGCCACCTGGGCACCGTTGGCTGGTTTAGGGCACACTCGGATGTACACAGCCTATAGGTCTTGCATGCTGTATAGGTTAGGGTTCTCCAGAGAAACAGGACCAATAGGAAAAATATTTATACTTATTATAGGAATTGGCTCACACGATTATGGAGGCTGAGAAGTCCTACAAGCTGCCGTCTATAAGCTGGAGAACCAAGGGCAATGATGGTGTGAGTTCCAGTCCAAAGGCAGAAGACCAATGGCCCAGCTCAGCAGTCAGGCAGAGACAGCAAATTCACCTTCCACACTGAGGAAGATGATCTATTTTACTCAGTCCACCAATTCAAATGCTAATCTCATCTGGAAACACCCTCACAGACACATCCAGAAATAACGTTCAACCAAATATCTGGGCACCCTGTGACCCAGTCAATCGACACATGCAATTAACCATCACTATGGCAGAATAAATTCCAGGTTCTAACTGCTGCTGGATGGGGCTCCTAAGGGGGACTTCGTTCTGGTCAGACCTGGTGCAGAAATGGCGGGAGGCCAGCAGAGAGAGCCCCAGTGGGACAAATGCAGGACTGACATGGGACACAGTGTGCTTTGCATTCAGTTTAGTCAGACCCCAATTCACTTGGATTATATAAAAGCCGTAAAAGAGGCATTTGGGCATGGGACCTTCACGGGTGGCCAGAGGGTACAACTCTTCAAGCAGAGATGCTGCTTGAAAAAGAGGGAAGATAAGAGAAAATGAATCAGAAGGTTGAGCGTGAGCTGGAAGGGCTTGGCGCTGTCTTCCTCTTTACAAGCCTAGGATGGAAAGAGCAGAGTCAGTATGGGAATAAATCATCCGCCACTGGAGCTGGCGGGTGGAGGTCATCTGGGGAGGGGAGAGAGCCCGAAGCCAGATGCTCAACACACATAATAACATCTTTGCCCTTGATATCATCTAAGTGGTGAATGAGAAAGGATCCAGGGAAACGACAGGGCCCTGCAGGGGGCAGGGGAAGTCGGTGCTGGTGTTTCCCATTAAAGCAGTAGTAATAGCGATAACAACTGGACATTTATAGAATGCATTTCATGCCTGGGATTCCACTGGGCTTTAAAACAGGAGGATCTGGTTCACACCTCCTACCAAGAGAATGAATTACCTTCCAGCTCTCAGGGGTGTTGTGAAGGACTTCTCAAAGGATCTTAGGTTCATCAAATTGTAGAGCTAAGTATGGCGAGAGGTAAACCAGTCCAATGCCCTTTTCTCATAGGCCCAGAGAGGTTGAGTGACTGGCCCAGGGTCACACAGCTACTTAGTGGAATTGCTAGGACTGGAACTCAGTTACATTTCCTTTGAATCTCAGCTGTCACTTTCTGTGTGTCTTTGGGAGAGTCACCTAACCTCTCTGAGCTTCCGTTTCATCATCTATAAAATGTGGACAATAATGACACCTACACCAAAGGGCTGTTGAGAGGATTAAATGAATTACACATGCTTAGAACAATGCCTGGCACATAGTAAATGTTAAATACATGCTAGATATTATGGACTATTATTCTTTTTAACGGTACCATTCATTTTAAAAAGGTTGATGTAACCTCTTCTCATTTGCCACTGTTGTAAAACAACCAGTTGGGGTGGAAATGGCAGGTAGCATCAGTGGTCTGTGTCCCTTTTTGCCCCAAATCCTGGTCAACAGGGATGCTGGATCCCTGTGAGCCTGAAGCAGCCCTGCTCTCTGGGTCCCTTCAGTTCCAGGGCAGGTGGAGACGTGGACAGAGCCTGTGGACTGGCTCCTGGCTAGGTCTTCCCTGGAGGTTCTGCACGGTGCCAGGTGTGCTTCCCCTGATCAGAGGCAGATTGCCGGCTGGTACTGGAATGTGCTGTCCACAGCTGTGTGTCTGGTAATTGCAGAAGCTGTGCTGCTCTCTCCTCTCTGTTCCCCTACCCTACTGGCTGTTGATCTTTAGAAATTACTCCTCTAGATTAAGACATTGAACTTCTATTAAAAATTCTGGGGCAAGAGCTAACATTTTGGTCTATTGCCAGTTATTATACTTTAGTGTAAATAGGTTCTTCTTTCTTGAAAGTGAGATTTTTTTTTTTTTTGGTATGTGGGCCTCTCACTGTTGTGGCCTCTCCCATTGCGGAGCGCAGGCCCCGGACGCGCAGGCTCAGCGGCCACGGCTCACGGGCCCAGCCGCTCCGCGGCACGTGGGATCCTCCCGGACCGGGGCGCGAACCCGTGTCCCCTGCATCGGCAGGCGGACTTGCAACCACTGCGCCACCAGGGAAGCCCGAAAGTGAGTTTTAAGGGGACTGGAGGGTAGAGGGAAGAGTTGGGGTGGGATAGATATTGGAAATACTGACCCGAGGAGAAAAAAGGTCAGAGTTCAAAGGCCGGTGTGTTGGAAGATGGTAGGTACCTCCTTCCCAATTTAGCCTAATGTAGGAGCTCCTGGAAACCAAAATACTATACAGTCAAGTGACAGTAACCTGTGACCATACTGAATTCCGTCACAACCCGGCTGAGCCATTCCTATGCCCTGGGTACTCTGTATAAGGGCCACTCACCCAAACCAATCCCCACCCGAATAATTCATCGCCTTGCTTCCACCTTCTGCTCGAGGTAATTTATCAAATGAAATAGTTTATGAGAAAGAGCTCTTCAACATGTAGAGCTATAAAAAAGTTTTGGTGATACTACGGCGATAACATAGTTTTCAAAGTGGGCATGAGTGTGGCCTGCTGGTTATGGACGTGCTTCCTCAAGGTGGAAATAAAAAGCCCCATGTTTCAAGTTTTGGGGGCACAGGGGCCAAGGGTGTGGAGGAAAGTTGCTGTTGGCCATGCTGCCTCTGGAAGGAGCTCTGAAGAATTCTACTTCTTGGCTGATGAATCAATGAAGGAGTGAAAGCATGTCTTCTTTGAACCGCTGCTCAAGGGCAGGTAAGCTAAGCTGACCCAGGTAGGTGGAGACAACACAGCCCAGGGGCCAGCGGGAGGGGACCCGCGTGGCCTTGGCTTAGCTCTGCTCCTTGGACAAGTTGCTTCCCCTCCTCAGGGCTCGTACCCACTATCTCAGAAGGTTAAACGAGGAAAAGCACAAAGCGCTTGGCCCAGTTCCTTGAACAGAATAGCTACTGGACAGGCAATTATTATTATTACTACGGAGGCAGAATTTATTCGTCTTTTCACCGTTAATTCAGATTTCAAGCTCACAAAGATACACATTAGCCAACAGACATCTTTAGCCTCTGCGAAGATGTCTCAATCTCTGATTTATTTTACTTTTTATTTCCCTTAAGGATTGAAGCTTTGACTGGTAGGAATTTTGGTGAGTGATTCATTCGGGCTCCATTTGGCACAAGGAAAGTTCTGACAATGGCTTTGAATCTTGTTTGTATCAAATTCACAGTGGCAGCGACATGCCATCATGATAAAAGCCAAGAAGCCTGGTGCATTCCGTTAAAGGAAATAGGCATTAACTTTCTTCCCCAGCCTGGTTACTCGGGACATTAATCAGCCCATAAAAATGGGATTAAGTCAACTCTCAATTTAGTTTTGTAGTTCACCTTTAAAATGTAACCATTCTTTGTGTTTTCATATCGGGTGATCACATTTTAGATGTAATGAAAGAGCAGAGATACTTTCCCACAGATGTGCATGGCGATTCGTGACTACAGATGGAAGCCTTCCTGCAGACATTTAATGAACAATTATTCAATCTGGGGGATGGCTTTGGAGGAGCCATTCCAGCTGAGGGCATATAAAGTGAGTTTCCTAAAAGCTGTATAAATGAGAGGCTGGAGTAACCCTCTAACAAATAGTCATCTAGCTTATCCTTTATTGCCTAATGAACACCGTATAATATCATGGGCCCATCAGCTTGAAACTCTGCTCTGGCTCTGAGCCCCCGAAGGCAAACAGATGGATGTTTAAATCCTTCCTCTTAAAGTCTTACTGGATTGCAGAGCCTTTGCTGAAACGGAGAGCCTGAAATTTTCCCGAGCTCTAAAGCATCCTCCTGGGCTTCGAAGGAACTGCTCTGACTCTGCCCTAAAGGTTCCCTTTTTTCTTTTTCATTTTCCTTTCTCTTGGGTACAAAGCTGGAAGGGCCCTCGGGGGTCATTCCAGGCCAGAAATGTCTACCTTTCCCAACTAAAGAGCAATATTCAGGCTATAGTGGGTTTCCCCAAGCAACTTTCCCCCAGCAATTTATCCAATTCAAAGAACCAATCTGGACTCTGAGATTTTGTTCTTTCCTCTTTTTGGTATAAAATACTTTCTTTTATTAGACGATTTTTTTTAAAGTATCTTTTTGGACACAAAATAAAAGTTTTCCCAAAAAGCTTTCTTTTTAAAATTTTGCTATAGAAGCCAAGAGTCTGAGAACTCTTTGGCGTCATCCCTCCGCCTTGCGGTGGCGGTCTCGGGTCCAGACCATCGCGCTTCCGCGGCGTCGCTGACTTGGTGCAGAGGCGGGTCAGCAGCAGCCTTCTGCTTCCAGCCTGGTGGCTGTTCCTGCATCGTGCTGTCCCCCGGAGTGGACGGAAAAGGCCTTGCTAAGTGTGCTGTAGCTCCTGGCAGCGAGAAGGGCCCTCAGCCTCCTCTCGGCAGCTGGCTTTGCGGCACGAGCGTGAAGTGGCTGTGTCCAGGGCAGGGCACCCCGAGCACCCGCTGTGGCTTGCGTTCAAGGGTCCTGGACCACGCAGGTGGGCAAAAGCTTCCTCCTTCCGCCCGAGATGCCCACACGCACAACCTCAGCCCCTCTTTCTTAGGGTCAGGCCTGGCTCTCTCTAGTTTCCCATTTTTTCCTCCCTCCAAGAGCAAATTTCCCTGGAACAAGCAAACCCGCATTGGTCATTGGCGGTTTCAGAATGAACAAATTCATTATTTTCTTCTTTGAAAGCCGGCTGAGAGCTGGAATTCTGATGAGGGCAAAGAGACCCAGGGGGCTTCAGAAGAGGCGAGAAGAAGCCGCTCTAGATCTAGGATGTGCAGAGTGGGGAGGGGAGGGCAGAGGTGGTGTCAAGGCTCTGGCGCTAGTGATAGAAGGTGTCCAGAGGCGACGAGGTTTGCTGGATGGGTGGACGGATGAGCAAAGCGGGTAAACTTGGATCTCTTTCTGGAGACCTTTATCCAGCAGGGGGAACTACCCTGGGGATGGGAATCTCTGAACAACAAGCTTGAGCTGGAGACCTTCAGAGAAACTTGGTTCTTTCCCCAAAGGGACCCCAAGCCCATCACCTTAGAGCTGGGGGCTCAGGACATGTCTTCGCTAATGTTGTCACATGTTCTTTTTATTGAAAGACACCCTGAAGGCAATCTCAGAGCCCCCAGTGAGCGAATCCTTACAGAAGAAGCCAAGCTCCATACCCAGATCCCTGATTCCGGGGGCTGTTTTTGTCATTTGGGACACAGAGACAGACGTGGAAGGGAACGGCCACCGTGTCTTGTGGGCAGGCTGCTTTCATGCTTGATGCGAGCACGAAGATGCTCGCAGCAAATCTTCTCTATGAGAAGCTCCCTCCATTACAAAATCTGTTTCTAGAAGTGAATCTTTTGGGGAGTCTCAAACGAGGATTTTTAAGTCTTCCTAGTGGGTGCCGTGTTCCACTTCCTTTTAAGTGGCATGGGATAGGGCTTTAGTTGGCACCAACAGTGAAGTTTCTGCAAACTCTAAAAATCTCATGGTGCCTGTAAACAGCTCCGACCTGAGGCGTTTCGCTGGGCAGACAGTCCATGCTAAAGACGTTTCTCAATAGATAAAATAACTTTTTTCTTATTACAAAAGTATTACATGAGCATCTGAGCAAAATTAGGAATTACAGATACATAAAAAGAAGAAAATTAGAAAAAAACACTGTAATCTCAATACCCAGAGACAATTGCTGTTAACACTTTGATATTTGCCCTTCCAGATCTTTTTTATGTACACACTGGTATACACACACACACACACACACACACACACACTTAAAGAAAGCAACATGGTTACATGTTGTATAAGCTGTTTGGAAAGCTGTTTTTCAAATGATCAGTGTATTATTATACCTATCTTTCTATGTAAAATATAATAGATCTAGAAGAAATCGATACAAATTTCAATTTACACAATTGGTAATTATGTGGAAAGGAGATTTGTGTTCCCCCAGTTCATATATTGAAATCCTAACCCTCAAGGTGATTAGGAGGGGGGAGCCCTCTGGGAAGTGATTAGGTCACGAGGGCAGGGTCCTCACAGACATAATTCATACACTCATAAAAGAGGCCCGAGAAAGCTCCCCTGCCCCTTTCTGCCACATAAAGTTACAGCAAAAAGACCGCTGGAGTCTGGGAAGTGAGCATTCAGCAGACACCAAATCTGCCGACACCATGATCCCGGACTTCCCAGCTTCTAGAACCGTGAGAGGTAAATGTTTGTTGTTTCTAAGCCACCTAGTTTATGGTCTTTTCTTATAGCAGCCAGAATAGACTAAGACAGTAAGGTAGTGGGCAAATCTTCACTCTTAAGGAATTTTGTTAGCTGCTGGCACCAACCCTGGCAGAATGCACTGTTGCTACTCACCTCTCCGGCCTCTGCCAGTGGGCCCATGTTTGAAGGGTAAGGCTTTGATGCTAGAAGACCTAGTCCTAAGTCCCAGGTCCACCAGACCCCGCTCTGTGACCTTGGGGTTGGTCCCATCATCACCAGCCACCATTCATTATCATTTATGAGCCATGCTGTGCTACTTTGTACGGTAGCCCCATGTTAGAAATCAGGACACAGAGGACACTGGCCACCGTCACCCAGTTAGTAGCTGGTAAGTCTGCCCAAGGCCCAGCTGAGTCTGTAGGCCACCACTGTGTCCTGTGCCTGTAGGGCCACAGTTTTCTCATCTGAAAATGACAATAATAAAGAAAACAACTGACGTATAGGGTTGTTGTCAGGTTCAAATGAAATCACTCATGTGAAAGCATCACATCCATCATCAGTAGGTTATAAACAGCAACAGTTGTTATTAAGAAAGAGAGAGATTGAAAGGTGTGATTCTCCCAGAAAATGCCTCCAGGTTTGAAAGCAAAAGTGAAAAACTGACAGGCCAAGGCCCAGCCGGCAGCTTACTGATACCTTTTGTTTGCCTTGCACAGTGCTTGGTATTTTTCAGCAAACATTTAAACTCAGGAGATTTTATGTACAAGTTCAAATTTCCAAAATTTCTTTGAAATGTGTGAGACCTGCCATCCCTGGGTCCATTTTGCAAGGCCCTGTTCTCTGGAGCTGAGGCGTAGCTTTCCATTCTAAGAGAGGAATGCGACGTAGGGCTAGCTTCACCCGTTTACACCCCCTGGCAGGAGTCTGCAGGTAGCTGGGTGGGGGATCTGATTCTAAAGAATGATGTGTGTGTGTGTGTGTGTGTGTGTGTGTGTGTGTGTGTGAATGCACCTTCACTGAGAGTGGAAGGTGGGGAAGGGTGCTTTCGAGGTGCTAGAGGGGGGTTCCAGTGCTACACGGCGTCTCATAAAGTACATTGTGAGGCTCAAACTTGTACTGGACTGGAATTCTGCTGAGTGGTCCACAGCCCAAGAGGGTCTCTCAGGTCTAAGCAGAATTTCTAAGAGGGCTACAGGCTCCTGAAGGATCTTCTGGTTCCTACTCAAAACCCCAAGGTGTAAGGAAAGGATCCCAGATGAAAGGAAATGATACTGCTTTGCAAGCATGAATTATGAGCCTGGGTGCGCCTTCCCATGGCCCAAGCTGCCGAGTGCATGAAGAGCGGCCCGTCCCCTCCATCTCGTCCCTCCAGCCTTTTGCACTGTGCTGCCCAGGACATCTTTATTTGGGACTGACTGGGAGCTGGCTCTACATAGGTAGGCAAGGTGAACAGGACCCAGAGAAGCATGCTTCCCACATAAGAGGAATGGCAGAGTCCTCTCGGAGCGGGGAGATGGGCAGGCCCACCATCCATCCCAGGGTGGAGATGCTACTCAGATTCTGTGTCGGTGGAGTGGGCCATGAGGTGAGAGGAAAACGCTTTGGACCATAAAATTCCAACAGACCCAGAGTGGCTTTTCGGCCAGTACTTTCTTAGAATAATATGAGTGGACAAACTCTGATCTCATTCGATGTCTGTGATTTTTATTGTAAAATTCTTATGCCCCTGGGGCCCATTGCCCGTCCAGGAGAGGCAGTGACAGAAGATGTGATGCTTGTTCATCTTTGCAGGCTGAAGAAATCTGCAAAGTGTATTTCCCTCAAGATTCTACTGCTCTTATCATCCAGACTTCTAGGCCAGCAGTCACCCCCTTGTTTATTCTAGACAGAAGGCTATTTTTTGTTTTAAAGGAATGCTACTCAGAAAGATCATCAAAAGGTCATCAGACCTCTTGTTTATTTACTGGTTTTGAAGATCAGGTTTCCTGTTACTATATGTGCAGGGCTTTAAAAGGGAGCAGGATACCAGGTCCTCAGCAAAAGGATTGAAATTCACAAAGTAGGTTGAAGGGGAAGTGTAGTTTCTCCTTTAAATGGAAGGAAGCAGAATTTAATCCCTTAGAGTTCCCAAAGTTTTTTTATTTTTCAAAATTTTTTTTATTAGAGCTAAAACCCTTTAGAACTGGTCCAAGATCCAAATAATGTTCTTATCTGTAGTTTTCTTTGGAAACCATTCAGCAGTAGATATAGATGTCCAGACATGTACGCACCCCATGTTAGGGAGCCATATATGGGGAAGCTGTTGCCAGCTGGTAACACCCACCACTCCTCTGGCTCCCCTTTCATTCTCCAAGTTGAAAACCTTTTTTGTTCACAAACTTGACCTTAAAAATGCCAAGTTCAAGGATGCCAGTTCAAATGGGATCTATTTTGAACAAAGCACACCCAGATTCACTTTGATCATTCTTTATCTTGCCGCGGAAGACGGGGGCTTGAGCGCAGAGTCCCGGCAAATGGTAGACCCTTAGGCTTCTCCAGCCCGAGACTCTGGACACAGCAGCCAAGACAGTGTTTCTCGAAGCCCACTTATCTGAGCAGGGCACAGCTAATTGAAGCATTTGGCCTTTGGTATGGACTTGTACTTAACAGCATCCAAATGGTTGTTCTTTCTAGTTTTATTAAAGGAGCCGAATCCTTCTCATAAGTTTTCCATTAATGGGATTATAAACTGACATAATTTTAAGTCCAAGAAGGCAAAACTGGTATGTGGTAAACATAAACACGTGTTTGGCTTTAGAGGTAAACTAGCACAGCCAAAGCAGGCAAGTGTTGTCAACTTCAAACGTGAAACAGATGGAAGGTAATTAGAGGCATGAAAGCGATGACAACAGCAGTGAACTGTAGCAATGAAATGAATTGTTAGTTTGGGCAGGAATCGCTGTGGCCCTGGTGGATTTATCACGTTTCTAGCTGCTGTATGAAGTCGATGTTAGCCTCCTCTAGAAAAACACAAGAATTGCTTTTTTTAATTCGAAGACAGGAAGTGCAACTCGGAAGCACGTGGACCACAATACTGGTTTTCTACCTCTGAAAAAAGGTGGATTGGCCTTTGCCTATCGCAAAATGGGTTCACTGGTGGATGAGCAGTTGAAAAACTTTATTTCGACTCATTCTCTCATCTTGGGAGCAAGCTCTTAGACCCCGTCTGGAGACGTTTGGTTGGAACAGAGGTAAAGTCTGTACGACAGCTTCCCAGCAATGCGGGAGGGTCTGTTTACTCTGTGTGCAGGTGACAGTGGCATCTTTTAATGGCAAAACTTAGCTTTGGGGCAAGTTTCACAGTTCAATAAAGCTAAAATGAGAGAAACCCTTGCTATAATTTTCTGATGCCCAGAAAGTAAAATTTTAAGCAAAAAGTCTTGGAATTTGGGGAAGAGCGATGGAATTTTCCTCCTGAGGTATCAACTGAGAAGAACATTTTTTTGAGCTAGGTTTTTTTTTTTTGGAACGAGGAATCGCCGTTTGACGGCCAAAGGATCATTTTATCAAGTTACTTTTGATTTAGTGGAATCCAGATCAAACCCACTCCGGTGTCACTGGCGTGTGATAAAGGGCTTAATTCATTTTTGCATCGACTGATAAAAAATGTGTGCTGTATCTATCCATCCAGCTCTTGAAAGCATTGAATGAGGATGATTGATGAAGATATGAAGACGCACCTGCCTGCAGGTGCTGAGGAAGGAGCGAGGGATGGGTGACGTCAACTTGTTATTGGCTGGACCGAGGCCAAAACCAAGAAAGGCATGGACTTAAAACCACCTTTTGTTTCAAAGTGTAGACCCTTCCAGGGAATCCTGAAAGCGCAGCGGATGAAGTCGTCCTCCTTTCCTTTCTGATGCCTGGGTATAGAGTTAGGCAGCTGTCACATCCTGCCAGAGACCCTTCCCCCGCTACCTGCAGCCATAACATGATTAAGCCCCATTAAATTATGAACATTCTCTGTCCCTTCCAGCACCGACAGATTCCTACTTTGAAACATTTAAGATGGTCCTCTCAGGAACAATGTTTCCTCCTTTTGATCAGAGGCTCACGTCTATCTTAGAGAAAGGAACACTGCACTTGCTGTTAAATGGCCTGCTACTCCTAATTTTTATGGAAGTGAAGTGCTCTGGCCCTCAACTTCCAACTTTGTAAACTGGGGGATAATAATGGTTGTCCTTCTGACAGCCGCAGTTGCTCAGTGAAATGATGAATTGAGAGTGCTTCGTCAGTATTACTCTCCCTGTGTGTTCATGCTGTTGCCTCCGTTTGGAATACTCTTCTCTCCTGCTCTACCAGGCCAGCTCTTATAGAGCCTTCAAGACCCTATTAAAATTTCCCCTCCTCTGCCAAGCTTCTTAGTGCAGAGGGGACCCTCTTCTGTACTTTCAGGGTATTCTGTTCGGTCTCTGTCAACCAACTACGTTGTGTCGTCATTGTTCGTCTCTGCCACTGGACTCTGAGTTCCTTGAGCAGAGGATGGTGTCTTATTCATGGTATGTGCCCATCAGAATACTGGATCCCCTCCGTATCACATGTCACCCCATATCTAAAAGATTATCATCATTTAAGTAAAGAATGATATTTATTTAAGGGCATCTGGCATTGGTTCCAAGTGCGAAAAATGTGGGAAGTTCTCTTTATTTCTGGGTCTGTTACAATTCCTTGGATGAAAAGAAAATGGTGAGTGTGCCTTCCACTGGCATTCGACGCGTATTTATCGATTTGTTTTGAATTTAATTAACGCACACGCCTGCTGCACATGAGGTACCAGGTGTGGGGCTGTGTACCAAGAGGGACAGACATGACGCTGCTCCAGGGGGTCAGGCATGATTTTAGAGATTAAGACACGTACAAATAAAACGTGATTCGTAATAAAAAAAATCTATGGATGATTTATAGCTGTATAAATCTCTATGTATACGCGCACACACACACACACACACACACACACACACACACACACGTATATATATGTAATGTGAGAGATAGTAAATGCTCCGTGAGTTCAGAAAAGAGAATTTCTTTGAGGGAAAGTAATAATAAGTAATAATCCTTAGGTTCCAATAACAACAAGGTCGTTTGTGTGAGGTTTCTCATTTAAAGATGTTTGACATTATACGTATATTTATACGTATGAGATAAGAAAGAGGCAGGATCAGGGAGGGAGAGAAAGAAAGAGTAATGTTTTGATTTTTCTAAACATTTGTTTTATTTTATCTTTTAAATTTTATTTATTTATTTTTGGCTGCATTGGGTCTTCGTTGCTGCGCATGGCCTTTCTCTAGTTGTGGCTCGCAGGCTCCAGAGCGCAGGCTCAGTAGTTGTGGCGCATGGGTTTAGTTGCTCTGTGGCGTGTGGGATCTTCCCGGACCAGGGATCAAACCCGTGCCCCCTGCATTGGCAGGCGGATTCTTAACCACTGCGCCACCAGGGAAGTCCCTAAAAAATTTTATTTTATTCAGGTATAGTTGTTTACAAAGTTGTGTTAATTTCTGCTGTACAGCAAAGTAATTGTTTTATCTATATCTATATATATATATACATATATATGTATATTCTTTTTCATATTCTTTTCCATTATGGTTTATCCCAGGGTATTGAATATAGCCCCCTGTGCTGTACACGAGGACCTTGTTGTTTATCCATCCTATATGTAATAGTTTGCAATAATGTTTTGATTTCATAATAGGCCACTGAGCCAAGTTTCCTGAGTTCCAATCCCGCTTCTAAGTGGACCTTGGCACCTTTTCAAATCTCTCTAAATCTGTTTTCTTTTCTGTAAAATGTGAACAAGAATAGACTCTTCTTCATAATATTGTTGTAAATACTAAGTAGAAGGCACTGGACACACAACTTCGACTCACTGACCCTGAAGTGTTAACATGGAACGCTTACTAGGCCGCTTAGGAGTGGGCAGTGGTCCAGGTTTCCTGCATCATCCCATCTGGTCTTCCGGCAGCTCTGCCGAGGGACTCCACTTGCTTCCCAGGTGAACTAACATAGATGACTGCTTTGCAGGGTGTTGCCGTGTGAGTAGGTGCTCAGTGCATTATCCATTTGTTCACTGACTGGATTGTGCAAACCACTCGTGTTCCACAGCTGAAGTCCTTGGAACAGGCCATTAGCCCAAAGTGGGGCTGCATCTGTGTTTGCTACCCTTGTGTTTCGCTTCCCTCCATCCCTGGTGGCTTTCGCACTTGGGGAGGAAGGCTCAGGTCTGGGGAAAGGTTGCTCTTCTTGTCTAATGACAGTTTCCCCAGTCAGGCCTGCAGACGCTGGGGAGTAGCGCCTCTCTGGTAATTAACCGTTTGGCTGCTGAGCTGAGGGTGGCTTTGAAAGACCCAGGTGACAGTGGGGTGCCTGTGGTCCCAGACTGTGGGATTACACTGAGGCAAGAGCTCGATGGCCTCTCACAGCTACTCATTTTCTCTTAAATTACATGTGATTAGGAATATAATTACCACTCCTTACTCTTCCCCCAAAACACTATTTTCCTTTGCTCATGCAGTGCTCTGGGGGATGGGACGAGGTGGGTCAGAGCACACCAGGGCTGTGAGCCAGAAGAGAAGCAGCCTGGAGATGGCAGGGGGATGGAGCCCACCCTTTGTGGCACCGGTGAGCTCTGAAGTTCAAAAACAATCCAGGGGCCAGAGTGAGCCTCCGAAAAGGTCTGCAAAGCGCTTTGATTATTGAAATCGTACCTGCCCAGGGTTCTTGGGAGAGCCTGAAATGAGATGTGTGCTTACGTTAGAACTAGAAAGCTCGGCTGCAGATCTTTTTCTTTTTGGAATGTCTCTCCCTCTAATTACTTTACAGTCCAAATGATTGAAAAAAGGAGCAGAGAGCAACAGATGCTCCCAAATTGCCGTGTGTAAGGGAAAGGGTTGTCTGTCTGCGTGGGTCTCTCCCCGTAATGAGAGCCGCTGCTGGGAGCTGTGTAGACAAGCTCCTGAAACGGGCCCAGCGCCCCGGAGCCGGCCGGGCTTCCCAAGGCCAGGCTGCGTCTGCCGGCGTCGGAGGCCGGCAGCAGCTGGGGCTGCGTTTCCAGTTAATGGGTTCACTTCATTCTGAGTACCGGGGGCGGGGCGGGCGCGGGCGGGGCGGGG
>NW_006798732.1:1995271-2021066 GCF_000442215.2 Lipotes vexillifer | reverse complement strand
CGGAGGGGGGAGGGGCTCTAGGCAAAGGCCCACCCAGGAGGAGCTCGCCCGCTGAAGGATTTGGGTTATTGTTCAAGGTAGCTGAGCCCTCACGCATTTCGCCGCGTCGCCTAGCGACTGGGAGAGAAGCTGGACCAAAGGCATTTCGCTGTTACATTCACTTCTTAATTAAAAAATATATTTCTTTTCCTTTGGCTCAGGCATTTCCCCGCAAAATGCTGGAGGATTTTTCAGGGTGTGAAATCACTTTACTCCGGTAGCTTGGGAGAAAGAACACGCCCTCGCATCCCCCGCACCTTCTTGATGACTGAGAGGCTGGATTGGTTCCTTAGCTGCAGAGCCGTTAATGTTTCTAACTCGTTCTGGAGAAGGGGCACAGATGAAGTTAATACAATCCACCAAACGTTCATTAACTTTTCAAGTTGATGAACTTGGCCACATTTCTACAATTATAGTTTTCCCTTTGATGCTTGAGGAATTAATTTTTTTCCCCATGTAAAGCATCTTCATATGTTATTAATTCATTATTAAGGGGACCATTTTGACTTAGCGAACTTTATATGCAAACGAGTGATACGCTCTCTTTGTACGGAACAGTAATCCATATTCCCAACTTTGATGAGGCAATACATAAATCCTTCCACTTTTCTCCATATGGAATAATGGTTTCGGTAGTTACATGGTATCCTGGTTTGCAAGAAGTCTTATTTAAGATTTTAGCCTCCTCTTCTTAAAAAGTTGTTTTGTGGGTTTAATTCCAGTTTATGCGCGGGCAAGAGATGGGTGAGATTGTCTGGGTGCTTGAAAATGAGGTTCGAAACTACCTGTTGATCAAATCTAGTTTGGGGTTTATCTCCACTGACTTGTGTTGCCAACCCTGACACAAAGCCAGAACCTGAATTATTCCCAAGACCTGTAGCAGCTCTATTCAGTGGGAGCTCTTATCGATGGACGGTGACAGTCTGTTAATGACAGATGTAATGGCTGGATGCAGATTCTAGCCAAGAAGGAATTTTGCAGTGCTGTACATTAGGTCATTAAATACTTGGCGTAAGAGAAAGTTAAGATTAGAACACGGTGGCATTAACACCTGTGATGAGGCAGAAATTTAAGCAAAGGAATTTTTGTAGATTACTAGACAGCAGAAAATCTGAAATTGAATTTTATGTCTATGTCTAATTTTAAGGCTGATAGAGTACAACTCTTTTTCTCTCCTTCCCCCTATCGCAAAACAAAATGAACAACAAAAATGCTTTTAAATGATGGTAAGAAAAAATTAGATTAAGACATTAAATTGGGAGTTTTGGACTTTGGGCGTTTGAGAATTCTACAAAATAGACCAAAAGACGCTTCTGTCACCTGTTCTTCCTCGGGCTTGGCCCTGTGGAGAGGCAAGTTCCTTCTGTTTTATGGTAGACTTTGAATTAAAAATAAAAATTCTCCGTAGGCAAACTTGCCCCTGTTTTCTGGGACTGGCTTTTATCCTCACCTGTATGTTTTATAGGGGACAAGACAGACCCCTCCCTCCCCCCCTCCTCTGCCCCTACACACAGAAAGGTCCACAGGCATTTGGCATCTTTTCTGCATAAAGGAACAGAATATATTGTGGTAAAAATGGGCTCAGGTAAAACAATCATAAACAGCAGTTCAAAAGAAACATCTGTAGACTGTAACTGTTTGCAGGATTTTGGCAATCGAGCAAAGAAAGTGCCGGCAAGGATGGTGAAGGATGGTAGTTACCAGTTCTGCAGTCAAAACAGGCATCAGGGGATAATCGTTACAGGGGTTGATTCCATAGGAAATGATTTTTCTTGTGCCACATATTGTCGTGAGAGGACCATTTCACTTTTGTCTTTTCTTCCCAGGGTGGCACAGTCATACACATATATTTGAAAACCTTCACTCCAGAGCACAATTTCAGAAATAATGAAACAATAAACAAGAATCTGGTATTAATAATCTGTGGGTTTTAAATTTTATGCCTTTAAAAGATGTAGGGATTAGTAATTTCATGTAGCCTACAAAGTAGAAGATGCCTTAGGACACACAGATCAATGATTCATGTGGCGCCTTACCATCTGACAGTTAATACTCGGCACATAGACTGGGTTCCTGGCGCTCACCGGTTGGAAGACGATAAAACCTCATTAATTTAAACCTCCCAAAGCCAGGTTTGGGAATGAATCAGGTTGAAAAGATGTGGGACTGAAGCTTACATTTGCATATTTGACAGCCTTTGCTAAGATAACTATGAGCTGCCCATCCTTGAGGGAAGGATGATCAAAGAGAACACACAGGTTCTGAGAGACACCAAGCACAGGCACAGGATGGCGAGGCTACGCGTGATTTATGTCACCTCGACATCAGAACAGGTTTCCCACAGGCCTCGACAGAGCAACTTTTATTAACCTGTAGGAGGCTCTAGAAAGGACATGGGACCTGCCTTTCCCGTAAAATGGCTTCTCTCCAGAGCATCTGAATTATCAAAGGTTTTCTCCCTACGCATTTATCTTTCATAAAGGTCACAGTTGGGATTAAGCTATTTGGAGAGATGTTTTCATAAAGGTGATCAAGGAAAGCTGCTTTCTTGTCTTGGTTTGGCAGAGAAGAGGAAGAGGACTTTCTTTCCATAAGTGGATTAACCGCTTCTGCTAGACACACGCAGGCCACCGCTCTCCACCTGTCACCAGTGCAATTTGCAAAGCCTGTCTTTCCACAACCAAGGAGCACGAGAATGATGAGTGTGGCTGGGATGTTCTGGATCCCGTCCTTTGATAAATGCAGCCATAAGTCAGCCAGAATGTTCTCTGATCCAACCAGAGGGAGGAGGGCAAGCATACCCGGGCCCCAACACCTCAGGACACACCACCTGCTGGCCTGGTGGCCTGGCTTTTGCCATTTGTCACTGTGCTTTTTCTTGTTCTCAAGCACTGTAAGTGGCTTGGTGAAAAGTTGCTACAAAAAGGTACACGGGTCTGTGTGCTTTCAGTCTGAGGCTGGGAGCCACCGGGGCCCCTGAGTGTCCTGTGGAATAGAAGCGCTCAGTACAGCACAGAGAAGGCCAGGAACTCTGTCTCTAGCAACACTTGTGAAATTCAGAACAAATTTCTCTTCCCTCCCATTGCCTCAATGGGACTCCAAAATGATTCTCAATTAGTAGGGATCGATTTTACTTTTATGCTTTGCAGTGGCAATATTTCAAGGGGAAGAATCGTAGTGTATATCAATGTGAATCTCTCCAGTGAATGAATCGTGCAAATTTCTGCTCTGCAAGAGAAATAAATACTTCTGTAAAGCACTTACCTTGCCCAATAGTCTAACATTATGCCAACACAGCAGTAACACCTGCCAAACAGAAAACGCTTGATAATCTAGGATTCAGTAACATTAATATTATTTTTTTGGAGGTCGGCAGGATGGCCCAGAAGATCCGCGGTAACTGGGATTTCTGTGGGTGGGTAGACCCTGCAGAAAATCACACTAGAATAACAGTCTGTGTTTACATCGAGCGAAGGGGACGCCCCACAATTTAGACAAGAGCAGAATTCAGAGTGGAAAATATGAATACCTTGCATTTGTAGAGCGCACTGCAGCTTATGAGATGCTTTCATATACAGAAGCGAGTGTGGTCATCTTCCCCATCTGTGAAGATTCCTGTGTGGGTATGATTAGCCCCTTCTTATGGATGAGAAAACTGAGGTTCAGATATATTAAGTGACTCAGCTGGTAGGTAGGAGAACGGGGCTTAAAAATCTAGATATTTTAATTCCGACTTCAATACAGTTTTGGCTACATTTCTAATAATAGGGAATTTTGAATGAGTTGGTGTTGTTTTATGTTTCTGGTGAAGACCTTCGAAATAAAATCTGTATCATAGAATGAAACATGGAGTGAACCTACAAGGAGCCTCCTCCAGGGGGCCTTTTCCTTTAAAGACCCCTGGAATGTTATTTGCCTCAAGAAGGAACATCTCTGATGTGTGTGCATTAAAAATAAAACGAAAAGAGAAACGTCAAGGCTCAAGGCAAGCTCGGGTGGTAGACAGAGAGCAGAGAGACTGGGGGAGCCAGTGCCTTTGTGAATGTTCCCCAGGCCTCCAGCTGGAGAGGCCAGTGGGGTCGCCCTGTTGAGCAAGGAGGGTCTGAAGCGTGCCAGGGTGTGAGGACTTCTAAGAATGTGGGTTTTGAGTCAAGATAGAAACTTTTCCTTACATTCTGACTCACAGGGGATTAGAAAGTAGTGGATGGATTAGACGAAAATGCTTCAGTTAAGAATTTAATCCTGTTAGGCAACAGTAAGTCACTTTTCTTAAAGGCTCTCTTGCCAAAGAGTAGAAAGAAAAAAATGTGCCTCCACAGTGTGGGAGGTAATTGTTTCTGAAGAGCTGCCTGCCTGAGGCCTCTTGAAGGCCAGTTTTCCTCCAGTTTACCTGATTTTCTCTCCTAAAGAGAACAATGGATTTTGTACTGGGGTGTGAGCTGCTGCGCCCCGCCCCCCCCAGCACAGGGCCTCCCAGCTGGGCTCTTCCTGCTTGTTGTCTGTGTGTGTGTGTGCGTGTGCGTGTGTGTGTGTGTGCGCGTGTGTGCGTGTGTGCATGTGTGAGTGTGTGTGTGCGTGTGTGTGTGTGTGTGTGTGTGAGCTGCGCTGGAATATTCTGCAGAGGGCTGGGGGTGGGCAGGGACTCTGGTTGCCAGTCCTGGGGTCAGAGTTCAATTATGCAGCCGACTCAGACCCAGAATAAAAGCAAATGGCCAAACTGCTCTTTACTCTGTAGGCTTGAAAGCCGATTCAAACTCTTCCAGCCCCCTTCTTGCTTCTCAAGACTCTCCTTAAAGCATGAGAACTTTGCTTAGGATCTGGGTTGCTCTGTTGTATTTAACATGGGGGGAGGGGCAGATAAATCATTGACATGAAGGAGCCAGTGGAACCCGTATTTCTTCCTTCCTTTCTTCCTTCCTTTTACTTTCCTTTTTGTTATAATTCTTTTTAAAAAAAAAAATCTATTTATTTATTTACATTTTATTTTTGGCTGCATTGGGTCTTCGTTGCAGCGAACGGGGGCTACTCTTTGTTGCGGTGCCCGGGCTTCTCACTGCGGTGGCTTCTCTTGTTGCGGAGCACGGGCTCTAGGAGCGCGGGCTTCAGTAGTTGTGGCACGTGGGCTTCAGTAGTTGTGGCTCGCGGGCTCTAGAGCGCAGGCTCAGTGGCTGCGGCACACAGGCTTAGTTGCTCTGTAGCATGTGGGATCTTCCCGGACCAGGACTTGAACCCGAGTCCCCTGCGTTGGCAGGCGGATTCTTAACAACGGCACCACGAGGGAAGTCCTCCTTTTCTTCTTTTTTTTTTTTTTAAGTTTAAACAGCAGCATTTATTTCTCAAAATTTTGCGGCAGGAACCCATATTTCTTGACTTCCAACACCAGAAAACCATTGTAGATATAGATATATCTAGAATGTGTTTTCTATGTTCTTAAACAAAGCACGTTGAACAGATTTTGAATTTTTCTTGGTGGTTCGCATCATCTTTATGAAGAACAATTATTATGTAACACCATAGTATAGGGAGTTTAAGTATCTTGCCCTGGGCTAGACAGCTGTTAAGTGGGGAAGCTGCTCAGACCCAGGCAGTCTGGTTCCAGAGCCCATGTTCTTAGCCACCAGACTATGATGCCTCACCAAGGTCTCAAAAGAGCCAGAGATCGCTGTGGGCTGGAAATGACTTGTCCCACTGGGGTTGGTTGTTCCAGTAAAGAGCAAGGAAGCAGGACCTGAGTAATCATAGCAGAGGGAGAGATGAAGGTCTACTTTGCTGATGTTTCAAAACAGAAAAATGCCAAGTCAAAGCCCAAGTCCGGAAAGACGTAGGTCAGAGATTGAGATGTATTTTATTAAAAAATGAAAAGCGGATATCAAAGAATCTATGGCTAGGAGTCTGAGATAAAAGTCATATGGAAGAGTTTCTTAGGGGGACTGAGAAAGAGCCCCCCTCTAACCTGCTCGAGTTCTGAAAAAACGGAGACATACAGAGTAGCAGGTGGGGCCTCAATAGTCCTTTATTAAAGGCTAAGTTAGAAGGCGTAGATCATCGGGAGAACTAAGTGGACTGCAAAATAATTCCAAAATTCAACATCCTTACCCCACATTCGTGTGGGCAAGGACCAGGTGAGAGAGTGTGAAGGAGCCGGGAGCTCCTGGCACCTGCAGTCAAGTTCAGCTCCGGAAGAGGAAGGCTGAGGCTGAGTGAAGCACACGTGGAACACGCTTCTCAGAAGCCTCTCCACCTTCTCCTGGACAGAGAGAGTGAGAGGTGGAGAGAGGCCAGAAATTACATGAAAGTCCTTTCACATGGGAGGAAACATCAGAAGTCCCTCAAACGTTACAGCGAGTAGACTTAAATTGTGTGTATCCTGCAACTTAGTGGCCGTACCACGTTCCACTAGAACTGGTGACACGCGTCTACCCTGTGCTGGTGGTAGTGGTCAGGAAATGCTAGTGGAAGAGATAGAAAGTAAACTAGGATTTCAAAGGTGCGTTGGATTTAAGGAAGAAGGGAGAGCAAGAATGATATTCCAGGCCGGAGGAAAGGATCTGACCTGGGAAAAATTCATTCCATGTCTAGGGGACAAATATGTGAGCTGCCTGGTTTGAAGCCGTTGTGGAAAATGTAAGTTCGTACAAGCCGTGGCTGCTGAAGTGACAGGTTTCCCGAGGTCCTGTGTGGAATCGGTCCTGTAACTGAGTTTTCTATCTGGGACCCCCCCCCCCCCACACACACACACAGATGTATGAATGCTCTGCGTGTCTATGCTAGTCCTTTGCTTGTTGAAATAGTCACATCTACTTTCCACCCTTCCCTTGTGCTCTGCGTTGCAGTGAACCGCATGTCGCAGGTTTCCTTAGCTGACTTCCGGCTGTTGTGGCCAATAGAAGGTGCTGAAAGAGTTGAGAGAAGCCAGGATGTTCTCTGTTCTTCCTGTGTTCCAGGCGACACCTCCAGCAGTGACTCTCTCCTCTGGGCTCCTGCCTAAAGATATCCCTTCTGCTGGGTGGCCCCGGATTCTGGGCTTGGGTCACGCTGCCTCCTTCTTGCTAATCCTTTGATTGCCTCGCACTATGTTATCAATGGAAATCAGTCTGTGGGTTCCTTCCAAGCCTGTTGGTAATACCTATGGTCTACTATAAAGTAATACCTGTGACAGACACAGGTAGTTTTTGTCTGTCTGGGCCATTCACTGCGATGGACTTTGCTCAAAAGGATGGGGGTCTCTCTGGTTTGTCCTCTGTCTGGGAGTCAGAGTGTGGCTGAGGTCTGGCTTTAGCTAAGGAAAAGCAGTTGTTCAGTCACCTTGAAAGCTGGCAGAGAATGACAGTGGGCCAACAGCCTAAGTGAAGCTTGAACTGGCATGATTTGGGAATGGCAGATTTCTATACATCTCTTTTAGACTCTTGTGGGGAGAGCTGACTAAGTAAGAAATCCCTCTGTTGAATCGCTTTAGAGGTGGAAACCTAGAGAAACAAGAGTTAGACAAACCCTCCTCAGTGTTCTCTACTCATTCTACCTGCAACTGAATACACAGTTCCAACTGGGCAAGAGCAAACATCTGAGGGCAGAGAAAGGAGCCAGACAGCAGCAGAACGAGCTGGTGCCTTGTGGCTCAGGTTTGAAAACCACCTGATCCTACTGCTTGTTCCTTCCTTTCCTCAGGAGCTCAGCATTCTTGAGACGATGGGCAGAAGCAACTCTCTTATTCTTAAACCACTTTCTGTGCCTCCGAGAGGGCTCTGTCCTCACACTTTGCAGCAGGACAGTTACTGAGCTGTTCTTGTGATGATTTTCAGGCTACATATGCCTACACCCATGAGGCTGACTTCTTCCTGAGTGCAATATGGTTTCTGTTCAAATGAATACACAGTTGATGCATGTTTGGATAGAAGTATAATGATAAATTTAACCCCTACTGTCTGAACTGTCATCTTTACTTAGGTTAAGCTTGTTGGTTGGAATTTTGTACTATAAGAACCTGCAGCTGGGTTCCAAAATCAGCCATGTTTGTAGATAGATATAGGTAAATCCACTTGCTCATAGCGGCTCATGTGCTCCAACGTGATTAAGGGTCATCTTTTATTATGATTGTTTACCCCCAAGTCTGATAACAATATCCTAGTTTTTCCATGACTGAAAAACCTAGAATGACCCAGAATGCTCCACATCTTTGGAAGATCGTTATTTTGCCTGCAAAAGAAAGTCATATGTTTTGGATAATCACACGAAATGATGTGGGTGGTGAAGATTCAATTAATTACACTTAAAAAAAATTCTATAGACATGTGCTCAGGAAAGCCAAATGCTCTGGATTAGCATAAAGAGGCTCCAGGAGGGGTGTCAATGTTTTGTTTATTACTTTAGTAAGCTGTTATTTTTTAAAAGTATATCTATGCATATGAAAAACTTTTTCAGAGCTGTGGAATCTGATAAAAATTTATAACAACCAAAGGAGTGTTTAATGAAGAAAAAGGCAGATGAATTTTAGTAAGAAGGCACTGTCCTGTTTTTGCTCATCTGCCTAACATCCTCTGTTTCCCAGAATGGTAACAGCCGTGCGGACAGTGGCTATTTTTCCTGGTGTGACTTGCTGGTGCCAGGAACCTAATGCGGACTTGTTCTTACAGTAATGTGGTTGTGTGTTTTGACCTGTCTGGGAGTTCTCTGATGGACTGGTACAGAGGCTGGCCTTTGTTTTGTCCACCTGGGGCTACAGTGGTTTTCTGGACAGCAGCAGAATTTGCTGAAAAATTGAACTCTGGCTACATGCAACAGTATGAATGAATTTCACAATGTTTAGTTAAAAAAAAAGTTTAAAAGACATATACTACCTATGTATATATGTATACATATATACATGTATACATACATATATATATATATATATATGTATATATATCCCTTGGAGTAAGGGATGGTGGATGCAGCAAGCACCAGACGGACACAAAAGCCTAGAAAAGCAGAGACTGAGGAGGAAATTTCTTGGAGGAATAAGGGTTTGGAAGGATTCTCATGTATACCTGGGGAAGCTGGAGTGAAACATATATGCATAGGGCTGGGTGTGTGCTCAGAAAAGATCTGAGAGGACCCTATGCTTGCACCTATGGTGGATCAGTGGGGTCCATGAAATCAAGAGGTGAAGGCTGAGGAAGAATTATAGATGTCCTGACAGTGTTGGAGGAATGTCCTAGCTAGGCAAGGAATGTCCTTGCCTAGAGCCACATGGCAAAGACCAGGGAAGTAGGGCTTTTCTTTTGGGCTCCAAGTATTTAAGGAAATCTCTGTCATGTCACTGGTTGGCTTCTGAGATAATGAAACAGAGACTTTAGTGACAACATATGACAAAGAACACAATCTTTACAATAATAGTTTGGAAAAGTCACTAAACAAATGGATAATTGCAGCTATCAGCAATCAGTGACAGCAAATCTTGGGGAGAGAGAGAATCTGATATCCAGAGTTACCACATTATACTATTCAAAATGTCCAGATTTTAAAAAAAAATTACAAAGCATACACAGAAACAGGAAAGTATGGCCCATTCATAGGAAAAAAAATAATTGACAGAAACTTTCACTGAGGAGGCTCAGATATTGGACTTACCAGAAAAAGACTCTAACTAAACTCTCTTAAAAATGACCAAAAAGCTAAAGGAAGCCAGGAGAACAATGTATGAACAAATAGAGACTATCAATAAGGAGGTGAAAATTATAAAGCAGAACCGAATAGAAATTCTGAAGCTGAAAAATACAATAGCTGGAATGAAAACTCACTAGAAGTGTTCAACAGGGGATTTGAATTGGCAGAATAGATAATTAGAAAATTTGAAGATAAAACAATTGAAATTACATAATCAGAAGAGAAAGAAAAAGAATGAAGAAAAATGAAAAGGATAGGCAACTTCTGGGACACCATCAAGTGTAGCAACATACACATTATGGTATTCCCAGAAGGAGAAAAGAGAGAGAAAGGGGCAAGATGAATATCAGAAGGGATAATGGCCAAAAACTTCACATGTTTGGTGAAAGAAATGAACCTACACATCCAAGAAGCTCAGTGAACTCCATTTAAGATAAACTCAAAGAGATCCGCACTAAGATAATTATAATCAAACTGTCAATTCCAAGGGCAGAGAGAATCTTGAAAGCAGCAAGAGAGAAGCAACTAATTACATACAGGGGATTCTCTATAAGATTAACACCCAATTTCTCATCAGGAGCCACAGGCTAGAAGACAGTGAGATGACATATTTAAAATGTTGAAAGAAAAAGAATGTCAATAAAGAATTCTGTACCCCCAAAATATCCTTAAAGAATGAAAGAGAAATTAATACACTCCCAGATGAAAGCTGAGAGATTTTATTGCTACCAGCCCTGTCTTACAAGAAATGCTATAGGGAGTCCTTCAGATTGAAATGAAAGGACACTAGACAGAGTTTTGAAGCTATATAAATAAAATAATATCTCTGGTAGGTAAATGTATAGGTAAATAAAAGGACAGTATTATTGAAGTTTTGGCTTATGACTCCTCTTTTTATTTCCTATATTATTTAAAAGAGAAATGCATAGAACAACACTAACAAAGTGAGGTTAATGGACACACAATGTATAAATATGTAATTGGTGACAATGACAACCCAAGAGGAACAGAGTTGTATAGGAGTAGAATTTTTGTATGTTATTGAAGCTAAATTGGTATCAATGCAAACTAGATTGTTACAAATTTAGAATGCCTAATACAGTAGTAACTAAAAAAATAACTAAAAAATATATAGACAAGGAAATGAAGTGGAAATCAAAAAGGTGCACTAGAAAAAATAAACCAAACACAAAAGAAGCCAGTTTTGGAGGAACTGATGGACAAAAATATATGGCACATAGAAAACCAAAAGATGGCAGAGGTCCTTCCTTTTTAGTAATCACTTGGAGTATAAATGGATTAAACTCACGAAGTAAAAGGCAGAGACTGGCAGAATGGGTAAGAAAGCATGATCTAACTACATGTTGTCTACAAGAGATTAACTTTAGATCCAAAATCACAGATTGGTTGAAAATGGAAGGATGGAAAAAGATTCCATGGAAATTGTAACCAAAGAGAGCAGGGGTAGCTATACTAATATCAAACAAAATAGACTTTAAGTAAAAATCTGTTTTAAGAGACAAGAAGGCCATTAGATACTGCTAAAAGTTTCAATTCATCAAGAAGATACAGGAATTATAAACATTTTAAGTACAAAACAACAGAGCCCCCAGTATATGAAGCAAACCTTGACAAAACTGATGGGAGAAATAGATTCTACAGTTCTATAGTAATAGTTGGAGACTTCAGTAGCTCACTTTCATGAATGGATAGAATATCTAGGCAGAAAATCAATAAGTAAATAGAAGACTTGACAAACTATACATCAGTTAGACCTAAAAAAATACATAGAACACTATACCCAACAAGAGCAAAACACATAGTCTTCTTAAGTCCATGTGAAACAACCTCCAGGCGAGACCGTATATTAAGCCACAAATGAGTCTCCATACATTTAAAAAGATTGAAATCTTACAGAATTATCATCTCTAACTACAATGGAATGAAGCTAGAAATCAGTAACAGAAGGAAAATTAGAAAATTCACAGATATGTAAAAATTCAACAACATAATCTTAAGGGGCCAATGAGTCAGGTAAGAAATCACAAGGGAAATCAGTAAATACTTTGAGATTAATGCATATGAAAGCACATCATACCAAAATTTATTAGATGCCATGAAAGCAGTGCACAGAAATTTATAACTGTAAACATCTACAATAGAAAGAAGAAAGATCTCAAATCAGTAACCTAACTAAACCTCAAAGAACTAGAAAAAGAACAAACTAAACCCAAATCTGGCTAAAGGAATGAAATAATAAAGATTAGAGTAGAGACAAACAAAATAGAGAATAGAAACACAGTAGAATCAATGGATCCAAAACTTGGTTCTTTGAAAAGATCAGTAAAATTGACAAGCCTTTAGCTAATCAGTAAAAGCTAATTACCGATTAGCTTCAGTAATCATAAACCTCCCGACAAAGAAAAGCCCAGGACCAGATGGCTTCACTGGTGAATTCTAATAAACATTTAAAGAAGAATTAACAGCAATCCTTCTCAAGCTCTTTCAAAAAAAATTGAAGAGGAGGAAACACCTCTTAGCTCATTCTCTGTAGCCAACAGTACACTAATACAAAATCCAAAAAAAGACATCACAAAAAAAGAAAACTACAGACCAACATCCCTTTTGAATATAGATTAAAAAATGCTCAAGAAAATACTAGCAAACCAAATTCAGCAGCATGTTAAAAAAGATTATTTACCACGACCAAATGGAATTTATCTTAGAAATGCAAGTTTGGTTCAACACAGGAAAATCAATCTGTGTAATATACCACATTCATAGACTGAAGAGAAAAGCCCCACGTGATCATCTCAATCAATGCGAATAGCGTTTGTCAAAATACAACACCTTTTTCCATGACAGAAACAGCCAAAAACCTATAGTTGTAGAAGGGAACTTCCTCAACTTGATAAAGAACATTTATAAAAACACCAACAGTTAACATCATACTCATGGTGAAAGACTGAAAGGTTTACCTCTAAAATCAGAAACAAGAGAAGGTCTCCCGCTTTCACCTCTGTAATTCAACATTGCACTCAATGTGCAGCCAGAGAATTAGACCAGAAAAAGGAAGACATCCAAATCAGAATCAAAGAAGCAAAATTATATTTATCTAAAGATCACAAATACATAAAAAATCTTATACACAGAAAATCCCAAAGATGCAACAACAAAAAACCTACTAGAGCCTATAAATAAATTCGGCAAAGTCACGTAGTCCAAGATCTACACACAGAAATGAGTTGTGTTTCTATACATCAGCAATGAACAATCCAAAAAGGAAAGTAAAAAAATAATTTCATTACAATAGTATCCAAATGAATAAAATGCTGAGGAATCTAAGGAGGGGACTGACTTGTACACTAGAAAAGTATAAAATATTGCTTAAAAAAATTAAAGAAGACCTAAATAAATGAAAATGCATCCTATACTCATGGGTTGGAAGACTTAGGATTGTTAAGATGGCATTACTGGCAAAAGCAATCTGGATATCTAATGCAATACCTACCAGAATTCTAATGGCCTCTTTTTTTTTTTTTTTTTTGGAAATGGAAAAGCCAATTCTCAAATTCATATGGAATTGTAAAAGGCCTCGAATAGCCCAAACAATCGTGAAACAGAAGAACAAATTTGGAGGACTCACACTTCCCTATTTCAAATCTTGCTTCAAAGTTATAGTACAGTAGTCCCCCCTTATCCATGGTTTCGCTTTCCATGGTTTCAGTTACCCATGGTCAACTGAGGTCCGAAAACATTAAATGGAAAATTCCAGAAATAAACAATTCATAAGTTTTAAATTCCATGCCGTTCTGAGTAGTGTGATGAAATCTTGCACAGTCCAGCTCCATCCTGCCTAGGACATGAATCATCCCTTTGTCCAGCACGTCCAGCCCATTAGTAGCCATCTTGGTTATCAGATCAACGGTTGCAGCCACAGTGCTTGGGTTCAAGTAACCTTATTTTACTTAATAATGACCCAAAGCACAAAAGTAGTGATGCTGGCAATTTGGATGTGCCAAAGGGAAGCCATAAAGTGCTTCTTTTAGGTGAGAAGGTGAACGCTCTCAATTTAGCAAGAAAAGAAGAAAAATCGTATGCTAAGTTTGCTAAGATCTACAATAAGAACAATTCTCCTATATCCGTCAATTGTGAAGAGGGAAAAAGAGATTTGTGCTGCTTTCGCTGTCACACCCCAAGCTGCAAATGTTATAGCCTCAGTGTGTGGTAAGTGTTTAGTTAAGATGGAAAAAGCATTAAATATGTACAGTAAGATATTGAAAGAGAGAGACCACATTCACATAATTTTCATTATAGTGTATTGTTTAATTATTCTATTTTATTATTAGTTATTTTTGTTAATCTCTTATTGTGCCTAATTTATAAATTAAACTTTATCTTGGGTATGTATGTATGAGAAAAAACATAGCATATATAGGGTTTGGTAGTATCCACAGTTTCAGGAATCCACAGGGGGCCTTGGAATATATCCCCCGAAGAGAGGGTGGGACTACCGTCATCAAAATAGTGTGCTTCTGGCATAAAGATAGACATAGAGACCAACGGAACAGAATTAAGAGTCCAGAAATAAACCATACATATATGGCTCATTGATTTCCAACAAGGGTGCCAAGGCCATCCAACGGGGAAAGAATTCTCTCTCCTATAAGTGGCGCCGGTACAAGTGGATATCCACATACAAAACAATTCATTTGGAACCCTAACTCACACCATATATAAAAATTAACTCGAAATGGATTAATGACCTAAATATAAGAGTCAAAACTATAAAACTAGTAGAAGAAAACATAGAGGTAAATCTTCCTGATTTTAACTTGGTAATGGATTCTTAGATATGACACCAAAAGCACAAGCAACAAAAGAAAAAAATAGATAAACTTGGATGTAATCAGAATTGAAAACTTTTATGCATCAAAGGATATGATCAAGAAAGTGAAAAGTGACAACTCACAGAATGGGAGAAAATATTTGCAAATCATATGCCAGGTAAGGGACATGTATCCAAGATATATAAAAAACTCTTACAACTCAACGGCAAAAAAGACAAGCCACTTAAAAAATGGGCACGGTACTCGAATAGACATTTTTCCAGTGAAGATCTACAAATGGCCAACAAGCATGTGAAGATGTCCAAAATTATTAGTTATTCAAATGCAAATCAAACCCACAATGAGACACCACCTCTTATTCACTTGGATGTCCATAACTTTAAAAATGAAAAATAACAAGGATTTGTGAGGATATAACAAAATTGGAATCCTCATACATTTCTGGTGGGAGTATAAAATGGTCCAGCTGCTGTGGAAAATAATTTGGTGATTCCTCAAAAATCTGAACGGAATTATCATAGGTTCCCAGTAATTTAATTCCGAGGTATGTACCCAAAGTAATTAAAACAGGGGTTCAAACAAGTACACACATGTTCATTGCAGCATTATTCATAATAACCAAAGGTGGAAAAACCCAAATGTCCATCAATGAATGAATAAATTGTGGTATATACATACATACAGGGGAATATAATTCAGCCATAAAAAGGAACGAGGCACTAATACTTGCTACAATGCGGATGAACCTCAAAAACTTTATCCTAAGTGAAAGAAGCCAGACATAAAAGGTTACATACTTTATGTTTCCATTTATATGAAAAATCTAGAATAGATAAATTCATAGAAACAGAAATCAGATGGTGGTAGCCAGGGAGCAGAGGGAGAGACCAATGCAGAGCAAGTGCTGCATGGGTATGGGTTCTGGGATGACGAAAAAGTTCTGGAACCCACAGAAGTGCTGTTTGCACAATATTGTGAATGTACGTAATGCCACTGAACTGTTCATTTAAAAATAGTTAATTTTATGCCCTTGGAATTTTACCTCAAAAAAAGTGAAAAAGGACATATAGTATATTAGTATACTTATCTAAAGTTGAAAAACAGGCCCAAATAGTTTTTGGAGTCAGAAGTTAGGGCAGTGGTTTCATTTGGAGAGAAGGGAGAGGGTGGTGGCTGGGAAGAGGTGTGGGGAGACGTTCAGGTGTGTGTGTGTCAGATCAAGGTCAGCTCCTGCTAGAACCTTGAACTTGTCCGCTGGGGCTTGGCTGTTGGAGGACCCTTGAACCTGTCGAGAGCTGGGTGGGGTGTAATGCCTGCCCACATGACTGACCAATCACATTCTGTAATCAATTCAAAACTATCTCTGAGGAGCCGATGTCCTTTGGAAGGAACTTCTTTCTTTTGGCCTTGTGTCTTCTCACACACTCAGCTCTCTGATCTCCGTCCAGAGTGACATGGCTCTTCCTTGCCCTTTCAGCCTCAGTATAGAACCTATGATGGTCTTTGGTTAGCCTTTGAAACTGGTAATGTTCTATTTCTTGACCTGGATGGTACTCAACACAGGTGTATTTCACTGTGCGATACTTTGTTGAGCTGTACGAACTTAGGATTTGTGTCCTTTTTTGTGTATGTTAGCCTTCAATATAGATAAAAAACAGAAACAGTAAAACACAAACAAACTTCGGACCTTCTGCAAGCCCGGACAACCAGACTCCCAATCTGTTGTTTGTTTCTTAAGAAAATATAACACGATGACCCTTTGTCTTTGGTTCATGGCACTTTCTTCCTCGCCCACCCTACTGATTTTTCTTCTACTGGGATAACGTGGGCTGTGCTGGTTTTTAGCACTGTTGACTAATAAATTAAATCATTCAACCAATTTTATTTACTACCTACTTTTGTCCTAGGTATTATGTGGGCCCAGAGACCCAAAGAACTTTAAGAATCATATAATATTGTGATAATTTTAGCACTGATGCTTATTTGGAGCAAGGGGAAAAAACATATGGAGACACTACTAGCTGTAAAATATTTGCCTCAGACGGGCAAGTTGTATTTCCCTTCTGCTTGTCAGTCTTGAGAGTTGTAACTCTGATTTGCACAAGAAGAGCAAGGGCATCGTCTCTAGAAGTTTTGAACATAGCCTGTGGATCAGGCTTTCATTAGAAGAGAAATTGAGTTACCTCTAGCTTTCATCTCTAAAACAGTTGACAGGGATTGTGACTTTGCTTGAGAAGGTAAGATAAGCAATCGTCATTTTTCAGTAGGTGAAGAGCAAACAGAAATGTGGCAGGGAAGGTTCCGAGTGGTGGGGTGGCAGGACAGCAGGAGCTGCCATTGAGTGATGGGCATGATAACTATGTTTAAAACTTAGTCCGGGACTGAGCCACTTAGAACTCTCAGTGAACTCGGCTCAGGAACCACTGAAAAGTTTGAAGAGTAGCAAGGGAGAAATCAAAAAAGAGAGAGAGAAGGAACTGGGAGAAAAAAAGCAGGAAAGGAAGAACGGGAGAAAACGTAGATGGAGCACAGCATTTACCTCTCATACTGCAGACTTTCCTTACTTGAAGGAGCTTTGAACTGGCTGTAGTTCCTGAAAACTTGGTACATGGTGAGGGTTCAGCCTGGGTGTGGTTCAAGCTATGACAATACCACAAGGGGATCATTTCAATGAATCTGATGATTACAAATTGATGTTTTGTTTTTTTTTAATGATTAGAGTTGGTTGAAGAATTGGGGCTTTCCATTCGGGTGGGATCATCTGAATTGTGGATGGATATAATGGTGGATTTATTTTGAGTTTTCTGCTGTAGGGAGACACAAGCATAGCTACTCAACGTCTGCCAGCCAAAGCCCTCCAGCAGCACACCTGTAGTTGAACAAATTGGGTTTGTTGACTTCTAGTGATGGGGGAGAACTCACACGATGGGAAACCGTGGAGTATTGGTAGGAGGATGTTAGAAAAGACATTGTAGGATTTAGACTGTGTTAGGTGATTTGGGAAAGGGTTCAAGGAGGTGATGTTTTGGTCTGAACCGGATGCTGTCAGGAAGTGGAATTAATTCTATAATTGGGCATCTTAATCAATGTTATCCAGAAGGCAGGAGAAACGGAGCCATGTTAGTCATGCTTTGTCTGTGCTCAGACACGATATGGAGTGGTCTTACTCTGTCTTCATTCTTCATGGTCACAGGTAGCCTTGTCTGAGGTTGAAGTTTTGTGAAATTGCTTATGTTAATTTCAACACCAAGATTTAATTGTGAATTCTGGGGCAGCTTCTAGCAACACCAAGTCCTGGCTGATGGTACCAGGTCAGCTCCTAGATGTCAGGGACTGCTTTTTCCTCCCTCAACTAGCAGAATATAGCTATACATACAGCCTAACTTTCAATCAGGTGATATGTGAGTTAGGGCTATGTTTTGTCACATGAAACAAACAAACATCCCCAGATAACAGTGGCTTAAACAATAAAGATGTTTAGCTCTCTTTCATATATAAAATAGCTCTGGAAGTAGGTCTTGCATAGCTGGAAATGTAGCTCCATGATTACCAGGGACCTGATGAACTTTGGCTATCTCAGTGTTATGTCTTTCGTAGTTTTTTCCCTTGGACTTATGGTCCAAGATGGCTGCTCAAGTTCCAGCCATCACATTAACATTCCGTTCAGCAGAAGGAGGAAGGGAAGAAGCAGGTCCACTGGTTCCCTTTTTTTTTTTTTTTTTTTTTTTTTTCAATACGCGGGCCTCACTGTTGTGGCCTCTCCCGTTGTGGAGCACAGGCTCCGGACGCGCAGGCTCAGCGGCCACGGCTCACGGGCCCAGCCGCTCCGCGTCATGTGGGATCTTCCCGGACCGGGGCACGAACCCGCGTCCCCTGCATCGGCAGGCGGACTCTCAACCACTGCGCCACCAGGGAAGCCCTTCCACTGGTTCCCTTTTAGGAAACTTCCTGGAAGTACCCTTCAACACACCTATTTCACATTTTACATGCTAGCATTTGATTACAAAGCAAAGATGCTTGTGAAATGCAATCATTTAGTTAGGTGGCAATGGATTCATTAGAATAATTGGTGTTCTTTCATTAAAAGGAAAGTCATAATTGGCTATTGGGGGGCTACAATTATCTGGAGTTGGGATAACACAGCTGCCATATTGAGGTCTATGAAAGGCAATTCTACGAGGGCTTTTGTGGTATGCAAATATCCCCATCTTTGGTGAAACAGCAAGCAGTTAATTATCTTAAAGGATGCCTCCTTTTCGGTCTTTCTTTTGTAACAATATCAAGAGTTCAAGTTTCCAAAGTGAACTCTCTTTTCAGTAGTTCGAAGCTTTGTAGCTTGATTGAAAAAAATGTTGTGATCCAGCCGGCCACCGTTGCTAGGCTGCCTAACAATTTACCTCTAGCAGCAGGAAAGAAATAGTTGTGTTGTTGGAAATATCTAACTTAAAAATGGATAAAAAAATCATTCTTGCGAATTTATTTTTAAGAATAACTTAATTCCTTTGTTTGGAAGAGCTATAAAATTACTGTGTGTTCTTCTGTTTTTTGTTTTTTTTTTAAAGGAGGTAATAATTAAGGTGAATACAATTGTAAACAAAAAGTTCATGTTGGGGCTTCCCAGGTGGCGCAGTGGTTGGGAGTCCGCCTGCTGATGCGGGGGACACGGGTTCGTGCCCCGGTCCGGGAAGATCCCACATGCCGCGGAGCGGCTGGGCCCGTGAGCCATGGCTTCTGGGCCTGCGCGTCCGGAGCCTGTGCTCCTCAACGGGAGAGGCCACAACAGTGAGAGGCCTGCATACAGCAAAAAAAAAAAAAGTTCATGTTGGCACTCACTATAACTCCATGTAGACATCTGGGCTGGAAATGTGAGAAAATTGTAAAGAATTTGGAAAGGTTCAAAGGCTGATGTTATTAAAGTTTTAATAATCTTCTTTTCTGTAGGGCTAACCCCCTGCTATTCTTTCAGTGTAGGAGAAAAACAAAATATGGACAAAATTGTAGTTAATTAGAGCTGAGCCTTCCTTGGAAAACCTATAGAAATTGCTTGGAATTTTTATAGAGGCTAAGAGTTGGGAAGCATGGGTTTGAAATGATGCGACTTCATTTTCATTTCAGGGACGTGGCGGATTTTTGTTAGGTTTCAATGAAATAGAATATTTAAAAATCTTTATCCGTTAGTGAATATAATTGATTGGAAAGCACTATTTTACAAGAATTATCTATGAAAATAATCTCACTTAGCATTTTAACTTTTCCTCATTGATCAGTCAGAGCAAAATAAAATATTTATTGCCCATAGCAGTATACTGAGAGACAAATGACATGTCTTTAGTTCATTACCAAATTGTCTTAATGAAAGAAACGGCATCCCCTCATGTTTGAAATATGGTAAAATTGTAAAAGTCTTCTGAATACAACCCATTTTATTTTTGCTGTAGACTTGTAATGTCAGTGTTACTATTTTTCTGTTTGAAATTAATTTGCTTTTAAAGACCTCTTAAAGGTATATAGTAATATATAATGCAGCATGTATTCTACTATATGTTGTATAAGGCTATACTTAGCGTAGGAAACTTTTATCATAGGCGTGTACTTATATAGGTGTGAAAGTATGAGCATAGGAAGTCACACGCGTATATTTGAAATAGGCAGATGCACAAGGAATACTTTATTTTTTTATTATTATTTTGTTAATTAATGTTTTTATTGAAGACGAGTTGATTTACAATGTTGTGTTCGTTTCTTCTGTACAGCAAAGTGACTCACTTATACACAGACAGACATTCTTTTTTTACATTCTTTTCCATTATGATTTACCCCAGGATATTGAATATAGTTCCCTGTGCTCTACAGTAAAGGAATACTTTAAATTGTGTTGCACCAAGGATGGTGAAAGAATTTTACTCATTAGGATCCAGCCATGAGCATTGAAATATGATTTGCGAGAGATGAAGCTTGGAGTTGTTTTAATAGGCTAAATGGTTCCAAATGCAAGTTCAGATCGCAGACTCCCAGGCCCTTTGTGAGACTAATTGACTTTGCTGCAGAGTTTTGGCAAAGCTCTTATTATTTTTAATACATTTTCCTTTTTAATAATGTAAAATTGAACTAACTTCTAAAATTCGAGTTCCTCTTTATGAGTTTGTTACTCCTTCCTTCGCCAAATTAATGACTGACCAGGCAGGACAGCCAAGAACGCTTGCTGCTCTGAGCATTGGTTAATTGGTTCTTCGCTGGGCCATATAGGGGGGGAAATTACTGCTACTATAAACCAAAGGGTGTAAAGGAAAATAGTGATATAAATGTGGAACTGGGATGGCCAGGCAAAGCTAGCGACACAAAAGTTCTGTTGCTCTGCTGGATGGTTCCCCTAGGATAACTACAAAATACTGAAAATAAAATGCTGTAGCCCAGATCCTGAGGAGGAAATTCGTTTTGGTAACTCTTGGAAAAGAAGATTCATGGTTTTGACTAGTTTGTAAAGCTCTAGTGATACATTTCTTTTGTTTTCTAAAGGAAAGTTGGGCTCATAGAACAAATAAGAAAGAGTAAAATCTATTTCACCTTGAAAATTGCTGCATAAGTAGTTTGACCCTGTGGACTGGGAGAGTGATTAGGAAGAAATGAAAACTGCAAGACTGGGATTTTGACCACGTAAGAATGCGAGGTGGACGTTCATTCCATTTCTCTAGGTCTGACATTCCTTGGAAATTTCCCTTGGAATGTCTTGGGGGAAAACATCAGACTTTAGGGCAGAAACACCTGGTTTATTACCTCACTGTCCACTTTTGGCCCCGTGCATGGCTCTCTCCTAACTCTCCTTATAAATGCTCATCAGAGGGAGGAAAATCCAAAAGGGAGGGGATATGTGTATACCGCATGGCCGGTTCACTTTGCTGTGCAGCAGGAGCTAGCACAACACTGTAAAGCAACTAGACTCCAATAAAAAAATAAATATTAAAAAATGCCCATCAGACACTGTTTTAACTCATGTTTTAAGCTGAGGATTGAATCTAGGGGTTTGGCTCGTGTTGCAAAGGTTTCCAGCAGCATCAGGTAATTCCGGGCTCCGTTCAGAATGGTATCAGAGACCTGAAAGTCTGCACGACTCATTACCAATTACCAATTCCCTGGGCCATCCGGTTCCCTGGCAGAAAGGCTTCCAATGAATTTGCGTTGCAAATTGAAAACATGTTGTCAACAGCAGCAAGTCCAAAAGATGTTTACCTTAATTTTTCCAAGGCAGGCTTTTTACAATGGGGATGTTTTTTGTTTGCAGAGCGGCTTTCCAGATTCCCTCCTGTTTCTGCGGTTGGTAGTGTTGTTACAAAGGGATTGCCATAGTCTCTTGATGGAGAGAAAAGTGGAGTGGTTACGTGAAGACTCGCTCCCAGGTGGTGCCCGTGCCTCTGCAGGGGCGCCTGCCACAAAACTTTGCGTCGGGTGTGAGGTGGCAGACGTCAAGCCTGGCACAGAGCCGTTTGATTTCCCTAAGGGTACAGGGACCTAAGAGATCAGCCCGATGAAGGGCTTCTTTTGCGGATAAGTAAACTTGTTATGTCACTTCCCCAGGGACACTTGTATAGTTAGCATTATGGTTGAATCTAGAAGTTAGGGTTTCCTGAGTACCCCATGCTTTCTCACAGTTTATGGCCCCGGACTGAAAAGTTGTTAATGATTGATGTGTTTAAGATAAAGTTCAGACAGAAATTAACTTGCACATTTCCATTAAAAATGAGAACATTGGGACACAGGTCTCAAAGGAAAGCTATTTGACCTTTGAACCTTTTTGGATCCTTTTTCCAGGTGATATGCATCCACTTTCAAAAAACACTACTGGAGGGGCTTCCCTGGTGCGGTTGAGACTATTTGACCTTTGAACCTTTTTGGATCCTTTTTCCAGGTGATATGCATCCACTTTCAAAAAACACTACTGGAGGGGCTTCCCTGGTGGCGCAGCGGTTGAGAGTCCACCTGCCGATGCAGGGGACGTGGGTTCGTGCCCCGGTCCGGGAAAATCCCACATGCCGCGGAGCGGCTGGGCCCGTGAGCCATGGCCGCTGGGCCTGCGCGTCCGGAGCCTGTGCTCCGCAGCGGGAGAGGCCACAGCAGTGAGAGGCCCGCGGACTGCAAAAAACCAAACCAAACCAAACAAAAAACCCTACTGGAAGAAGCCCATCAGTTCAGCCAGAGTGAAGGTGTCTGTTCATCCTGGGTTAAAGTAATGTCCTGACACCCTGGGTCCATGGGAGGTCCATCCGGGGCCGAACAGAGTCTGGACTCTAGAACTGTGGTCACACAGCCTCTGAGCCAAACCCTGGGGATGTCGGGGAACCTCTAGTCTTCCTAGGAGGCTTGTTTTAAATTCGGAGTCTCCCCTAATTAGCGTTCAGTGTATTTACTTAGATTACGTGTCATTAACTCACAAGTCCTCCTTAAAGATCAGACAAGAATTTTGAGCAAGTGCGAAAAGGGAACTTAACTCATCGTGAACTTCAGGTAGAAAACAGGGAACCTGGCTTTGGCCAGAGCAGGAGGGAGGAGCCCCATTCAAGGTTGGCTGATTTCACAGAGGGCTTTCCAGAGGCCGTAAACCAGAGGAGTTTCCTAAGCAGCCCTCTCAGCTAGTACATATGTGATGAAACCCACCACTTGGAGAGTATCCCATGAAGGCTGGGAGGAGTAGGCATCACACAGGATGTTCCCAAGACACAAGAAATGAGAAGGTTCAGAAACGCAGACCCGCCTAGAGACAAACTCCCAGAGACAATGGAACCAGAGTGTGGAGACGGGACATCAGGGAACAATTTGGGGGCATAAAGTGTCAGGACTGGGGCTGGGGCTTCCTTAGTTCCATCAGGGTGGAATGTTCTGGTCACCCTGACTGGCTAAACTTCAGCCTCCCCAAAGAAGTCCATCTGATCATGACCTCACAGAAACAGAATTCTAGAAACCCCGAGGTTCACTCCAACCAATTCCTTTGGGACCATCACATAGAAGACATTCTATCTGTTGCCTATTTCGAGCATTTCATTTTTTAGATTTAAAAAACTCAAGATTTTTGCTAAAAAAAAAAAGAGATCAAAATGGGGCAGCAAAATGTTGACCTGAAAGACTTACTTACTTACGACTAACTTAGAACCACAATTCTACTCTTCTTGTAGGAAAGTGACCCAAAACGTTTTTACTGGAGGTGACAAAAGTGCACGAGGAAGAAATGTGCTGGCCCCGCATCATGTTTACTCCCTCCTGAGTTTGCACGTCATAAAATTCGACCTGGGCCACTTGATGAAGCATGGCTCTTGGGAAAGAAGAATTCACTAGTTCCATCCTCGGGAGGATATTTGTTATCTAGAACAAACTCTAAAGGAAAATGTATCACCGTAGAGACCTGAGTCTAGGTTTGATGTCTATTTCACCCAGTCAGCTATAACATATCAGTATTAGGTGGTTCAGGACTAACTATGATTGAGAAACTTGGGAGATTTTTCCTTTTGGGAACGATGGATTTGGAAGTCAGGTTTTAGGCATTGGTTGGAGTTAACCTCGGGGTTTCTAGAATTCTGTTTCCTGGCTTTCATCAGCAAGCTGTGCCTTGGAATCAGGGCCATGGACCTGGGGTATGCTGTCACTGCGGTGCTGGTTGGACCAAGGTCAAACGAAGCAGTCATTTGTCAGACCCTGTGGCACAAAGACATTTAGGTTGATGACCTTCTCAGAAGAGCCAAACAGGAAGCAGAGGGTGGGAAGGGGAGTCACGTCAAGGCTACCTTGAGCAAAGGGAGTCAGATCAGTGTTCAGTAAACACGGGGGCGGCCCAAGGCGGCTTCTGCTTTGTCCTGGCCTTGCTGCCCTTGAGGGTGTACTTTGGCGTAAATCCAGCAGCCAACTGACATTCAATAATTCTCTGAAGCTTCCTAATGGTGGCCCTGTCAAGACCCACACTCAGCAGTTAATTCCCTACAACCTTAATCACAAGTGTTAATTATTACAGAGTTTATGGAAATGAGCTATCAGACAGCCTTTGGAGTCTGCAGCTGCCTTATGTCTATTTTTTTTGTTTTTGCTGTACGCGGGCCTCTCACTGTCACGGCCTCTCCTGTTGCGGAGCACAGGCTCCGGACGCACAGGCTCAGAGGCCATGGCTCACGGGCCCAGCCGCTCCGCGGCATGTGGGATCTTCCCGGACCGGGGCACGAACCCGCGTCCCCTGCATCGGCAGGCGGACTCTCAACCACTGCGCCACCAGGGAGGCCCATGTCTACTTTTGAGAATAGTGGCATTGATAGGTCCCGCCTAAGATGGCCTGAGGAAGGTTCCTATTAGTGCCTGGTGTAGAGCTTCTGCAAAGGCAGAGCTGGGAGGCTGGTGCTCGGAGCCTTTCTTGCTTTTAACTGGGCTCAGAGAGAGTGGCTCACACGACTTTATTGAGCATTTATATTAGCCTCTTCTAAAGAGCATTCGAAGTGGTAGTAATGTGACATAAAAGGGGCCACATTGAGGACTGTTCCAGTTTTCTGAGGACATAGGAATCTATCTAAGGAGGTGAAAAATGGGGCACTGAAAACAAACAAGACTCCAGGCTCCTTCCTCATGTTTCTGCCCGCGTCTGTCATAGATCTGCTGGCACGCTTTTTTCTGGGGACAAAGGACAGCACTGTTCAATCCTCCCGTCCATGCCAAACTCCAAAGGGGATAATTACATTCTGCCTCCTGAAATTCCCTCTGCAATTTCATCCCAGGGCACCGCTCTGCACCGCCTGTGTGTTGCTGCATGCTCTCAGGAGCCGTGTTTTTTCCCCAGGTTGGTATCATCACGGCCAGTGTTAGCGCTGCACAGTTTGATTTCGGTCGCAGCGCATAGATCAGACTGGGGTCTCAGGCTGGGGTTTCTTATAGTAAAAAACATTAAGCAGCAAACACTAGCTCACTGGAGCATCATGTGTCTGAGTGTCTCCTGGGCACAGCTGGCATAATTGTGCCTGAAAAGTACAGTCAACTGTCTAATCTTGTTTTTAAGAAAGGGAGCTCTTTTAGAGCAGTTTTTGGACCGGTTAAAATAGTACGAGGTAATGATTTTGTGTTCAGGTGAAAAAACATAGCTCAGGTATAATGTTTTGACCCCAGTAACATCATTAAAGCTAATTGAAACTGTATATGGAAGACCCCAAATAATTCAGTTTGGTTTCCTGAAGGTAATTATTCTTTCCTGAATAGCACTGATAGTAATGTTATTGTAAACGGGATAAAAACAATTCTTAGGG
>NW_006798732.1:1990202-1995223 GCF_000442215.2 Lipotes vexillifer | reverse complement strand
GGGAAAGATAATATATGTTTGCTTAAATTCTTAGAACCGATCTTTGTAATATAAGGAAAATTAACCAAGCTTTTGTTAGAATGAAATCCAGGTGAAAACGTAATACTATTTCCGTGAATTTTGGGAGATATAGATACTAAGATGATGATTCCAATTCCCGAAGGGAACTAGGAAAACCTGGGCGTGATGTTGGTTTTAATAATGGAACTTCAAGCTGTTCCTACCCTTAATTGTAGCGCAGAATGAAACTGTAGCCATCGAGCGGTGCACTTAAATCCCACTGAGGGGTTTCAGCATGAAAGAGGGGATCATTAATCACAGCAGTGACTGAAGGGGTTTAATAATTATGTCATTTCAAGGGAAAAAGGGATCTGCCTAAAGTAAAAGGGGAAACGAAGGACTGGTAAATAGAACTTCTTTCTATCCTAGGTAGTCAGCTAGTGGGACTACTAGTGGGAAAGGTCTATTAACTAATTGATCTGCTAGACTCGATAGAGAACTCGAGCTGGAGATCAAAGGAAATTCTCTGCCACAAAGGCAGGCAGCAGCCTTGGACCAGATGTTTCCCTTCCAGCTCTGTCATGCTTGATAACTGTGGAGTGGAGCTGAAGCTGACCATAGGCTTTGTCCACACAACCATCCATATGAAAAGCAAGGGGTATGTGTGTGCCCGCACATGCTTAAAAGAGACAAGAACAGCTTCAATGTCAAAAAGGTTCAGAATTTAAGATGGGTTTGAGAGCTAAGAAATTACTATTCTATTTCTTTGCAAAGCGAAGGGGACCAAAGAATGTTGTCAACTGCCAACTTTTAAAAAAGGTTCCTATGCCTTAATCGCTCTGCAGTTGCCATTTATAAAAACTTACATGGATGCATTAGAATCTACATCTGTTACAATAAAATCAAGGATATTTTGAATAATGGGTGAAATTACCAAGATTCAACTGTTACTATTAGCTTACGTGTTTTCTTTTCTATTCAGAACAAAAGTGAGAGTTCAAAATCCAAAGGTGATTTTTCTTTTAGTCGTTACCCTAGAATTGTTTGTTTATATCTGTTTGCTACCTTTATCTTTTTCATTTCTAACTCTGTATCCTGGTTCTGTTTTTTTCACATCTGGATAAGGTATTATTTAACATGATGCAAAATATTTGGTTTAGAAGTTTGAAATATATGTAGATTTATCACTATTTCTTTTCTATGGACTTCTAAAGATTCCTGCAGTATTAGACATTTTGAAAAATGAGATGTCTAGAATTACCTTGTTGTGGTTTGGTCTGTTCTATGGCTTTTCTTAAAATATACCTTGCTTCTTTAGTTGATCATAAATATCACCAAAAAGTCATTAGTTCATCTGATTGATAGATGTTCAGAGCGAAACTTCATTGATCTAAGTCAATTAAAGTCACAATAAAAGGTAAATTTCCATAAAATGTTTGAATGTTTGCACTTCCAGGGTTCCTAAAATTCTCAGATGAGAACTCATTTTTTTAAAGCCCAAGACTTTTGTTTCTACTAAATTTTAGTTTCTAAAATTTCCCATTATCTTTGTGTGTGTATGTATTTAAAAGAAGTATTTCTCAGATAATATATTTATTGTATGTGTATTTATCATATAATTTCCTGAAAATATAATTAGACAGGGTGGAAGGAAGGAAAGGTAACGATGGCCCCCCAAAACCAGCTCTGTACACTTTAAACTTTGCTGAGTGTCTGGTCCAAGACCATATGCCTCAAACCTCACCCTTTCTCAAGGTCCCATTGAAAGACTGAAATGATTAACTGCGCATTGTCTGTTTGTCCATCCATAAATCTATCGAATGAAGCCACAACAATCTGGGCATCAATAAAGGAACCACAGAGTGTGAATAAATGCTAGTAAATAGAAAGCAGATGGACTTATATGAAAAGCAAACAAAGGAAAAAAACAGAGAGGCGGATTCCAGAGATAAGGGCGGCTGAAGATACTCCAGGCTCGGAGTTATCAGACACAAAGGACAAGAATGGGTGGGGGACAGGGGAGGATGTTCATTAGAGTGTTTATTTAACGTTCTGAATTCGGATCTTTGGGACACCTTTCTTCAACTAGAACTTCCTTTCCCCCACTCTGCCTTCTCTACTCCACTCCTCAATTTCACAACAAACATGGACAAATTGTGTCACTTGGATGAAACCAAATAACTTCTAAAGACTGAAGAGTAGGGCAGTGTGGGTGCTGGCCCTAAACAAAAAAGCTGGAGGTAACTCTGGGCTTCTGTAGCAAATGCTGGGATAAGGACGCTTTGCCCAGACACATCTGCCTAAGTTCTTCATGCCCTGAGCAAGCCTGGGGGCTCTCTGATTGCCTGCTCTGCACAATCGGGAATCCTGCTGGTCAACACTTCCATTCACCCAGTGTCTGCATGGAACTCCCTCATTTAACAGAGCCCTGAGGAACAATGTTTTTGTGGTGGCCTGTTTCATCCTTCAGCCATAGATATAACACTAGATATTTGACCATACTGAGTTCTTGAAAGAGAGGGATTAATATGAACACATAGAATAACCAACCAGTCCTGAAGAAAACACATAGAAGTCAGAGAGCTAAAAAGACCTTTAAAAATTCTCTTCAGCATTCTCAGATAAATTCAGGATGATACTGTATCCTTAAAATAAGAATAACTTGCTGCGAACAAGAGGGGAAAACACATAGAAGTCAGAGAGCTAAAAAGACCTTTAAAAATTCTCTTCAGCATTCTCAGATAAATTCAGGATGATACTGTATCCTTAAAATAAGAATAACTTGCTGTGACACAAGAGGGGTCAGAAAATAAGAGCTTCTGATAATTAAAACAAGAAATCAACAACTGATTGAAAAATATGTTGGACATGACTAAAGAAGTAACTTAGAAGAAAATAAAGGAAATCTAGTATGTAGAGCAAAAAGACAAATGAGAGAAAAGTTATCAAGTATGAGGATAGGACCAGAGGTTTGACATCCAGCTCATAGGAAAGACATAGCTAACAGAGAAAATGAAGGGGCTAAATAAAGAAAAAACAGTAGTAGAGGAAACTTGCCTTATGTAAAGGAAGACATGAATCTTTAACTGGAAAAGTCCCACTAAATACTAAAAAAAGGTAAATTACAATAAAAATAAGACAAAACCTGGTGATACTTGAGGTATATACAAAGATAAAGAAAAAATGCAAGAGTTTCCAGAGAGAAAATAGCAAGATTATTCTAGATGCCTAATAATCAGACTGACATCAACATAGGACAATAATGCGGAGCCCACAGAGTTCTCAGCAGCAAGAAACAATGAAGCAGCATCTCAGCGTTCTGAGATAAAACGATTTTAAATAAAGGTAGACACACTTTTTCTCTAAGGGGCGAGATAGTAAGGTGGTCTTGTGGTTCAGGTGGTCTCTTCTGCAAACGATTCAACTCTGCAGTGTAGCACGAAAGCAGTCCTAACAGTACATAGATGAACGAGCATGGCTGTGTTGGATTTGACCCATGGGCCATAGTTTGCCAACCCCTGATTTCGAATGTAGAATTCTGTACCTAGCTAAACTGTCAACCAGAGATGAGGGCAATATAAGGACATTCTCAGGAGAGCAAAAGCTCAGAAAGTTTCATAACCAGGCACCTTATATGAAAAAAAAAATACTCAAGAAGTTTTGTTTGAGCAAAACAAAAAAAGACTAAGTGAGGGTGAGATGAGGTAGAAGAAACAGCGGCAGCTGAGCATCACCTGGGGGTCTGTTTATGACCTAGGATTGGTTACTTTCCCTTCTCTATGGGCTTAGTCATATTACTTAATTCTTCTTGGAATAATATGTAAATACAGGCAGGCCTCCTTTTCTTGTTGTTTGCTTTATTATGCTCCATAGCTATCACGATTTCTTTTTACAGACTGAAGGTTGGTGGAAACCCTGCCTCAGGGGAGTCAATGGTGCCATTTTCTCAACAGCGCCGGCTCACTTGCTGTCTCTGTATCACATTTTGGTAATTCTTGCAATATTTTAAATGTTTTCATGGTTATATTTGTTATGACGATCTGTGATCAGTGATCCTTGATGTTACTACTATGACTCGGTGAAGGTTTGCATTATTTACCAATAAAGTATTTTTTAATTAAGGCATATGTACATTGCTTTTTTTAGACACAGTGCCATTGCACACTTAAGAGACTAGAGTATAGTGTGAACATAACTTTTATATGCACTGGGAAACCAGAAAGTTTGTGTGACTCCCTTTATTGTGATATTTGCCTTATTGCAATGGTCTGGAACTGAACCCGCAGTATCTCTGAGGTCTGCCTGTAATCATAATGACATAAGTACTGTATTATGAGATGAGAATCTTAGAATTAGTAAGTGGACAAAGTACTGATGATATTGTCGTAATCACTAACTGATGTAAATACATAAACTTTGACAGAAAAATAATATAACTAACAAAACTGGATGATTGAAGCAGGAGGTGAGGTGGGAAGTATTACAGGTGCACAAAATTTCTTGCCTTTGGTGAAAACAGACTCAGGAAATACGAGTAGACACGTACTGTTTAGAGTTACCATGGCCACATCATCAGAAGAGCAAAAAGTCAACTGTTACCTCTGGTGAATGAATGTGAGGGTGGGCGTAGGGAAGGTGGGTTAATTGAACTTTGACTTCTTTCTTTAGTTTGACTTTTCTATCACATACAAGTATTACCTTAATTTACAAAATAGTACTATTAAAAAACCTCTCTTGAAAATCCATTTAGGGTTAGGGACTTTATGACATAAAATTAGCTTAAAGCTTAAAGGCTGTTAAACAAAAAAAAAAGTTTCAGTCTGTCATCTGTAGTAAAGTTGATTCGTCAAAAACATTCTTATAATTTTTCACTGGGCAAGTTTATTAAAAAGAAAATTGACAGGGCTTCCCTGGTGGTGCAGTGGTTGAGAATCTGCCTGCCAATGTGGGGGACACGGGTTCGAGCCCTGGTCCGGGAAGATCCCACATGCCGCGGAGCGGCTGGGCCCGTGAGCCACAGC
>NW_006798732.1:1945847-1990132 GCF_000442215.2 Lipotes vexillifer | reverse complement strand
AAAAGAAAAAAAAAAAAAAAAAAAAAAAAAAAAAAAAAAAAAAATCGCTTTTTTTTTTTTTTTTTTTTTTTTTTTGTGCAGTATGCGGGCCTCTCACTGCCGTGGCCTCTCCCGTTGCAGAGCACAGGCTCCGGATGTGCAGGCTCAGCAGCCATGGCTCACGGGCCCAGCCGCTCTGTGGCATGCGGGATTCTCCTGGACTGGGGCACGAACCCGTGTCCCCTGCATCGGCAGGCGGACTCTCAACCACTGCGCCACCAGGGAAGCCCCAACAAAATTTTATAAAGTATTTTTCTCGACCACTCTAACCTTTGTTAATAAAAACTTTTACAGTGTTGGTGGGAATATAAATTGGTGCAGCCACTATGGAGAATAGTACGGGTTCCTTAAAAAACTAAAAATGGAGTTGCCATATGATCCTGGCAATCCCACTCCTGGGCATGTATCTGGAGAAAACTATAATTCAAAAAGATACATGCACCCCAATGTTCATAGCAGCACTGTTTACAATAGCCAAGACATGGAAGCAACCTAAATGTCTGTTGACAGATTAATAGATAAAAAAGATGTGGTACATATATATAATGGAATACTACTCAGCCATAAAAAAGAATGAAATAATGCCATTTGCAGCAAAATGGATGGACCTAGAGATTATCATAATAAGTGAAGTAAGTCAGAAAGAGAAAGACAAATATCATATGATACCACTTACATGTGGAATCTTAAAAAAAGATACAAATAAACTTATTTACTAAACAGAAACAGACACAGATATAGTAAACAAACTTATGGTTACTCCTAATAAATTAGGAGCTTGGGATTAACATATACACACTAATATATATATAAAAAAGACAGTCAGCAAGGACCTACTGTATAGCACAGGGAACTATATTTAATATTTTGTAATAACCTATAAGGGAAAAGAATCTGAAAAAAAAATGGATATATGTATATGTATAACTGCATCACTTTGCCATACACCTGAAACTAACATCACATTGTAAATCAACTATAGTTCAATAAAAACAAAACTTTCACTTGGAGACTATGGCCTATCTTTTTTTTTTTTTTTGTGGTACGCGGGCCTCTCACTGTTGTGGCCTCTCCTGTTAGCAGAGCACAGGCTCCGGACGTGCAGGCTCAGCAGCCATGGCTCACGGGCCCAGCCGCTCCACGGCATGTGGGATCTTCCCAGACCGGGGCACGAACCCGTGTCCCCTGCATCGGCAGGTGGACTCTCAACCACTGTGCCACCAGGGAAGCCCATGACCTATCTTTAATAACGTTTTTCTCAACTACTCTCAGAACACTTCTTATACAAGAATTGCAGCCCTGTCACTGGGCATCTGGTTTTGTAAATAAACTTTTATTGGAACCCAGTCACATCCATTTGTTTATGTATCCTCTATGGCTGCTTTTGTATATGGCATGCCATTCCAAAATACTTACTATCTGGCCCTATAGGAAAAAAGTTTGTTGACTCCCATGGTGTATCAGAATGACCTGAGACTTTGTTAAAGCCCAGATTGTTGGGCCCCAACTTCAGCGCTTCTGATGAGGTGAGTCTAGGGCAGGAGTGAGAATTTGCATCCCTAAAGGTCCCACAGGCTGCAGATGCTGCTGGGCATGGGACCACAGTGAGTAACCATGGTGTAGACAAGTCTTGGATTTGCATTTTTGCTTTATCCATTGCAGGTCTGTACGAGCTCAGACAAGGTACTCAATTTTCATATCTCCGGGTTGGTTCATTTGTGACATGAGGGTGATTCGTCTCTATCTTGGATTATGGTGAGGATTCAGTGAATTAATGCGTGTAAAGCACTTAGCTTGGTACCTAGCCCACAGTGATGAGTCAATGAAATGTTTACCATCGTGATGATAAAAGCACACTCTGCCGAGGCGCTGATCAGGTATGAGAGATGAGGTTAGAAAGTCAGCTCCTCGGGAAATGGAATCATTTCCCTAAGTCTCTCGATCTCACGCTTTGCATAAAAATTTCCCTAAATGTTGGACCAGCAGAAAAAAATAAGTGAGTGGCTTTAAATCAAGTTCCTTGGAATAAAGTGTAAGTTGGAAAGGGTCACCGGCACTCTCGTATTTATTGCTTTTCCCATTTGGAGTAATTTCAAATTTAAAAAGAAATGTATAATTTTCCACGTTAGGGTATGTGGTAATCGTACGAAACGCATATGAAAGAGGTGGCAAATGAACATTCTTGTCCTCAAGCAATTTATAACCTAATTTTAGATAAGGTAGACCCTCATGGAATAGTTACATGAAACACCAGGTGCAGTGTAGCTGGACTCTGAGGGAGATGAGAGAAGCAGGTCATGTGTACATTGGGGTGTGGACACCAGGCTGGAAGAGTCAGGGGCTGCTTGAAGATCAGGTGGGGTTGTGTGAGGGAATCTCCCCCATGCAGTAGGAGAAGTGCCTTTGAAAAGGTACGCAGGTGAGGAAATGAACACAGAATGGTTGAAGTTTAGCTACGAGTTGAGGAAATCAGTCACTGTTGAAAACTATGTAGGCAAGTAATTCTTAGTAGAGCAAATTCCATTTTTCAAACATGCATACTGTGCTTCTTTTTCAGGTGGCGCTACTAAAGTAGTCTCAAGTTCAACAACTGTGGCTGACAGGGGCTCTGGCTCAAAAAAACAAAATCCTGCTCTCTTTGAAAACTCAGTCTGCTCTCTGCAGGATGGAAAATCCTTCTGACCTTGGAGTCATCTGAGGGGATGAGCTGGAACAGGTCAGGGACTGTCCTCATCTTTTCCTCTCCAGGCAGAAAGGCTGAGACAGACCACGTCTGTGGCCAGAGAGCAAGATATGCAGGGAAACTTGGCTTTGGGGCTTGGGGCTTGGAGAGGGCAATTATTCATCGCTCGGGCTGCAGTTACAGGGGACGTTCTCTGAGGGTCAACAGACGGATGAACGAGCGAGAAGGGCACCTGAAAGGACCACCTGCCTCCTTGTGCCAGGTCTGCTTGCAGACATCAGTGCACAATGAAGAAAACTGCTCCTGTGGGCTGGGGGAGCATCCCTGTCTGGAAGCTGGGGTCTGGGGTGGAGTCCAGGCTTGTTCGATCTAGCTCACCGTGGAAGCAGCATGGGTGTCTTCGTGGGGCAGAGCAAGACCCGCCACCCCTCATCTCTGCCTGTAACAGAATCATCTGATGCTGCTGCGTCAGGTGATAATACCGGGGAGACTAATGACTGTGACCTCATGCAAAGAGAAAGGAGACTCCCTCCCCCTGATTGGAGGGACGGTGGCCATGGCTTAGTCACTGTGAAAACAGGCATGGTTGGGTCTGTCACTCATTTATCTCCTTCTGGGTTTTAATTGCCAGAGAGATTTATGTAAAGTCTCTGTAACTCCTTCTCGCTGGGAGAGAATCTGGTCCACAGCCCTCCTTCACAGCCCCCCGCCACCACCCCCATTTAATTACCTTAGCAGTCAGACTGGATTACTGGAGAATTTGTCTCTTGAAGCTGTCTTTCTTTATAAAAGAAAATACTATACAGTTTCAGTGCGTTTTGGTTCTCCCTGTGTTGTGTAAATTAACTTTGATTTCAGACATTTTTGTGCACGGAAGACTGGGATGATTTAGAATAAAAACCGCAGAAATCCTTCCGTGTCGAGTCCCCTTTGGCAGCGAGCGCTGGCTGAGGACTTTGACTGACCCTCAAGGCTTCAACCTGGACAGGAGAGGCTGCTCCAGGAGGACACACCCAGGAGTGTTTCTACACAGGAAGGTGGAGGCTGCAGGCGGCAGGCACTGCTGTGCACCTGGTTCCACTGTGCCATGCTTCTCTAGTTCAAGGAGGGAGCTCTGTGTAGGGGGATGGTGACAGGCTAAATCTCCGAGGTGACTTTTCTTGGCATGTCACCAATAAGCCCCAAAGATGCTTCTTTATGATGCAAGTAAAAAGAAGATAGAAGAAAATCTAGGCACAGTACTCCCCAAGCCTTTGTGTGTACCAGCTTAAGCAATTCTCAGGCAAAGGGAAGCCCCAGAAGATGTGAAAACGTCATTTACAGAGAAGGACACCATCGAAACGATGGAATAGGAGTTTTCTCCCATTTTCCCCCAAAGAAGACTGACGTTGACAATCACCTGTAGACAAGAGGGCCTCTGTGGTGGTCTGGGGAGGGCAGTGGAGAAATTCCAGCACGAGACTGGACGCAATGAAGAGGGTAAGAGGGTTACCGACCAGGGTTCCCGGCCTCCTTAATCAACAGAAATTGATAAAAGGCCAGACAAGAAACTCAGGCAAGGCTTTATGGGGGCCCCCGCTGCAGCAGGGGGGAGAGAGAACAAGCAACAGCTTCCCTTGCTGGCTCGCTCCCCGAGGGGGGGTGAGCTGCTCCCTTATATGGGGAGAGGGCAGGGGCGGGTCCAGGGGTCGGGCTGGAGGCGTGGCTTAGGAGGTCAGCCCACCCCGTCGGTGGTGTTGTGTGCAGGGGGCGTGCGCAGTGCCCTGCTTTGGCTCCTGGCTCTTCAGAAGTGGCAGTTGGGTTTTTGGTCTTTTTGTATCTTGTTGCCCATAATTTGCCCCAGGTGTGCATGCACACAGTTATTTTTAGTCCCGTAGAGTTTCTTTGTATCTTCGTGCTGGAGGAGACGTGTGTCCAGGTGCCAGCCCTGCAGCCAAGGGCCCGGGTCCCAGCCCCCTCAAGAGGAAGCTCCACCTCACCTGTGACCCCTACCCGTACCCCAGGCAGCACAGCCCTGGGCCAAGAGAGCCCTTCTCCCAGCGATTTCCCCAGAGAGGGGAGTGAGAGCCTGAGAGCAAGCCCCTGGTCTCCCCAGCTCCACGGGGCACCGCCCACTTCCTTCTCCCCCATCCCGGATGCCCAGGTGTGATGCACCACTGGGGGAGGGGGCAGAGAGGCTGGGAGAGCAGCAGGCTGGCCTCTGGGAGGGCATCAGAGGGACGTGTATCTCAGGAACTGCTTTTTGGACTCCATCAGGAAATCCACCCCCAAACCACTGGGGACACCTTGACCTCGGATCTCCCCAACTGGCCCACGGGCAGCCTCAACCCTGCACACAACTCACCCGCATACCCTCACCCAGTGGCTGGCGCTCTGTGTGTGCCCCTGAGGGCAGTGGGTGCGAGCCTCAGCAGATGTCAGTGAGTGGGACTGGGAGAAAGTGGTCCAGCCTGAGCATCCAGAAGGACCCTAGAGAGAGCGAGCTGGAGGCTGTCAGCTCCCGGCCTGGCTTCACAGCATCTAGAGAAGGCACACAACCTTTGAGGTTTCCCCACAACAGGGAGCAAGAAGTGTGGAGCTGGCGTAGCCACAGAAAAGTCTGAGAAAGACTCGGCATCCCTAGTGGGATGGACAGAAGGTATTTCTCTCCTGAAGCCAGAGTGGAGGAGGTGACTGCTGCTTCAAATGCAGAGACTAGCACAAGGCTTCAAGGAACATGAACAAACAAGGAAATGCGACGCCAAGTGTGAAAGTAATTCCGTTTAGAGAGAGAATGATAAACCTATACATCTCTGAACCTTTTAGCAAAATAAGATGGATGAGAAGCCAAATCCACTCCTGCTTTTCCTGCAAAGTCCCATTCCCACCTCCATCATGCTGTGGGGCTTATTAGTTTAGCAGAGCCAGAAAGCTTTAGTGGTTGGGGGGGTCAGAAGCTTAAATAACCTCAAGAAGGGTCTCACAGGGCTTCCCTGGTGGCGCAGTGGTTCAGAGTCCGTCTGCCGATGCAGGCGGCGCGGGTTCGTGCCCCGGTCCGGGAAGATCCCACATGCCACGGAGCGGCTGGGCCCGTGAGCCACAGCCACTGAGCCTGCACGTCCGGAGCCTGTGCTCCGCAACGGGAGAGGCCACAACGGTGAGAGGCCCGCAAAAAAGAATGGTCTCACATAACAAAATTTTGCTGATCTTGATATAAAGTCAGAGTAGAGTCTGTATTAATAACTTTTGCAATGGAAATTAACACACTGAAAAAAAAGAATTTAACATGAACTTTTTCAAACTAATTGGTAAAAAAATGTTCAGAGTGATTTGCACTAGTAGACTAAATTTATTTAATGTTTTTTTCAAAAACATTTTGAATAAGTCGAAAACGTGTTTTTTTAAATGGAACTTTTCAGTTTGGAAGATAGGTGTAGCCAAAGGTTCTTGTTTTAAGACTTCTAGTTAAACTAGACTAGTTAGACTAAACCAGGGCCCAGCAAACAATGGCTGGTAAGGTCAAATCTGGCTCACCACCTGATATATACAGCCCCTGAGCTAAGAATGATTTTTACATTTTTAAATGATTGAGAAAAATCAAAAGAATTTTTGTGATGTGAAAATTATATGAAATTCAAATTTCCATAAATGAAGTTTTACTGGACACACACTCACACAAAAAATGTCATTTATGGAAATATGACAATATTTATTAAAACTTAACCCAGCAACTTCACTTTTTCTTACAAATGTTCTCACATGCATGTGTACATACTTATGTACAGGGATATTCCTTGCAGCACTATTTGTAATGGCAAACAACCTAAATGTTCTTAAGTGGTGGTTCATTCATATGCATGAACACTATGTGGGCAGTAAAAAGGAGGGGGATGGATCTGTATGTACTGGTATGGGATAATCCTAGGTGTACTAGTTTCCTGTTGTTGAGGTAACAAATGACCACAGATTTAGTGGTTTAAGACAAAGGTCAGAAGTCTAATAAACCAGTTTCACTGGGCAGAAAGAAGCCCAGCATCGGCAGCACTGATTCCTTTGGGAACTCTCGAGAGGAATCCATTTGCTGGCCTTTTCCAGCTTCTCGAGGTCGCCCGCAGTCTTTGGCTTGTGGCCCCTCTCCATCTTCAAAGCCGGCAGTGGAGCATCTTCAGATCTCTGACTCTGCTCTGTGACGCTCCATAATCGTGTCTTTCTCTGCCTCCCCCTGTAAGGCGCCCTTGACCACACTGGCCCACCTGGATGATCCAGGAGGGTCCAGAATAATCTCTCCTCAAGACCCTTCATTCAATCACATCAATTAAGTCCCACTTGCCGTGTAAGGCTTGCAGGTTCTTGAATGAGCATGTGGATGTCTTTGGAGGGATATTATTCAGTATTCTAAACTAGAATATACTTTTAGGCAAACATAGCAAAGTACCTTATGTTGTGAACAGAATGCCACCATTTTGTGTACAAAATTGGGATAGGCTTTTTTTGTTTGTTTTTGTTTTTCATTCTTTTTAAAAATAAAAAAATGTATTGAAGTAGAGTTGATGTATAATATTACATACGTTACAGGTGCACAATACAGTGATTCACAATTTTTAAAGGTTATACTCCATTGTTAGTTATTATAAAATATTTGTGATATTCCTGGTGTTATACAATATATCCCTAGCTTATTTTATACATAATAGCTTGTACCTCTCAATCTCCTACTCCTACATTGCCCCACTTTCCCTCTCCCCACTGGTAACCACTAGCTTGTTCTCTGTATCTGTGAGTCTGCTTCTTTTTTGTTATATTCACTAGTTTGTTGTAATTTTTAGATTCCACATATAAGTGATAGCATATAGTATTTGTCTTTCTCTGTCTGACTTATTCACTCAGCATAATGCCCTCCGAGTCCATCCATGTTGCTGCAAGTGGCAGAATTTCATTCTTTTTTATGGCTGAGTAATATTCCATTGTGTGTATGTATGTATGTATGTATGTATGTATGTGTGTGTGTGTGTGTGTGTGTGTGTATATATATATATCACATCTTCTTTATGCATTCATCTGTTCATGGGGACACTTAGGTTGCTTACATATCTTGGCAATTGTACGTAATGCTGCTGTGAACACTGGGGTGCATGCATCTTTTGGAATTAGTGTTTTTGTTTTTTGCAGATATATACCCAGGAGTGGAATTGCTGGGTCGTATGGTAGTTCTATTTTTAGTTTTTTAAGAAATCTTCATACTGTTTCCCACAGTGGCTGCACCAATTTACATTCCCACCAACAGTGTAGGAGGGTTCCCTTTTCCCCACATTGTTGCCAGGATTTGTTATTTGTGTTTTTTGATGATGGACAAAAAAATGGGGGGGGGAATAGATATTTAATCTATATTCTTATGTATACATAGAATATCTCTGGGAAGATATCCAGAAACCTCATAACAATGATTTTGGGCCTGGACTGGGGTCATGAATGGGAAGAAAATTTATCCTTTGTCATTTTTTACTTTTTAAACAGAGTAGGCATCTACTATGTAAAAGTTAAACCACGGTTCTGACCTCTTTCTTACCAAACGTTTACAAGAGTTTTAATTGACAAAGTCTTGCCTGATTTTATCTCTTGGTTACTAGCAAGAAAAAAAAAAGGGTTTTATCTTTTGGTTAAAAAGTAAGAGAAAGGTAGAGAAACCAGGCTTAAAGATAATCTGGGAATGGGCTTTTCAGCACCAGGATCGTTGAACATTGGCTTGGCTTCCACAACCAAACCTCCATGTAAGATCAACACATGTGCCAGCACACGTGTCCTCTGCCTCTTAACCTAAGTTCTCTTAAAAAAGGCTCTTTGCAGACCTACTGGAGAACAGACTTGAGGATATGGGGAGGGGGAAGGGTGAGGTGTGTTAGGGCGAGAGAGAGACATGGACATATATATACTAACAAACGTAAGGTAGATAGCCAGTGGGAAGCAGCCGCATGGCACAGGGAAACCGGCTCGGTTCTTTGTGGCTGTCTGGAGGGGTGGGATAGGGAGGGTGGGAGGGAGGGAGACAAAGAGGGAAGAGATATGGGAACATATATATATGTATAACTGACTCACTCTGTTATAAAGCAGAAACTAACACACCATTGTAAAGCAATTATACCCCAATAAAGATGTTAAAAAAAAAAATAAAAATAAAAAAGGCTCTTTGCAAAGATGAACCAGAAAGCAAAGAAAACTCTCTCCCAAGAGCTGGGCTAGCACTAGTTTCTGAAATTCTTTGAGGAGACACAGGCAAGACATTTTTCTCTAATTCACATTCCATTTTAAAATCTATTCTTCTCATAGAATCGTATTATTTCAGAGCTACAAGGGCTTAAAAGTCATTGGTTTCAAACTTTCCCTTTTAAAGATGAGAAAAGGGAGATTGACATGGGTGAGATGAACTCTTCTTTGGTAAAAAATACAACAAATATCCACCTATGGTGTGTGGACAACATGCCAAGCCTGGGGCTGGGCTGCAAAGGTGGTGCCATGGCCTGCTGTCCAGGGGAGCTGGCACTCGAGACACAGCTACACGGTGCTGGTGCGAGGACGGACAACGGGACCTGGTTCCAGCGGGCACATCACTGAACAAGCCAAGGCAGGTCTCACAGGGGTCGGAGTCCGCGAGTGAAGCTTAACAGATGAGTTAGTGTCTGTCAGGAGCTGGCGTTCCAAGACGTGGGGACAGAACAGCAGGAGAACGTAGGTTTCTGCACCTGTGGAGGGTAAAAGCAAGGAGGGAGGCGCCAGAGGTCGAGAAGCGGTAGAGGTTCATGAAAGGTGCTGTACACACGCTCAGACTTTGGTTCTTTGCCAGAGGTTTAAGGGGTGACAAACTTTCTGAAAGGGGTCAGAGAGTAAGTATTTCAGGCTTGGCAAGCAACAGACATCTCTGTCTCCTATTCCTTTTTCATTTTTATTTTTTTTTTACAGATCTTTAAACATGTAAAAACCATTCGTAACTTGCAGGTCGGATTGGGTCCACAGAGTCTGCTGACCGTGTAGACCATGGGAATCAGTGGAGACTCTGAAGCAGGAAAGGCCGTTGTCAGACGGGGACGTTGGAAGGAGCGCCCTGGCGGCAGGCAGGGTGGCAGAGAGATTGGGCGGTGGGGGGAGAGTTGCATCAGGGGCGGGACAGGTAAAAGAAGGCCCTAATCGTCATAGTTCGGGGACGAATGGTAAGGGGAGGACCGGGGTGGCGGCAGCGGTGTCACCTGCTTCTTGATAGCTGGGCTGGATCCGCGCACATGAGCATGATGTGACGGCGTTGCCTCTCTCTCCTTTCCTTCCCACCAACTCCACAGGACAACTTCTCGTCCACTTGGGGTGTGAGTGACATGCGGGGGAGGGTGCCATTAGTCCGGGCAGGGCTTCAGCCTGGGGGACACTGCAAACCCCTTTCCCGCTGGGCCAACCTGCCGGGTTCTCTGTCCAGCTGGTGCAACCCCCGGGGGCAGCTCCCAGGCCTCTGCCCCTGCTTGGGCTTCACACTGGGCTACGTCAGGGATCCTTTCCTTTGGGATCAAAGAGTTTCCTTTTTTCTATAAAATAAGCACTGACAAATATCATATGATATTACTTATATGTGGAGTCTAAAAAAATGATGCAAAAGAACTTATTTCCAAAACAGAAACAGACGCACAGATTTTGAAAACAAACTTAGGGATACCAAAGGGGAAAGGTTGGAGGAGGGAAAAATCGGGAGATTGGGATTGACATACACACACGACTATAGATAAAACAAAACCAACAAGGACCTGCTGTATGGCACAGGGATCTCTAGTCAGTTCTCTGAATAACCTATGCACAGGGAACTATATTCAATATCTTGTAATAATCGATAATGGAAAAGAATATGAAAAAGAATAGATAGATAATGAACCGCTTTGCAGTACACCTGAGACTAACACAACGTTGTAAATCACCTCTATTCTAATACAAGATAAAGATTCAATTAGAAACATAAAATAAAGTCAGCACGTCCCCAGAATGTTTTAGTGCATCTGCCAGCTCCACTTTCTTGCTCAAATTGCCGGACAGCTCAAGCTTCACACTTTTCACCCCATTTCTGTTGTTTGCTACCAAGACTGGTCTCCTGTTCTAGGTGTGGGAGACGGGGCAGGAGCAAGGGGGCCCCGGGCAGCGCTGAGTCACGTCTCGTCCGTCCTGCGCCCGGTGCCCCCTTGCCGGCCGGAACAGGGCTGCCTCCCGACAGACAATTGTGTCCGCGCTCCTTGCCTGTTTTTGTCGCTTAGGTTTCTGAAGCTCCGACTGACTCGGGCCCTTTTATCCCAGGCCTCCCCCGCCACCCCGTTATCTTTTAGCTTCGCCTCCCCGGAAGTGCCTCTTTCATCCTCAGGGGCAGTCCCCCCCACACCCCAGGACGTGAATATGTTGTCTCATGATCTCATTGCAGTTCCCAGGGTAGAACTCCTGCCCTTTTTACGTTTATTTCCTTCTCAAACACTTTCTGGCAATTTCTTGAATTACGAACGACTTGAATTGTGAGTTACTCCTTCCGATTAAGATGTGTTTTCAAATATCTGTGAAAACAGGCTAAATTTTCTACTCCCCTTTTTTTTTTCCTGCAATTTTACTTGATAAAAATTTGTCATTGCCTCTGGAGGTGCAAGTGGCTCCCCTTCAGTTGTGCTTGGTAGGGCGCAGGCCTCCTCGGATTGTGTCTAGTCCTGGTTTACGTAAGTTAGTTAGTTTTGAGTGTGTGAGTACCCTCATTTATATGTGTTTTCCCCAGAGGATGTTTTCTCCTTTTGCCGTGGCTGCTTTAGTCAGTGGCTCTGTTCTCTGGACTTTATTTTTTAAAAAATTGTTTGTGTGCTTTATTATCACTTCTATCATCTGTTGGTTGTTTTATGAATCTATCCAAATATAGGAGTCAGAGATATATACTTGGACCTTAAACTCTGAGCGTGATGCATTGGTGTGGTCACAGACCTCTTACCCAGCCAGGTAAGTTCCAAATTAGAATATTTTCCTGTTGTCTCAATGGGTGGCAGCAGCGATAATGGTTGTGGAGAACTACTGACAATAATGATGGTGGTCGCCATCGCTTTAGCTGACATTTATCCAGCGTTGACCGTGTGCCAGACGCCGTGCTAAGATCCACTCGTGTTACGTCGTTTGGTCCCCACGGCAGCCTTCTGAGTTACAGACGTTTATCATGTCATTTTACAAACAAGAAACCAGAGAGATTAGTGAATTTACCCAAAGCCGGATGATGGCACCAGGATTCAACAGAACTTATCAGGCCATTTGTCACCACGTGGGTCGCCAGAGATACAGACGCACTTTGTTAAGGCACCATCAAAGGATTTGTCAAGGCATGTGAATATTAGTTACAATGCTCGGGTTTCTTCCCTTTTGTCTTCTCATCACCCACCGCTCCCGAGGAGCGTATAGCCAGACCCTGGAGATGTCTCCGGTTGGGTTCCAGACTCCACCACAATAAAGCGGATATCGCAATAAATTGAGTCACATGAGGTTTTTGATTTCCCAGTGCATGTAAAAGTTAGGTTTGGACTATACTGTACTCTACTGTGTGCAATAGCATTATGTCTAAAAAACCAATGGACATACTTTAATTAAAAAATACTTTATTGCTAAGGAATGTTAACCATCGCCTGAGCCTTCAGGGAGTCATAATCTTCTTTGCAGTAATAACATCAAAGATCACTGATCACAGATCACCACAACAAATGTAACAGTAATGACAAAGTTTGAAATGTTGTGAGAATTACCAAAATGTGACATGGAGACCCAAGTGAACCAACGCTGGTGGAAAAATGGCACCATTGACTTGCTTGAGGCAGGGCTGCCACCAACCTTCAATTTGTAAAAAACGCAGAATCTTCTAAGTGCAATAAAGTGAAGCCCAATAAAATGAGGCCTGCCTGTAGTACAGGATTTCCACTGCTTCTGGAATTAAGCTTCCCTTAAGGTAAAGAGCATTGTAACCCCCCCAAATGGATCCCATGTGCAACCGGTAACCAAGGCGGACATCTTCATCGGGAGGCAAAGTGCTCGGGGCCTACTGTACTTTTAGGGGCCTGCAACAATGTTTACATTTCTTTTAAAGTCAGAAGGAAAAAAAAATGACTTTTAGGCCAAAGAAAATGCTTTAATATGTAACATTAATACATTTGTCCTATGTCTATGCAATCGTCAACTATTATCAGAGCCATCCGAATAAAAATGTGCTTTATTTTCAGACAACACTGAACTCATGGTCCTGAATTTTTGCCTATAATCTTTTAGCTTTAGAGCTGTGTGGGGTAGGAGTTTAGGATTGAGTCAATGGGATTAGAGTCAAGCTGCCTGCGTTTGGACTTTGAGTCAATCACTTACCAGCTGTGGGACCTTGGGATGTAAGTGGACCTCTTTGGGTTTCAACTTTCTCACCTGTGCAGTGGGAGTATTCACTCCCACGTAATTGCCGTTCTGGAGCTGTGAGGATTAAATGAATTAAAGCGAGGAGAGCTTTTAGAATAGAGCCCAGCATGTGGCGAGAGCTCAGTAAATATTAGTTATATTGTTGCTATTATTATGATTGACCAAGAAAAGAGCTGTGTCCCGAGGTTAGGCTCTCAGACCTTTCCCCCTATTTATTTATCTATGGATTCTTGCTTTCTACATCTGGTCATTTCCCCATTGCATGGAGACACCGCTCTCTCTGTTTATTTTTCAATGCTCCCTTTGCAGAGCTTGAGTCTAAAGACGCATGCATTTTACCCAGCAGAATGCTGATGCAACATCCATGGGCCATCCCTCCGCCCGGCTCTGAGTTGCAGCCGCAGAACAAGATTCTGACTGACACAAGCAAAAGGGGATTTCACGGAAGATGCGGCCATGGAAGGTGGGAAATGGCAGGGAACAAAGATCACAGAACCCACAGGAACGATCCTTGGAAATGGACGCACAGGTGCTTCAAGGACCCAAGAAGCAGGAAGACGTGTATCTTATAACCAGCACAGCGTGGTCAGACTTTGCCCCCTTGGGTCCCCAGCTGTCCCTGCTGCGATGACCCAGCAGCATCCCTCTGTCCTTCCTCATGACTCCGGCTCAGGAGCAGATTGGCTGGACTTGGGTTGTCTCGTCCTCTGCATCTACCAAGTGTGGAAGGGAAAGTAAGTGTCTGTTCTCTGCAGCTTCTGGCTCCAAAGCCACAGCCCCAGCTCACCCGCCTGAAGTCTACTGCCCTTGAGAAGGGGAATGGATGCTCAGGTCCCCCAAAATGCAGGATCCCTCCTGTCTGCCCGCACCGACACGCTGAGCTGAGATGGAGAAAGAGGCGTGGGCTTTCTCCTCCTGTTCTCTCTGCGGGGCTGGGGGCTGTGCATCTTCTAGCTGTTGGTGGTTTGTCCGCTTCATGGGCTGGAATTTGGTGGTAAGGAGTTGTGCGTCCCATCCCGGGCCCTCAAACCCCTCCTGACACGGGCAGATCGACCCCCGATCTATAAGGCCTTCTGAGACTTGCCCAATCTTTCGTTTGACAATCTCCACCTTCACGAAGCATAGCCATACTATTGAACCCAAGTGCTTTCTGTCGTAGCTTAAGACAGCGGTCCCCAACCGTTTTGGCACCAGGGACCGGTTTCGTGGAAGACAATTTTTCCACGGGGTGGGGGAAGGTTTCGGGATGATTCCAGCGCATTGCACTTATCGTGCACTTTATTTCTGCTCTTATTACATTGTGATATATAATGAAATAATTATACAAGTCTCCATAATGCAGAGTCAGCGGGAGCTTGTTTTCACTTGCCACTCTCTGATGGGGTTTTGTTATGAGTCTGCAAGCGATTGACTTACGATGGTCTCCGTGCAGTCAGACCTCTCTGCTAATGATGACCTGTATGTGCAGCCGCTCCCCAGCGGTAGCATGACCGCCTCAGCTCCACCTCAGATCATCAGGCATTAGATTCTCATAAGGAGCCCGCAGCCTAGATCCCTCACGTGTGCGGTTCACGGTAGGGTTCGCGCTCCTGTGAGCATCTAACGCCGCCGCTGATCTCACAGGAGGCGGAGCTCAGGTGGCAGCGCGAGCGACGGGGAGCGGCTGTGGATACAGATGAAGCTTCGCTCGCTCGCCCGCCGCTCGCCTCCTGCTGTGCGGCCCGGTTCCTAACAGGCCGCGGACTGTTACCGGTCCATGGCCCGGGGGTCGGGGAACGTTGGCTCAAGACATTCCCCCAGCTCTGGATTCACTGATGGTCACCCCTCCCCACCTCCCTTGTTCAGAATCAGTCTCTGTACAAACCACATTTTCTGGTTGCTTCGGAATGGAGACTGGATTTAAGGGCTAGAATCAGTGTAGTCGTGGTTTGTGCAGGGGGGATCCAGAATCTGGTTCTCTTTCTCCACTGATGTGAAGCGGGGTGTGGCCGGGGGGCTGTGGGGGGCTGGCCTCTCTCCCTCACGACCCCTGGAGCAAGTGCTGGGTGCTGGTGGGCTGGGCGTCCCAGGAGTGCAACTCAGGCTCCTCTGAACCTTCCTCATTGCTGCAAAAAGATCTGGTTGAGAGCCTGCTGATTCGGGGCTGTTGTTTTGCTGGCGATTTTTCTTTTCCAGGAAAGACCTCCAAGCTAAGAAGAAAGCGTGAATACTCGCTTTGTTGGGATATGGTAATTTTCAGTGAAAATCACAGCATTTCATCTTAGTATTTGCACCCTTTGTTTCTTCAACTCCAGAGCAGCCCCTGCCTCTAAGTTTCTGGCATTTTCCAGAACAGCCGAGAACCTAGGCAACCTAGCGTGGGAATCTAAGAAACAGCCTGCGGACTCCGGTTGAGAAGGAAGGGAGAAGTCATCCCTCACGGTTCTTTGCAATGCTACGGGGGTTTCCATTTAAAATCCAGTCTTTTATAGAACAATATAAATTTCAAGGAGAAGGGAGATTTTAGACATTAAATCTAACATCTATTTCACAGAACCCAGAGGGATTAAATTACTTGTTCAAGGCCATATATGGGTTCCAGAGCAGGACTTGAAGCCTAGGACCCCGAATGTGGAGACATTCATATAATGACGTTTGCATTGTCCCCTCTTATTTTTGTTCATTGGGTAATTCATTTGTACATTTTTTTTTATTTTTGAGGAATATTCCCTATGTGTCTATTGCCGTTCTAGACATCAGCTATGTTATCTTTAAGATGTCACATGTTACCAGCTATATTTAGTGGTGTTTCTGGTTCTGTACGTAAATTAAAGCACTAGAAGTATAGCCTTTCCCAACTAGAACTTTTTACAACGGGAAAATGTAATTTTTAAAAAGTTTAGGTTTTTAGTTCTAGTTCTGTAACAAACTGCCCTATTTAGTTATTGAATTATAGTTGATTTACAATGTTGTGTTAATTACTGCTGTGCAGTAAAGTGATTCAGTTTTACATACATAGACTTTTTTTTTTTAATATTCTTTTCCAAGATGGTTTATCACGGGATATTGAATATAGTTCCCCGTGCTATATAGCAGGACCCTGTTGTTTATCCATCCTATATATAAAAGCTCACATCTGCTCACCCCAACCTCCCACTCCATCCCTCCCTCACTCCCCTCCCCCTTGGCAACCACTAGTCTGTTCTCTATGTCCGTGATTCTGAGAAACTGCCCAATTTTAGATGCATTTCCAGGGGAGTTGCTTTTCCTGTTTACTGCAATGCTTTAATGTGTTGGGTGCACGGTGGCCCTTGCGCTGTCAAGGTCTTTGTTGCATACCCTTTGAATGTCATGCCATCTCGTGGGTTGCAGGAGATGAGTGAGGGTGAGCTGTCTCCAGTGGGTGACCCACTGGCCTGAAACTTCTCCCTCCCGCCTGCCTACTTTCAAGGGCTGTCCCAGATCACAAAAGCGTGTCCGCCGTATGTATGCTGGTCTAATCGGCTTCCATTCTGAGCTTAGGGAAACCAGTAGAAAGTAGAAGGCATAGGACCTGCAGACGAAGGCAGTAATTTGGATGGTGTCATAGTTAGGGCACTGGGTTTATTGTGAGTCAAAAGGTGACACGCAGGGCTAGTCGATGACTGACCATCATGCAGTCTTGGCCTTCCCCTGTCCAGCAGCTGGATCTGAAGGCATTTGATTGTGCAGCATCTGGGACTCGGGTTGGCTGGAGCTGGCTCCTGGGGTGTGGAGGTGTCTGAGAAACTAGCTGAGAACCTAATGAAAGGATTTCAGCAATTTCCAGGAATACACATTCAATATGCCACTCTTTGTTGGAAAATGAATAAATATAGTCTGTGGGAATGAATGTAGCACTTAGCGGAGCGTTTCTCCACTGGCAGAGTTTGTAGCGTATGTATGCTTGGAGCCTTTGGGAAATAAGGGAAACAAGGAACGCTTTGTTAAGAGCTGAGAACGCACTGGGATGCTTTCTGTGTGTCACACAAGCCTCTGCATCATCACTCTGAATTCAATATACAGATTGTTTTATTTCCAGGTTGTTTTTAAACTTGACAGTCTTCGACTTGATTTGAGGCCTCAATTCCACGGCCAAAGCATACATGCTGGAGGAATAGTCACCTTTTCTTTCTCTAAAGCAAGGACAGCAGCAGTATACTGGCTGCATCTTGTGTTTATAAAGTGACATTTCCACATATGCCCTGTGAAGTCCTTTCTTAGTCAAGTGGTCATAAAGAAGGGGAAGATAAAAAACCAAAAGAAACGGGAGTAATTTAAGTAAAGAATAACTTCCTTTTTATTAGGTTTAACTTGAAACCAGGTATATTTATATAAATACTGTGGAAAATATTTAACCTATTCATAGAGGTTAAGTAACTAACTGATAAGCTTTGTAGGGAAGGTCTGTTTAAACGTGCCCGTTAAACTCAAACCATGCCAGGCAATTTTTCAAAATTTCAAATACATAACCATTAGGAAACTGGGAAGAAGTCTGAGGGACAGAAAGAATTTCTGGTGAGCAAATACAGTTGTTCATTGTAGAAATTGTTGCTACTTTATATATCAGAGAGTGCCAAGCGAGTCAAAAAGTCAAAATAACGGGATTTAGATGAAAGCCTAAATGATACAAGTTAGTCTTTGGTAAAGACTAAAATTCCTTCAGCTGCTGGCTAGAGGAAATCAAAGGGCAGGATATTTCAGCTGGGTCTCCTTCTCCGTAAATAATACATGAAATGATTAGAGCAGCAAGGTTGAGAGGTCTGGGGATGCAGACGGAACTTTTGAGAGACTAGCAAAACTGTTTATGAGGATAAAAATTAGGCAGTGCTACATCTGTAGATTTCTTCTTTGAATAGAATGATCGTATAGTTTATCCTCCAACCATGAAACTTTGAGAGTGGAAGTGGACAGTTTTCATAACTAGCCAGGACAGCGGGCATAACCCAGGACCAGCCCGGGATCCCCAGCATATACGGTCACTTCCTTTGAACCTGTTTTCGTGGCTAACAGTTTGAACACAGAGAATTAAATAGGCCACTGTCTTTTGGTTTTGTTTCTTTGCGGGGGCTGGGGGATCTTAAGTACACTTTAAAGGACTTGTGCTATTTCTGCTGCATCGAAGAAAAAAATGTTCATAAAAACCGTCAGACAATAATATATATAACCAAAAAGTGAGTATATTATACACATTCACCCAGAAGTGAAAGATCACATACAACCTCATCACCCACAGGCAACCATTATTGCCTTTTTAAATCTACCAATGTAAATTCTTCTATTCTTATTAGATGATCTATTGATCTATCTAACCATCTATCTGTCTATCTATCTTTTAACATAAAAGGGATCCTACTATACAAGTTGTCTAATAGCCTGATTTTAGTCACTTTAATATGATTAATTTGTTAATATTATTAATGGTGTGAATATCTTTCCATTCAACAAATGTTATTTTTAGTAGCTACATAGTTTTCCATTATTCCAAAAAGTACTGGAATTTACTTAACCATCTTTATCTATGGACATTTGTTTCCAGTGCAATATAAACAATACTATATTAAGTATTTGGGACATGTATCCATTTTTTATATTCATTTGATTATTTCCTTAGAATTTATTCCTAGAAGTGAAATTGCTGGATTAGTGTGTATATATATGTAAATATAGCATATATATTTATATACGTTTTTCAAGTGTCAATAATCAATTTTCCATCTAGTAAGGTTTAATAAATTTATGCATCCACCCAAAAGAGTGTGAGAATTCCTGTTTCGTCGTATCAGGGCTAACATCAGATATCAATAATTAAAATTTTTTGCCAAGCTGAAAAATACAAAAGAGCATTTTGATTTAATATCCATTTCTGTGATTACTAGTGAAATGAAACATCTTTTAAAATGCCTATCGGACATTGGTATTTCTTACATAAGTCGTTTGTACCTGTCCTATAGGAATCTCCGATTTTCACAGGTCTCAAGAAGAATGCATGTCACAGCCCTTTCAAGTCGGTTCTTCACCTTATGTCCTGGTTATTAGCATCACTGTCTACTCAGAGCTGGCTTTCACTTCTCTCAGCTTTTCCATCCACTCTGACACCCAGTCTGGTTTATTTAATTTCCGAAATGTTTCTCTAATAGTCCCTCTTTTCCATTTCTTCACCGCGGATCTAGTTCAGGACCTTCTCTTGGTCTACTTTAGTCGGCTCTTCACTGGTAACAAAAGGCCACGGCCACGGCTGCTGCCACTGCTAAAGACTGAAGACGGAGCCCTGAGGCTACAGGTCGGGTTTTCCCGAGCCCCGTAAAAGCCATCATTACGGGACTAGCTGGACTACCACTTATGCACCTTCGTATCCCTGGTGCCTGACACACGGTAGGTTCTTGATAAACAGAGGATGAATCTCTCTCCAAAACACAAATATGATTACCGTCCTCTGCTCTTAAGAACTGTTGCTGGTGCCGCACTGACTGTAGCTGGGTTTCTCAACCTCAGTACACGTGGCCCAGATAATTCTTTAATGTAGGGGACTGTCCTGTGCATCGCAGGATGTTCAGCAGCGCCCTTGGCCTCCACCGACAGATGTCAGTGGCACCTCCTGCTCTGACCTTGGTTTAACAACCAAGAATGTCTCCAGACCCTGACAAATGTTCCCTGGGAGGCAGCGGTGGTGTGCAAAATCGCCCTTGGGTGAGAACCACTGGCCTGTGCTTTGTGCTCTCCTGCCTTGCCAGCTTGCTTACCGCCTCTCCTGAACACCCTTGAACATGCCCCGCCCCTCAGCACCTGTGCGACTGTCACGTGCTGTGTCTTCAGCACTTCAGCAGCAAGGAGGCCCGACTGCCACAACGCACAGACAATGCACGTTGGCTCAGACGAACAGAAGTTTATTTTTGCTCACGTAACGCACTGTGGGGTTGGACACGCTGCTGAGGCAGCCTTCCACATGTCAGACCTTCAGATTCTAGCGTGGCTGAGGCTCTGCCATCCTTGATAGACAGCTTCCCAGACGGCCCCGGGATCATCGCCAATCTACTTGACGAAAGGAGAAAAGAGCCTCGGGCAGGACGCGAAAGAGATGTTCATGGCCAGGATGGAAAATGATGCAGGTCCCTCCCACTCCCATCCTACTGGCTGGGACTCAGTCACAGGGCCACCTGGAATTTGCAAGGGAGGCTGGGAAATGTAGTCTAGCCGTGTGCTTGGAAGAAGGGGTCCTGGACTTTCCCATCAGCCAGCACTCTGCCGCAATCAGCTCTTCTGCTCGGCAAAACTGTGGTTATCCTTGAAGGACTAGCTCAGCCGTCACTCCTAGAATTACGAAATCTGGTCTCCTCATTATGACCTCTTTTATACAGTGTGCTTATACATTACAGAACGATTGCTATGGCATAAAAATCATTTTTTCTTATTACTATCTAGGATAGTTCCTGGTACATGGTGGGCATACATTGGTTATAAAAATGAATGGATTATATTTAATTATATATTATAATATATAATATATGTATTATATTATATATTATGTATTAGATAATGGGAATGGCTCACCAACTCACTGAGGTTTTTCGTCTGTCTGTCTTCTGATCTCTGTTCTAGGAATCTGGAATACCAGTACAACTGTCTGACGAATACAAAGCTGAGACAAGCTTATTTGTCTCAGGGACAAATAACGGGACACTCAGTAACACCTGAGGCCTAGCAAAAATGGAATGAAGGCTTTCTCTTTCTTGTGGTGCCTCCTCTCTCTGTCCCCCCCACCCCCAGCTTCCTGGCACTGTCCACACATCACCTTCCACCAGTTCTCCCGTAGTCTCCCGACTCCACTTCCACCGAGTTCCTAACGTTCAGTGACAATCCTCCCACCAGAGATGTGCATTTAGAAAGGGGTGGTTGTTAATTCTTAGGAATCATTGACTGATTCATTAATTACATTGGGAAAGAACTTAGGATCCTGATTTTGAAAGGGCTACCATGTTGTGTTTTTTTTTTAATCTATATTTGCAATCTGACATTTTCCTGGGAAACAAAAGTAATAGTTAAAGGGACAAAAATGCTTACCATGTATAAATTCTAGAGAGATTTTTACAAATGGGAATTTTGTACCTTCAAAATAAACAAGTCTTCTTTTGAATGCTAGCTATATAGTTGCCAAAGTAAACCAGTCAAGGCCTCTGTGCCTTTGATGCCTGGTGATCTTATTAACTAAACTGGGGTAAGAATGAAAGCATTTCTGCAATGAATATTCAAGTGATTTGAGCACCCATTTAAGGCTGTAAGCAGGCCAGAATTTCCTTTTAGAGGCCAAGCAGAACCTGGTCCAAAACCATGAACACAACCAGAATGTTTCTGGTCATTTTTCTCAAATGCACCAGAGGGTTCCCACTGCATTTTCTGACGCACTTAGCCTATATAATGCAGGACAAGGGAGCATTTATGTAAAATGTCCCCCACCCGCAAGTTGTTCTGACAATTCCAACCCTCACTTTCTCCCCTGCTCCGGTCGGCATCTGAGAAGGGAGACCACAATTGCAAACCACTTTATAGATCCCCCTGATTAAAACCAGTTCCTCTTATAGGTCACATCATGTATGAGACACACGGTTTTTGTCAAGAGACCAGCTACCAGCAGAAAGGGTTTTGATGCTATTGCTAGCAAGAAATTAGTAACTAGATCCCGGGTCTGTTTTAAGCCAACTTTATAATTATACTGTTTCAGTGGTAAACCAGACCTTTGAGCCAAGGGTAATTTAGAAATTCTAGATCTGTATTCTTCCCCCCCTTTCTTTAATGTTCATCTTTGCTGTCGGAGTCTCCATCTTCTGCCTTCAAACATATAATTTTCCTCCATTCCTTCCTCACCCCTGGCTCCTTGTTTCTGTGACCCTCTGTCACAAAAGGACAAAGGTAGCCTGTTCCCCCTTGTCCTGGGAGATCACGCACAGCAGTCATGGCTGTGTGCACACACATCTCATTCTGCATTATGATGCCACTCGGCAAGGGTGTCACCGGCGAGGGTTGCCTGGTTTGCCTCTGGGATTGGAGGTGAACTGGGGCCTTATCCTGTGTGTCCACAAGGTGACCTCTCTCTTCTAAGAGTAGGACCACACTGGATGCTTCCTGCTTCTGTAAAGTTTTTGTACTCAGAGCTCCTTTTTCTGTGTGTGTGTGCGCTTCGATTCTTTTTTTTTTTTTTAATTTAAAGTTTATTTTTTAAAATTGAGGTATAGTTAATTTACAATTGTTGTGTTAGTTTCAGGTGTACAGCAAAGTGGTTCAGTTATACACACACATATCTATTCTTTTTCAGATTCTTTTCCATTATAGATTATTTCAAGATATTGAGTATAGTTCCCTGTGCTATACAGTAGGTCCTTGTTGTTTACCTATTTTATATATAGTAGTGTGTACACGTTAATCCCAAACTCCTAATTTATCAGAGCTCTTTTGATATAGAAAGATTTATTCAATATTACAAATGAAACCCAGGGCTTCCCTGGGGAAAATTTTGTAGCCTCACTCGTGCTTACCATCGTGTTCTCTCTCCCCATTTTCTCTCTTAACCCTCCTCTGTTTGTTTCCCCTGGTGCGATTGTTTTTCTACTCTTTAAGCTATATTTTGGGATGGTTAAAAAAAAAAAATCTCTTAAGTAGACCTTGAAAGCCTAAATTTTCATTTCAGCTGAAAATCACCCAAACCATATGCATTTCAGTTGAATACGCCTCCAGCTGGCCTCACGCTGCCAAAGACCCTTTTTTTTAATACCTGACCAAATTTCTTTAGAATCTGGCTGGAATTATATTGATCCCTCCCAGATCTTTAAGGGATCACAGTCACCAGGTTCCAGATTGTTCTTTCACATAGCTAGAGGTTCCGTTGTAAGCAAACTTGAGCGTTTCTTCTCCGGAATTGCTTTCTTCTTTCTTTGTTTCTTCCCTTTACTCTTTCTCAGTCCACCTTTGCTCTTCTCCCAGGAAGCCTGGTTAATCACCCAGTGTCTCTGTGTCTCTGTGCCTCTCTCTCACCAACCCGAATCCTCGGCCGCCCATGGTACGGAGGGGCAGCCAGAGTTTCCTTCAGAGACAGCTGGTTTCCATTTTAGGAGTCTCAACATTGTGGCTGTGTTGATCGTCTTTTCACCTCTAGGTTTGGTCTGACTTGCAGCTAAATCATAACTAACCCTTTCCCCTCGGCCTCCAGGGCCCCTGCCTGAGCCCTGCCAGCTGCAGGCCCTTCCCAGCAGCGTACTGCCAGGGGCCACCGGAGTCCCCGCCAGACACCCACGCCCACACCCAGGGGAGAAATTCAGGCAATTTCACTGAGGCCCACGGGTGAGGAAAATTGGTTGATCGAGTTATTACTAAATGGCTTTCCAAATCTTCTCATTCTGTGGGAAGGGAGGTAGATTGGCAGGGCCTGGGTCCTGACCCACAGATAAAGCCAAATCCGCAGGCCTCCTGTGAGCGGAGAGGCTTGGAGACCTTGGAAACAAACCACCACGCCTAAATGAGCGGGGCTGCCCCTGGGTGCCGAATGCAGCCAATTCCTGCCTGTTTTAAGTGCAACATTCCCAGATGGGAAAGTGAATCCTGAGAGTGGAGTGCTTTGTAGTGGCTTGTGCTTGGGGCTGGGGGGCGCTCAGAGTGTTAATAAGCGCGATATTAACAATAAACGCGAGGGCTACTTAAAAGGCCTCCCCTTCTGCTCCCAGGCTATGTCTACACGGGAAGCCCAGCGATAAAGATCATTCACATTTTTTCTGTAAGTCACTGAATCAAAGGGAAGCTTCCCTATCTGCATCGTCTGGATGCCAAATTAGGTTGTATAAGTATTAACTCTTTGATAATCTCAGCCACCATAGAGCTTTTTGCATACATACACATATATATTTATATACGCATACATACACACCTATATATGTGTACATATATACATATATATACACACACACACACACACACAACAGAAGTAGACAGGGAGGTTATAAATATACAACCTCTCCACTTGGTACATATAAAAATGAAATCTCCTTGTGTGTGTTCATCTGCCTGCATCTTTAACCTGGCTCTGTAACCTCTGTATGATGGCGAGCATGTCATGTAGTATCTCTGCATCTGGTCTGTCTGGCTGTGAAATGAAGGGGTTGCACGAGCTGGTGTGTTCTGTGGGAGGTGCTTCCGCTGTGATCCGGCACAGTTCTGGGCACGTGGTGGCTCTCAGTGCAAAGCGACATGTCACAGGAGCCATCCAATTCCTGAGGCTGTGTTGAGTCCTAACGTTCCATGACTAATATTTTTAAGTGATTCTGTCGGGAAGGTCCTAGCAGTGGGAGGAGGAAAACGATCATCAGATCCGCAGGTGTGTTCTGAGAGACGAGGTAGGACTCACCTGGCTGCAGAAACAAGACCCGTCAGATGAGCTTTCTGTCTCCCTGGAGACCTAGGTTGGCCTGCTGGGTTCAAGGCAGTGGACAGACTTCATCTAGCTCGACTTTAGCGAGGCTTTCGACTCCGTCTTGGGCAACACGCTTATCAACAAACCTTGGCTGGGCTGCCGTCGCCTGACACCCAGATCCCTGTGTTCTCTTACCCCAGGGCACCATCGGCCCCTTCAGGCACACGGCTGCCAGCTCAGACTTCCTCAATGTCACTCTCTTCTTCGAAATCCAAGAGCGGCCTCTCAGTTGCCTTTCTGACGATTGCCAAGGCCCTTGGCTTAGCACTGAGCTTCAGTGCTTTCAGCCATCCTTTCTTTCCAACTTTATTTCTAGGGGTCTCCTACAGACCTAGCTCTCCGGCTGAAAGAGCCTTCTAATTGTTTTGTCTCCCTGTGGCACCCCTGCCCTGCCCCACGTTTGTCCTGTCCTAGGGCTGTTGTGCAGCAAACCTGGAAGACTTCTTGTCCAAAGCTGCAGTCTCCTCTCCCCCGCCCCGTCCTAATCTGCCCTTTGAACCCAAGGTCAGGACCCGCCTCCTCCACTGAGGTCTCCCTGGTGGGCTTGTGGCGAGGGAACCCGCCCTCTTCTGACCTTTCAAGTCACCGAAAGTCTGCAGGACACTGTTTGTCCTCGTCCCTGCTAGCCTGGGCACTTCACTGCGGTCCTGGAGGAGCCTGGTGGGACTTGGAGGGTGCGGGAGGAAGCCAAGCGGGTGATGGGAGGCTCGAAACCCAGATGGCTGGGCGGGCTTAGAAGCAGCAGGGATAGTTCATTTGAAGGGGGAAAAGTAGAAGGTAATTTCACAAGAATCTAAGTTTCTGATGAAGTGCCCAGTCTGCCTGGCCACATGTGAGGGTAGAAAGACAGACACGGTATGCCAGGGGAGGTGAGGAAATGGCCTCAACGGCGGGTGTCTTTCAGGCTGGCCATGATGCTGCAGGAGACGCTCGACCAGAGACAGAAATTGGAAAACACGCCCCACTCTCATGGTCAGCTGTAGCCCGAAGACGGAAAGCTTTTTAAATGTCAGACAGATATTTGGCTTGAGAAAGTGAAAATTCAAAAAGTTAATTAAAAACATACTGGTATTTAGAAATCAATTTCATAATCCCATGAAAATTTTCCTGTGCTGCTCTCAGTCGAGCTGGGAAATGAAAGCAATTTTAAAATTTGCTTGCTTAACAGATCTTGTGTGAGCGTATAGCTATTTATGGAATTTGTTATAAAAACAGAGAAGGAGGAGTAGTTTGACAAAGTTAAGAAGTCCGTGTCCAAAAGAGAGATCTTTTCATTATTGGAAATCGCCGTTTTGGACTTGGATTTTTTCTGGTTTAGCCCTCAGGTACCTGACAGTCTCGTAAGCTGGGTGGCGGGTGTCATTTCAAGGTGCTTGCTTCCCCCTCCCTCTCTCTCTGCTTATCCCCACTCGAGACTCACTGACCCAAAGCTTCCGTCTCTGGCAGGGGTCCTTCTAGCTAATCTTACTGGATTCTTGGGTCAAGTTTTCTCTTTCTCCGTTCCTTTGCCTCCTTTTTACAGGGAGCTCGCCTCTGAGATCAAAGACAATCTATAGCAATTTATGAGAAATAAAGGAAGCAGGAGAGGATGCTAAGCTATTTAAGGGGCGGGGTCTGAAGTGGTGAATCTATCGGAAGATCTGGCCTCTGCTGTGACTGTAAGAGGTGGGACAGGATGTGAGGGAGGGGTGTGAGAACCTGCTCTGTGGAACGCTGGTCTATGTCCAGTCTGATCGGCGGTCCTCAGAGCTGTGTCTCTGAGTCACCTGGGCTCCTTGCAGATGCCTGGGCTTTAGTCAAATGATTTAATGGGTCCCCAGCGTGTCCTGTGAGTCCATAGTTTAAAGCCTTACAGGTGTCCCGAGGCTCAAGCAGCACAGGCAACCCTGGACCCAGCCTCTGATATTTACTGCAGTTTCCTTAATATGTTCCTCTTTCCTCCAAATACATTTATAATTTTCCAAGGTCTCCAAGACAAGAATCTGGTTCATCCCAACTCCAGTGCGTTCACTGGTGAAGAACAAAGGGGAAATTCACAAAAATGAGAAAGCTTCAGAAGTGAGACTACGTAAATTATTTTGGGGACAATTTTTCCTCCTGTACAAATTTCAGAGGGATTTTGGGAGTAACACACACACACACACACACACACACACACACACACACAGAGTCAGGGAGACGAATAAACAGGAAAGAAAAGATTGACTTTTATTAGTTGCTGGTTTAAACTTAAATTTTTTTTCTTTATATTTGGACTCCCCCTTTCCTTTGCCCTTAGAACTGTACCAAGCTATTTTCAGGAAGGAGAAGTGGTTGGTTTTGGGGAACGATGAAAAGCATGACATCACCATGCTATTCTGAAAGAGTGAGAGAAATATGCCAGTTTTAGGTCAGCTTAGTTTGGTTCTGTGTATGTAGGAGCTGCGTTGCGTCTTTTTCGAATTTGGCTTCACTTGGGGCTGCAGCTCTTCACGGGAAGATAATATGTATTCAGAGCTAATTTGTAAACATCACTTTCAGTTTAAGGTCTGGAATGTAAATGGCTATTCTTTTCCTGCAGACGGCAGCTCAGACTTTGCACGTTTTAAACACTTTAAAAAAATAGATTATTTATTTATTTATTTATTTTTGGCTGCGTTGGCTCCTTGTTGCCGCGCGCGGGCTTTCTCTAGTTGCGGCGAGCGGGGGCCACTCTTCGTTGCACTGCGCGGGCCTCTCATTTTGGTGGCCTCTCCCTGTTGCTGAGCACAGGGTCTACGTGCGTGGGCTTCAGTAGCTGCGGTTCCCGGGCTCTAGAGCGCAGGCTCAATAGTTGTGGCGCACGGTTTTAGTTGCCCCGTGGCATGGGGGATCTTCCCGGACCAGGGCTCAAACCCGTGTCCCCTGCACTGGCAGGCGGATTCTCAACCGTTGCGCCACCAGGGAAGCCCCTCTGCGCGTTTTAAAGGGGGTCAGATGTGCAGGCTTCTTCCCACGGGGCCCCAGACTCCCCCAACTCCCAACCGCCTGTTTGACTTTAGGGCAACTGGGGGCTATCAGTTTGGAAAGCAAACCCTTAACCTGGACTTTTTGTTGCTGATAAGGGCTCTGTGGATGGCAAAGAGACAACTTACTCATTTCCTTAGAATTTGCAGTGGAGTCGTTTTCTGCATGTATGTCGTGTCAGCAACTCCTATTTTCCCAGAGAGGTTTTGAAGGGTTCCCTCTGAACGTTAATATGTTTATAACATTTTCTCAAATAGAACTCCTCACTCCTAATAAACATTCAGCTTTTTGAAAGGCGTCAGCCCCACCTTTACCATCCCTGGAGACAAAAGCACACTTTTGTGTGTATCATGGAAAAGGCGGCCGATTACGGCTGTAACGTTGTTTTCTAGACAAACTCGGATATCATCGTTTTATTGTTAAAAGAAGCATTTTACTCCGAGGTTCCTAACCTATTTATGGGTCTGATAGATGGTTCCTTTTTGGCAGCCTGGAGAAAAGCCCGGGTCGAGGAAACAGCTTGCACTTGTCTCTTCAAGTCTAGCTCGGCCTCGCCGTATCATTTCATGATTTCCTTTCTTGTTATCTTCAAACATTCCCTCAAAGCTGAGCTTGACAAGAACAGGAAGGTTGGCAAAAGTCTGGCAAGGAGGTTGTTTTTCTTCGTGTTTGAAAATGGACGCTTTCCTCCCCTCCCCCCAACCCCATCCTTTCTCGTTTATTCCCGGCTCCCAGGCCCTCTGCAAAGCTGATGGAAAAAAAGTTAAGAACTCCACTCCCTCTTTAAAGTAGGGTCTCTAAGAGCTTTCTAATCAGCTCACTGTCAGCCTGTTTCCTCTGATCAGCTTAAATAGGTCCACTTGAAGTTCACAACTGCCAAATCCAGCGTTCAGATGGAAAGCACGGGGCATTGGAGAAGCGTTTATGCACGTCCGCCCAAGATTATCCAGGGGCCCGAAATCCCAGGGAAAGTGCTGCTTCCACAGAGCCTTTCTTGATTAAATTAGCGCTTCGCACTAAGAGGAGAAGGCATCCCCATTCCACAGGCTGATTTCTGTTCTCTTTCTACCTCTCGCCTCCCCACAGTAAAACGTGGACTCCATTCCTGTGTCCTTAGCGGGAGCCTGGTGGTGACTGAGGTTCCCTGTAAAAAGACATTCCTAAACATCTTGGTACCAAGGAACCTTTTAACCTCTCGTGGATGGCTTTGTGTCTAACTTGGTACAGGAACAAAAACCCCAAACAAAAGCAAGTCACGTTATCTCAGCCCTACACAGGCGCGGGGTGGGGGTGGGGGCAGAAGTTGGTCTCTGCTCTGTGGCCCCCAGCTCGTTTTTCTGAGATTTTCCTGCTCTGTCTTCAGAAAGGAACGGCTTTGTTAACCATTAGCCACTGACAAGAGTGTTGTCCATTTCAGCAAAATTAATAAGAGATAGCATTTTTCTTCCTTCTAAACGGCCCATGTCGGTAATTAACATCGCCTTTCATTACTCAACTTGAAAGCTGCCTTCCCGGGCCCCCCTGACCTTGCCCTGGCTTTGCTGAACTGTGGCCTCCAGCCTGTGAGAGAGCTAAGTGCAGAAAAAGCGCCCGGGGCCCTCACCCAGGTGCCTTGAAAGAATCATTCGACAAATATTTATTGGGCGCCTCCTGCGTGGAGCTACCGAGTTGAATCAGACAGGGACTCTTGCGGAAGGGAAAGCGTGGGTGGAGATAAAGAGGGGTTCTTTCAAATCGCCCTGACGCAGCAGAAACTGAAGATTGTCACAAACAAGAGCGGATCCAGTGCGGAGTGGGACGGGGTCTGGGCGAAGACGTGACCCAGGCGGGAGTTTATGGAGGAGGTGCCATTGGAGGGGAACATTCAAATGTTGGAGGTCATTGCGTTTAAAAGGGACGTAGAGATTCAAGTGACCTTGCCTCCCACTGTTTTAGGGAAAGGAGCACTTTCACAGTGTATATAAGTTGAGGGCTCAAGAAGAATTGTTTTCCTCTTTGGTGGGTTGTCTCCCTGTACATGTAGCCAATGAGCTGTTGACATTTTAATAAGGGCGCCACCTTCTAATTGAGCCAACTCCCCGCAAAGTGTGTAAAATATATTCCTGTCATCTTTTCCTCATCAGGTCTGTGCCCCAGGAGGGTTCTCAGTCATAGAACTGGAAGTGTCACTTGGGGGTGAGTTAAGATACACTTTATATGTATTGTTCACATCTTTAACCATGAACTCCATGCTTAAAAGAGCCACCAGGAAAAACCCAAATGCTCCGTAAGAGGGGATGGGTTGAAAAAATTATGACCCATCAAGGGATGGGATCTAATCGCAACCATGATGGTGAGTATTTTCAATGGTTTATGAAAAAACAAAAGTGGCACGTTCTCATTTTTGTGAAGAATATGAATATATACATTGAGAAGGACAGGCTAGAAGACTCAACACTAAAATCTTAATAGTGGTTATTGATGGGTGCTGGAAAAAGAAATGGTTTAACTTTTTCCTCCCTGTGATTTTCAGTATTTTCCAAAATGTCTGCAGTGTATACGCATTACTTCTGTAGTCAGGTGAAATGCTATTAACGAATAAAAATGCTGAGGGAAAAAAAGGACTTTATTAAGGTGAGAGGATGGCTAGGAGGTCATTCTTCCGTCTCATGCCACTTTGGACTTGACATCAGCTGTAGAAAAAAAAAAAAAGGACAAAGCACACCCACCCAGCAATCAGAACTAAACGCCCAGAGTCCGTTTTAAGTAACACTGCCCGGCATTCAATAAACCCAATGAAAAAGTTGTCCTTTAGCTACTTGGGTTGAAAATTTGCCAGTTGATTCTTTTAGAAATTTTTGTCGTGAAAAATGCACTTCTGTCTCTGTCTCTGCTGGAATTTAGCTTCAGTGGACTCTGGGTTCTGAATTATTCAAGGGTTAAAAATCTTTTGCAGAGGTTGTCCTGATCACTTTTTTTGGGGGGGGGTGGTGGTGGTGGTAAATCCTTTGTTATTGTTCTCTTGTTCAAGCCTAATGTTATAAAAAAATCTAAAGGCCAGTTATTCATCTGGTGAAGCCCTTCACAAATGCACAACAATGCACCTCTTTGTTTTATCTATTATTTTGTAATTTTCTTTTACTCCAATTTCACACATCAGATAAGCTTATTCATTTCACCGTTGGTGGTAATAAGTGTGCAGAGTGTCTCAAACCAGGATGCTGTTGTCTGCAGGTCTGGGAGCAGAGGAAATAGCTGGGGCTTTTATTCAAATCCTGTCTCTGATCATTTGCAATAGAAAAGCTTAGTTGGAGGGTGTGGGGTGTGGATGGCAGGGGCTGGAGACTGGGAAGGGAAGGCAGAGAAATGGAAAAAAAGCAAACCTGTAGTTGAGGTTCACATGGGTTCCCAGCTTCTTTTGGCATTTTGTGTCATCCAAGCCTCATAATTTGAGGATCATGCGCTAAATTACAGCAGCAGCTCCCGCGGGGGCCCCTCCTCCAGAACCGAGTTGTCTTTTGACGTCTGAGTCACCCAGAATTGTGGAGTCAAAACATATAAACAGAACAAGAGAAGCTGTTCTTTCTATAGAAGACTCTAGAAATGGGGTTGAAAATGTGCTCAAAGAGGTCTTCTAACCATTTTGCTTTTCCTTTAAACTTTCTGGCCTATGTATCCACTTCCTCGGGTTATTAAAATTTACTCATCGATGCTTCATTCTGGAGCTTTTCATAGAGAGATGAACAATGCTGCTAAATGAATTCAACAAAGAGGCCACGAGACTCAGGTGGCAAACCGAGGCCTAAGGCAGTGAGGCCTCAGGGCCGAGAAACGGGAGCCAGAACAGCCAATAGGCTTTTCCAAACAAGGAAGGCGCCGCTCCGGGCCAATCACATCCTCTGTTCGCTTTGCTGACGCATCTTCTCTGTAAAAGTCTCGGGGCTCCTGTTGGGAGAGCACTCCTAACCCCTGATGGATTGGCAGCTCCATTATAATTGACTTTTGCTTAAGTAAACTCTGAAGAGTTTTAATATGCTTCAGTTTATCTTTCAACAATACAAAAATCAATAATTTGTCTGTATACCTACAGTAGAGTTAGGATTGCAGGGTGTCCCCCATAGTGAGTGTTTAACAAATACTTTTGCTGAATGAATAGATGAGGAATTAGTAATCCAATGTGCTATCAACAAACAATTAGAGGACGCCATGAAAATATTTTAATTACAAGAGAAAAAAAACCTAGAAATAAACCTAATATAAAGAAAACCGTAACGTTGTACTGAAGGACCGAAGAAAACTTCAATAAGCAGACATACTGCGCTGGATGGTAGACTCAGAGTTGTGAAGGTGTCAGTTCTTCCCCCATATAGTCCACTAATTCAGTGCGATGCTAAGAAAAATTGCAAGGGGATATTTTATGAAACTTGACAAGCTGATCTGCAAGTTTATATAGACTAGAAAATGCACAGATTAATCAAAAGTTTATTGAAAAAGGGTGAACAGTGATAGGAGATTTATCCTATTTTATATCAAAACATACTTTAAAATGTTAACAATTAAAACAGCGTGTTGTTGACACAAGAGTAGAGAAATAGATCAATGGAACAAAGAGTCTATAAATAGATCCATGTATTTTTACGTAGGAATTTAGTATTTAATACAGAAGTAACACTTCAAATTATGAATAAGCGAGGACCTATTCAATAAACAGTGTCAGGATAATAACAAGAAAAGGAAATTTCAAGCTCACCATAAATACAAAAACATACTTTGTATGGATTAAAGAGCTAAATCTAGAGTAAAACTATAAAAGTATTAGAAAAAATAGAAATTTTGTAATTCTTAGATGGGTAAATGTCTTTTTTAAGCAAGATGTAAAACCCAGAACCCATACAGGATACAGTTTTTTTTTTAAAGGCTATATTAGACATCCTAAGCTTTAATACAGTGAGGTATATAAAACATGAGCCACAGTCTGGGGTAAAATATTTTCAGGTTACATAATAAAGATTAGAATTCATAAAGAGCTCATAAAAATAAATAAGAAAAAGAAAAAAGTAGAAAGGTAGGCAAAAATATAAACAGTCCGGTCACTGATCTAAGTAAAAGTGACCAATTTACATGTGGAAAGATGCTTATTCAGTAAATAATGAACAAAGATCGAAGTAATGATGATAGATCATGTTTTACCCATTAGCTTGGAAATTTAAAAAAGTTCTGTTGCTTTCGATGTTGAGGGAGTATAAAATGGTAATAGTCTTTTGGAGGTCAACTTGAGAGTATATATCAAAAGTAAAAATGTCTGTATTCTTTGAACCACCACTTCTATGTTTCTGTCCAAGAGGATTTTTTCCACATGTGTACAGAGAAGCGTTGATAAGGATTTTCAGTGCAGCATGGTTTATAATGGCAAAAAATTAGAAGCCACGTAAACGTCCATAATTAGGGAAATAAATTGTGATATATCCAATATTACAGAATAAAATGCAGCAGTAAAAGAGAATAAGGTAGACATTTATAAGATATAGACATTTATAAGATAGACATTTATAAGATATATGTCTATGTGAAAAAGTATAGATGGAACAATACATACAGTTTAATCCTGTGTTGAGACAAACCTTGGAGATGATGTGGGTTCAGTTCCAGACCACTGCAACAAAGCCAATGTCACAATAAAGCAAGTCACATGAAATTTTTGGTTTCCCAGTACATATAAAAGTTATGTTTAGACTATACTGTTAAGTGTGCAATAGCATTATGTCTAAAACAGCAATGTACATACCTTAACTAAAAATACTTTATTGCTGAAAAATGCTAACTATCACCTGAGCCGCAGTGAGTCAGAGTAGTAACATCAAAGATCACAGATCACCATAACAAGTGTAATAATAATGAAAAAGTTTGAAAGGTTTTAGGAATTACGAAAATGTGACAGAGACAGGAAGTGAGCAAAGGCTGTTGAAAAAATGGTGCCGATAGACTTGCTTGATCAACCTTCAGTTAGTAAAAAAAGTAATATTTGTGAAACGCAGTAAAGCAAAGTGCAATCAACGGAGGTATGCCTGTAATTCGTATTGTATGAACATTTAAAAGAATATATTCCTTCTTAGTTAAGCAATTAAACATTATTTTAAGAAGATAACATTTTATTATCTGGTGCACTTTTCAGAAAGAAGACATTTTACCCAAACTTAAGCAGTGTAAAGGCCTCAGGGATTCTTAGGGGCCAGGGTAATGGAGTCCTCTTTTGCCTTCTTGTCTGGAAGGATTTATTTCCTTTCGACGTCACAACCTCTGGCCACCCTTCCCTCCCCACCCCAGGGCCTTCTCCCTTCCTGATAAGGGTGAGGCAGCCTCCCAAGGGATGTTGTTCACAGTCTCTGCAGTAATGGAAGGGTCATGGGCCTGAGCAGAGTTTGTTTTTTGTTTTTTTTGTTTTTTTTTAATAAATAATACACAATGTATGTATGTATTTATTTATTTATTTATGGCTGTGTTGGGTCTTCATTTCTGTGCATGGGCTTTCTCTAGTTGTGGCAAGTGGGGGTCACTCTTCATCGCGGTGCGCAGGCCTCTCACTATCGCGGCCTCTGTTGTTGCGGAGCACAGGCTCCAGACGCGCAGGCTCAGTAATTGTGGCTCACGGGCCCAGCCGCTCCATGGCACGTGGGATCTTCCCAGACCAGGGCTCGAACCTGTGTCGTCTGCATTGGCAGGCAGATTCTCAACCACTGCGCCACCAGGGAAGCCCCTGAGCAGAGTTTTAAACCCTCTGCCCATGGCTCCCATCTTAGCCGGTGGACTTACTACCTTGATACTGGAGCTGATATTTTAAAACCTCACATTCTTTCCTCTCCTGTGCTCTCCTCAGGGTGATGTAATTGTACAAAGTGGCCAGTGGGGAAAAGGATTGGGCAACTCATCCCGGGACAGTTAGTTCCTGCGTGATTGAAGTCTGGCTAGTTGGATTTCATTCTCCTAAAAAAACCCAAAAAATCCCCCAAAGTTACATTTGGTGGTCTGGTGCATAAATCAATATCAGACAAAGTTCCCCCTCCTTACAATGTGTAATGCTCAAAAAATGAGACACATTTGTAGGCCTCTTGGGTATCTCTGTTTGAATGACCCTCTTTTTTTCTCCTGACCTGTACTCTCCACACTGTATATCAAAATCCAGAGGCTTTTTTATTTTTCCCCCTTTGGGAAATTCATTTGGGTTTCATTTATTCCATGCAAACCTTGCTTCGTTCTAAGCAGAAGAAGGAATGTAGTGTCTAAAAAATGGCCCTTGGGCAGGACAGTGGGGAGACCAGTTCCATCCCTTCTGCCAGCCCGAGGAGTACTTCTCTTACAGTTTATATGCAGTTGTTAAAAATCAGAATGATCTTCTCTGAGATCCAGTGAAGTCACACTTGATTTACATCCCTAGGAAAATGCTTTTCCAACACCCCTTGAAGTAAATTAAAAAAAAAAATCTTTATTGAATTTGTTACAATATTGCTTCTGTTTTATGTTTTGGATTTTTGGCCACGAGGCCTGTGGGAATCTTAGCTCTCTGACCAGGGATCAAACACGCACCCCGTGCATTGGAAGGCGAAGTCTTAACCACTGGATCACCAGGGAAGTCCCCAAATAAAGTTTTAAGTTAACACTTTTGCTGGAGCCAATGTGTGTGTGTGTGTGTGTGTGTGTGTGTGTGTGTGTGTGTGTGTGGTGGGAAACTGCCTTTAAACACACTGAAATATCTGTCACAGTTTGAGGCAATTTGTGTAGAGACACATTGTGATGCCAGTTGCCTATCACAGAGAAAACCATTTTCATTACATCAGAATGAAGACCTGTGCAGTGCGTTATCTCTGGCTCTTTTGTCTGATTGTTCTTCTCTTTAGGAACTTTGCATTCTGTACCATTTTGTTGGGTCAGTCAGTTAAGTGCTTGCAATACCACTCCCACCACAGGGTGACATGGGACCAGTCAGGCCAGACAGAAACCTTTTTCAGATGGTCTCTGCAAGGGAGATAAAACTCCAGGGCTGCTGGGGGCCAGCTTTCGGACCATGTGGGTAGAATCTGCCTGAGAATGACATCAACACAGAAGGAAGCAGAGCCTGGAGATACATAGATGGATGGAGGGAAGGAAGGATGGACGGATGGATAGACAGATAAATACCGAGTGCCACACCTGCTTTCCAGGTGTCAAGTGTTTGTCCAGGATTCAGTGACTGAACCAAAGGATCTAAATGAGGGAGGCCTATCCTGTAAGGAATTCTGCCCGACAAGATGCGTCCATACTGGATGGAGAAAAAACTGACCACAGCAGACTTCTCTTGGGCCAGGAAAATCAGGTGACATAGGCCTAGAGCTCAGGGCATGCTGAGCAGCATGGAGTGAGCCCTGTCTCAGTAGTCCTTGAAGCCTGAGGTGCACCTCAGACTTGGAGATGCTATAATTCTCATGCCTATGTTGCTGCTGAGATCGCTTTCAGGTTCGCTCAGTTCCCAGTGTGTTCATTCTTAAAGTCAGGTCCCATCATGAAAGACGATCTGTGTGTCTTATCCTTGTGACATCCAAGAGTCTAATTCAGATGACTTTTTTCTTTTTTTTATGTATTATAAGCTCAGTGATAGTTTGGAGATGTTTCAAAATATGGATTTGGGAGAGAGAGACCAGAGATGAACAGCTAGGTACATAAGACAATAGGGAGTTATTTGACTGTGGATGGTTATTGATGGAACGCTAGTGAACACTTCTGCCACCTGCGAGAAGGAAGGACAACTGAGGTTTTGCTTGAGGGCTAGGGTCAAGTTGAAAGAGCGCTGGAAGGAGACCTCAGAGGACCCAAGTTTTCCCAGTAATGAGCTGTGTGACCTCCTGCTTGGCCCAGCGTCAGTTCCATTTTCAGTTTATGGAGTCTCTCTATGGACAAGGCGAGTCAGGCATGGCCCCTTCCCTCCTGAGCCCCGTGGGGTGGGGAAGTTGGGCCTTCAGAAGCCTACAACTAAGTCTGCCTCAGGGAGAGCAGGACAGAGATGCACGCTCTGTTTGGGGTAAATTAAGTGCTGCTGGACGCCCACGAGGACTGGTGGGTCTGGAAGGCTTTCTCCAGATTCCTGTGAATTGGCAGCTTTTGCTTTTCTCTGCTTGAAGCGAGGGTTATTTCCATCTGCTTCCTGATACTGTTGAGCTAGAAGGCCCACCAGGCAGAGGTCCCGGGGCTGGAGGCTGTGAGCTGCGGTGACTGTCCATTTGCATTCAGGCAAACAGAGCCCGTGAACGATGTACCGCTGTACTGATGTACCAGGAGTTGTCACGGGGACAGGAGGGGAGGTGGGCAACGCTGATGCCCCTTTGAGCAGGAACTGGTCTCAGTCAGGGAAAGAACCCTCAGCGAGAGCACCTGAAGCCTCCCTCCACTTAATGCATTTAAAATGTGTTACAGTTTCTCTCGCCCTCTCCTCTTCCGGTTCCCTTACCTCCTTATCTAGTCTTCCCAGGACTTAAAAAGAGACAAACAAACCTCAAAGGTATAGGGTTTCCTCCCCTTTCCTCCCCATGCTGGCTGGGAGCACATTTCTCAACACTCGCTTCATACCAGTCTGTGTGTATCTGCTTCTCTCTCTCTCTCTCCCCCTCTCTGTTTCTGATTCCCTCTTATTTTCTCTTTCTCTCCCCCATTAGTCTTTGATTCTCCTTCCATCCCTCCTTCCCTATAAGTCATAAGATCTGGAAACCCAGATTATTTGATCTCTGAAATTTGCAGACAGCAAACTAATTTGAGGCAAGAGAAATGAAATGTTTTCATGTCATTTCAATTTCTGTCTTCCACCGTATCTTCTCAGACACACATTGGACAGAGTAAGAAAATGTTCGATTCTAAGCTTGTTTTGATTTTCAACCACAGGCAGCATGTGTAACTTTTTTTTTACCCTGAGGAATCCCTGACAGACAGCTTCATCCAAATTTCAGCCCCATCCAAACACTTGTCTTAAGCAAGAGTGTTAACGTTTCTCCTTGAAATCACTGTTTCTCAAAGGAGGGACAGGATGCTTTTTCAATGGACTAAACTGACGGGATAGAGTCTCTTGGTTCTGCTTTTCTAGGTTATAACCTCACGGTTTTGTTCGAGGATGAAAAAGAAAAACCAAAACAACAGTGGGACTGTAGTTCCTTTCCTCTCCAAAAGCTATTCCGACTGGGTGTCTGTCCATTAAGGCAGTCAGCTGGCTGGCTGGCTGGCTGGATTCATCCATCCATTCATCGGCTGTTTGAACAATGATTTATTTAGTGACTACGAAAGGCAGGCTGTGTGATAAAGAGAGGTCCCCGATCACATGGAGTGTCTCCTAGTAGGTGAGACAAATAATCTAATAAAAAAATGAATGGGGGCTTCCCTTGTGGCGCCGTGGTTGAGAGTCTGCCTGCTGATGCAGGGGACGCGGGTTCGTGCCCTGGTCCGGGAAGATCCCACATGCCGCAGAGCGGCTGGGCCCGCGAGCCGCGGCCGCTGAGCCTGCGCGTCCCCCCTCTTAGGAGGAGGTGACCCAAGCTAACAGTCACCCTCAACTCAGACCCCGAAAGGCCAATTTCTGTTTTACCACACGTGGCCAGAAAGTCAGTTTCTGCTCAGGGATCATTATCTTTCTGTCTTTTGGTTTCTTCCCCAGCCCCAGTAACATCACAGTTCATACCTTGAGGAAGAGACTGCAGTGGGTGCATCTGTCCACTGGGCCAAGTTTCCCACCAAGGTCAGGTGGACGTGATTTTCAAGAACCCCACATGATCTGTCTTGTTGACATCTTGGAGAATTTTTTACATTTCTGTGTCTTTAATTAGCCTGAAAATATGTTGAGTGAAAAAGGCTTTTTGGTAGTGTTTTAACCAAGGTCAGAGAACCACATGTGGCTCTGAGAAGTTTATTTTGCATCTCAATCTGGCCAATGATTAGCCTGTCCCGAACGACTTCATCTAAGAGGCACTTAAGTAATGGAGAGTGAATAAAAAAATAAAAGCAAATTACAGAGCATGGAGATAAGGGGAAAGCTGAAAAAAAAAGTAGCATTTCACCCTTCAAATTTGGTGGAGATTGTGATCAAGCTATAGATTCCATCTGCCTGACAGATGGCTTTGAGTTCATTTTATTACTTAACTAGGTCAGTACGCTGGAGTCCTCAGTGATCAGGTGGATAGGACCAGATCAGAAAAAACTAGCCTTAACGGCAAAATAATTTATTAGAGAGTTTCATGCTGGTGGAAGTTCCAGTCAAACAGGAAGCTCTGATTCTAAATTTGTAGGCACCTAATCATATATAAAGCCAAAACTGACTGTTTTCAGGAGATGTTTGACATGTTTTAAAATATGCCTCTCAGTAATTGACAGATCCAGTGAAAACATCATCAAGGACATAGGCGATCTGAACAGCACAATATTGTATTTACCTACTGAGACATAAACATACACACATATGTATATATGCACGTATGTGTTCATACGTGTGTATGTATCAACTGCACTTGGCTACTGGAAATTACACATTCTTTTTAAGCACACATGAACTTATTTAAAAATTTATTTCTTAATAGTCATAAACCAAGCTTACAAATTTCAAAGTCCCTAGCCACAATACAAATGAACTAGAAATTAACAGCAAAAAGGTAAACTTAAAGGAAACCTCATATACTTGGAAATTAACAACAAAAAAGGACCTATGGCTCAAAGAAGATATCATTATTGAAATTGAAAGTAGTTAAGGTTGAATGATAATGAGCACAGGATTACTAGCTATAAAAACTTGGCAAGCATGGCTAAAGTATATTTTAGAGTGACATTTGTAGCTTTAAACGCTTATGTTAGAAAAGAAGAAAGGCTGACAAGCAATTCACTATGTGTCCATTTTAGGAAGACAGAAAAAAAGAAATAACTGTATAGGTCCAAAAATAGTAGAAAAATGAAAAGAAATAAGCGTTGAAATAAATTAAATAAAAAAGAAAACCACGAAATTATCAAGGCCAAATTTGCTTAAAATGACAAACTTCTGATAGGTCAAGAAAAAAAGAGAGGTCACAGACAGTATCAGGATGAATTAAGGTCGTAAGTACTGAAGCAGCAGAGATTAAAATGTAAGGAATATGATGATCAAGTTGATGTCAAATACTTAAAAACGTCTGTGAAGTTGAAAAATTCCTAGAAAGGTGTAAATTATTAAAGCTGACTTAAGAAGTAATAAACACCTGAAGGATCCCATAATTTTGAAAGAATTTGAGTCAGTAGTTAAAAATCTTTCCACAAAATAAATACCAGTTCCAGATGTTTTTATAGGTTGTTTATACTCTATTTTCAAGGAACAGATAGTTCCAGGCTTAGACAAACTCTTTTCAAAGAGTAGAAAAAGAGAGAACACTTCTCACCCACAAGACTAATACAACCTTGATTCCAAAAGTAGAAGGAAAATCATGGACCAATCTGGCCGTGAATCTAGAGGCAAGAATCCTAAATAAACTATTCGATAACTAGGGCCAGCAATGATCAAATAGCATTTATTTCTGGAATGATTGACTTTCTATCATAAAATGTATTATGTAATTCATCATATTTATAGTTTAAAGGAGGAAAATCTCGTGATCACAATAGATTCAGATAAACATTTCACGAAATTCATCAACCATGCATGATAAAACCTTAGCAAGCTAAGTTTAGGATGGAACTCCCTTTATTTACAGCAAATAACTTTTTCGTGGAAAATTATGGAAAGCAATGCCTTTAACATTAGGGATGAAACAAGGGCTGTGGCTGCTCTTACCCCTGCTAATCAACGTTGCTGTGGAGTATAAGCAGCTCAGTCAAATAAGCAAAGTGCAAGGGTCAAAAAGGAAAAAACAAAGCACCACTATTTGCAGATGATATGATTTTTTCCATACAGACAAAGCAAAAGAATCCACAAATTATGAGGAATCACACACACACGTGCACACACACACAGACACACACAGACACACATACACACACACACAGTTGTATCCAGTTCAGATCTCTACAGGAAAGTGGTAGCATCCTCAACGTAGAGTCTGATGACTAGAAAGATGTAGTCAGGGTGAAGGGAAGCCAACAAAGACGGCCACCCCCAGGTAGGTAACACTGAGGACCCTCAGTCTGTGGGGTGAGAGTGGGGTGTGGATACCAGAGCTTGGAGAGGGAGTTGCAGCTCTAGGCAACTTCTGAAAGTGGGAGGTGAGTTTTGTTTCAGGAGAAGTGTACAGCCCTGTGGCCTGGCTGCCTCAAGGAGAGGGGGCGGGGCACAACACCCCATCTTACCCTCTTCCTGTCCTCTGCTCTCCTCGCCATTGCTTCCTACTTCCGACCCTCCTGGGAGCCTGGACGCAGGGACTCCTGGATGTAGAGTCTATGGAGTTCATCTCCTGGACGCAGGGCATGACGGGAACGGCGGAGGGCACACTCGGGGGCCAGGGGAGGATGCCCAGCACACATCTAACAATGCCATGTCCTTTACGTAGACACATACAATTGTATTCAACTGTAATAAGGGAAACTAAACAAATGGAGAAAGAGCCATATTCATGGTAGAAAGACATCATAAAAATGTCAGTTCTCCACGATGTGATGAGAAATTGTAAACAATTTCAATAAAAATTCCAACAGGATATTTTTTTGCAGGACTTGGTTAGCGGATTCTAAATTTTAATGGAAGAGTAAATTGAATAAGCAAGACAGTCTTGAGAAGAACTAGGCAGAACATATACTCTCCAAGATGTCAAGTCTTCTTATAAGGTTTTAGCAATAAAGACACGGTCTATTAGCACAGTGAGGACAAAGGAATAGAATAGAGAGCCCAGAAAGAGGCCCATCAGACGGAAATCCCATAAATGGCAGAGCTCACAGTAGCAGGTCAGTGTGGAAATGACGAGTCACTCAAAAGGTGGTGCTGTTATTGTGTATTAATGCATGTGTGTGGAATCTGAAAGAATTGGTATAGACAATCTTATTTACAAAGCAGAAATAGAGACACAGACGTAGAGAACAAATGTATGGATGTCGAGGGGGAAGCGGGGGGTGGGATGAACTGGGAGATTGGGATTGACACATATACACTATTGATACTCTGTATAAAATAGGTAACTAATGAGAACCTACTGTATAGCACAGGGAGCTCTACTCAATGCTCTGTGGTGACCTAAATGAGAAGGAAATCCAAAAAAGAGGGGATATATGCATAGCTGATTCACTTTGCTGTACACTGTAAACTAACACAATATTGTAAAGCAACTATACTCCAATAAAAACATTTTTTAAAGAGTGGTGCTGTGGTTGGTTATGCATGTGCAGAAATCATAAATGCTGTCTTGTAGTCCATGTTCAAAGGACAATTCTGAAGCCAGGGGCAAGGTTGATTAAAAATCTAAAATGTGAAAGGCAAAATTTTAATATACTTAGAAAAGAATATAGAAGGATATCTTTATGACTCTGGGACTAGAGCAGGATTCCTGAACAAGTACAAAAGACACAAACCATAAAGGAAAAATGGATAAATTCAACCACAATAAAATTAAGACCCTCTGTCCTTCAAAAGACATCAATGAGACAGTGAAAAAGCAAGCGATGATCTGGGATATTTCAATACATAACTGACAAAGGATTAGTATTCTGAAGGTATGTACAAACATTTACAAATTAATAAGGAAACGATAAACACTCCAATGAAAAAAGAGGCAAAAAATATGAATAGGTCAGACACAGAAGAAGTCTGGGTAACTAGTGAACACATGGAAAATGCTCAGCCTTGTTAGTTATTGGGACAATCGGCAATGTCCCACCCTCCAGACTGGCCCAGATTAAAAAGTCTCACCACAACAAGCATTGGCAGGAGCATGGAACCAAAGGAACTTTCACACACCGCTGCACCTATGCAAGCCGGTGAAACCATTTTAGAAAACAACTTATTAGGAATTAGGTCAAGTGCATGCATATCCTGGAAAGCAATCACTCGGCCACTTTTGACTTTCAGAAATGACCATTTCATGTGGTTGGATCTAAGAGATCTCCTCAAGGAACTCTTCCACTTTTTAACTGGGAGACACGTATAGGATGATTCATAGCAACGTTGCCTGTGACAACTCTGAAAAGAAAACGTCCTAAATCTCCACGTCCACGGATAGCATGAGGGATGAGCATATGGGGTGTGTTAAGTAATGGAAGACTTTAGGTCCATAGAAATGATGAATCCATACTCAACACAGATCAGGTCAAACACACAGTGTTTGTTTAGGCAAAAGCCAAAACAGAACAAAACGAACAAAATACTGAAGTGTGGAAGAACTTATACACAATTCAAAACCAGGCAAAACTCAGCAGTGTGTTATTCAGGGATGCCCTCACATCTGGAAAATTTAGCAAGAAAATCAAGGAGTGTTTTATATAAAACTCAGGAGTTACCTCTTAGAAGGAAGGAAGGGAAGGTGGTGGCATTCCTAGGGCATCAGGATAGTCAGTCGTATTTGTTTCTAAAGCTGGGTGATGGGTATGTGGGCGTTTGATGCATTTATTTTTAAAATTATCATTCTTTAAAGTGTACATATATGTTATATGTATTCTTTTGTATATTGTATACATACAAAACAAAAAGTTAAAAAAAATAGAGATTACAAGAAGAAAAAAAATGCATCCAGTCCAATTTCCTTTTCATGCTGTAGCTCTGGAAATGACTGTCCTTTCCATGTCTTGTTTTCTTCATGTTATATATCTGCTGGTATTTTTTTTATTATTACATGATTTGCAAAGCATTTATCTTTCCCAGTGCCTAGAACTGGTCTGTATCACAGTAGGCATTCAGCTAATATCTTTTATTGTTGAGTGCAGCAACAAGCTAGCCAAATGAGAAAAAGTTCAATTTCTCTATTAACTAAAAACACTGCTATTCGAAACGATGTGAATTTTTACGTAGCAAATTGACAACATTTGAAAAAGTATCATTGGAAGAGTATGAGAAATCACATATTGTTTGTGGGAATGCAAAGTAAGCGGTGGCTATAGTTCTATAATAAGTTTGGAAAGTCCTAAAAAATGTGTTCTTTGATGTAGTAGGTCTACCTATTAGAACTTATGATCACAAAACCATTAAGATGTGTGTACAAATTTCCATTTGGTACAGTACTTTTTGTCATTACATAAAGGGCATATACTTGACAATCATGGTTTGTTTAGATAAGCTATGGTCCATCTATAATTTAATGGATAGTATATCGCTATTAATATGGTGTAAAGTAGATGAAATAAAAAGTTCTTGATATATCATTTAGTACAAATGAGGTTAAAGTCCTATGTAGAATATAATTCCATGTTTTAAAAATATACATATTTATGTATAGATAAAGAATAGAAAGGATATATATCGTTCCTGGCCTTTAATTGGTGCTAAATAAATAAATGAGTAGTAAAGGAACAAAGGAACGAGTGACATACACCAGAATCCTGACACTGGTTACCTCTGTGTGCTAAGAGTAGGGGTGATGGCAATGTTCAAAATTCTATATCATGTTTATGTATTCTTGTTGCAATAAGAAAAGTTGCAAATAATTAGAATTAAAATGAAAGACTAGTGTCTCTGCATTACCATCTTGTTTTGTATCACAACCGGCACAGCATTATCACAAATGGGCTTATTAAATATCTTTGAAGTTGAGGTTCACGTTCAGATCTGCTTTTTTTTTTTTTTTTTGCGGT
>NW_006798732.1:1930281-1945575 GCF_000442215.2 Lipotes vexillifer | reverse complement strand
TGCGGTACGCGGGCCTCTCACTGTTCTGGCCTCTCCCGTCGCGGAGCACAGGCTCCGGACGCGCAGGCTTAGCGGCCATGGCTCACGGGCCCAGCTGCTCCGCGGCATGTGGGATCTTCCCGGACTGGGGCACGAACCCGTGGCCCCTGTATCGGCAGGCGGACTCTCAACCACTGCGCCACCAGAGCCCCAGATCTGCTTTTTTTCTAATCTTAAATGCCTGTTTATTCAATATCCTACAGATGTGAAACCTTGAAAAGAAATGGTTATGTGTTCATACCCAGGTTCCAAAAGTGCCCACTCTAAGGTTACTATTTGGCCAAAATTTAACCAGCTGGTCCCACAATGTGCTCGCTTTGTGGGAGTGCCAGCCCATGTCAGCAGAGAGGCAGTTACAGACCCAAAGATCCAGCTCTGGATTTCCACCCAGAGGCTTGAAAACGGCCCCTAAGACTGAGAATTTCAACACAGGACCTCCCCGCCACCCCCCAACGCTATTGGTCTCACCTAGCAATTGGGTGCCACCGAATATTGCTTAGAAGACTTTGTTTCAAGGTCTACTAAACTTTCTTAAATTCCCTAACCTGGATACCCATACAACAACCTGGGTAAATCTTTCCAGATCTGATTTCTATTAATGTGGCTATCGTTGTTTTCAAATACATTCATGGCAAGACTTGAGAAATGTTTGATTCTTGTTAAGCATCATGTTATTAGAAACATTTCTGTGCTGTTGGACATACAGATTCAGAAAATTTAACCAATCATTCTGGATCGCAAGGTCTGTCCTTTTCAACAATGTCCTGTGCACACCCTTGGGTGCTGCCTTCTTTCTGGAATTTTTGAGGGTTTGATGCAGGACCAAGTGTTTCCACACCACCCACAAGCTTCATGCTCATTAGTTCCACTATAATTGGAGTCTTCCAGCAATTTACTTGGGAAGAGAAGGAAAAGACAGCGGCTCTGCCATACTCAAGATTATGGGTTGTCCTGAGCGATAGGAATTCACAAACCCGGAAGGGCACTATTGTTGTGCGGTTTGCTAACTTAGGCTGAAGGTTGGAGAGCTATCAAACCTTCCATCTTGAGAGGGTTGTACTTGTACTAAAATATCTCAGAAAACCTGACTTTTATGATGCTTTTAGTATATCCTTTCTGGGTCTTAGAAAGAACCCCTAACCTAAAAGCCAAACTCTACTAAATGCTTGGAATCCAGTGATAAATTTAAATTGGTGCCTCACAAACCCCTTTTGGAAGAGTCTATGAATTTTCAGTTATTTGCATAGGCATGGAATTATTTTGGGCACTAAGGAAAAAGTAGTGCCACTGACAGCCTGGGGTAAAACTCTAGCTGAAAACCACATTTGTCTTAAAGGAAATACGAAAAACATTAGCCCCAAATGGCACCCCCAGGGGCTGTGTCCACTGTGATAACTTGCTTTGGTGAGGATTGGAAGATATGCTTGGAGTCTCTCAGGGTCCTGGAGATCCGTAATAATAATTTCCAGGATGAAAACTGCGTGGGAGTGGAGAGAGAACTTTCCAGTGGGTTTTATTTAAATAAGCGAACATTTAACAGATTATCTGAGCCCTAGTAAAACGTGTCGAAATACAGCTCCTACGGCGTGGGCTCAGATCTTTGCAGCTGTTTGGGGAATATAATTAAAGCCAGTTCATCAGACTGCTGGGTGGGGCCTGCTGAGGACTCTGGATGGGGAAGGCTGGCAACGTGGAAATCCACAGGCAATTAACGTTAGACACCGGAAGAAGGTGCTGAGGAATTAACAAATGCATTTCTCTGCTCACAGGAGTCCTGCTCGGCAGGCAGTGCCGCATTGAATGGTCCATTTTCCTTTTCTAAATCGGGAGCTGTGTTTTGCTTCTCCTGGCTGCTGATGGCGCATCTGAAAGGTAGGAGTCCAGGTTTTGCCTGCAGGCAGATATTTGCAATCACATCTGGCTTGGCTTTGCCATGTCGTTAACCCCCCCCCTTTCCCTGCTACAGTTGTTTTCTTTTTATTAAATTTCCCGTCTGGATCCATGCGTCTGCATTTCCAATGTCAACAACCACTTTTTATCACAGATAATAACTTCCTTTTACAGAAAGGGCTGTATCATCCTACATGCATTTCAAATTACGTTTTATGGACAAACAGTGAAATGCAGTATTTGGCAGTATGCATAATTGAGTGTATTTATAGACTCTAAATCTCAATTTTGCGAGAGCCAAGAACCAAGTTGGTTGCAGTTTTCTTAATAATCTATTTCTTGAGAGTATTGTTGCTTCTCACCAGCACTTAATTAAATTCACATTGGGATGTTTATGAAGGAGATTATGCGGTATGCCCAAACACGCCATACCAACAATTATCAAAACACTAGCAATTCCTTAACACTCCAGAGTTTTCACAACCATGATCATGACATGTTCCCAAATCGGTTGTTTGCTAATAGACAGGCTAGAATAAAATGATGAAAAAATGGCCGAGGAATGGGAAGGAAAGCCCGACTTTTGCAGTCGTCAGGGACAGGACTAAGCAAGTGCCATGGTGTCTGTCGTTTTGCCTGATTTATTATTGTCTCGTGGTGTAGACACACACTGGCAGGGTGCCAATCTCAGGTTCTAGGTTCTGCCGCTGACCTGCTATGGGTTATGCAAATGTGTCTGGTCCTTGTGGGTCACTTGGAGAAAAATAGAGGATGGTTAGGAAGCTATTGGCCAAAACGAGGTTCAAATGAATTTCTTACTCCTTTAGCTAAAGGTGTTGAGTGTTTATTTACTATATAGTATATTTAACCTAGTGACTAATCCTTCATAGCCCCGTAATGCTGCCTGTAGCCCACGATGAAAACTGAATGAATGACAGAGAATTAGATTCAAAACTTGAGTGATGACTTTCTCATCTTTCCAGTTTTGAGACGTAGCCTGACAGGATGATGATGATCACGCAGGAAGAAAGTACACAAGTACGGAAACAGAGTTGGCAGAATGGATTGCATATTTTAATCTCAGACATATAATAATGTTTCAGGTGCAGACTTCTGTTTTCCTTGCTTTCTTGATGGTGTGCACTTCATGGATGGAACGTCTGGACACATGACACTGGGCGGATGCAGCCTCCAGCAACAGTTGTATTAAAGAGGAAATGTAGCTTGGAAGGATTGCACTGTGGAAACAAGAATTTAAAATTCAATGGCTATTACGTTAGTTCTCAAACCTGTTTGAGTGGGATTGGTGTTTAATTTTAAAGCCCAATGATACATTTTTACTTGCCCATCCTCAATCCTGGTGCAACTCAGAATGTAATGGCTGGAGTCTTGATTTCTTTTGTTGATTGTTCTGGGTACATTTTAAGGGTGCAGTCTGGTGGCTACTGACAAGAGAGTTGTTCTGTGTATATTTTATGTCCATGCTCTTAAAGAAATGAAGCCTTAGAACAGTGATAGAATTTGGATGGGTGTTTCTTTCTTCTGTTCTATGGAACATGTAAGGCACATTCTTATCGCTGTTTAAGTTCTACCAAATTCTAGAAAATAACCTAGTTAAACAGCCTTTCGTTTTTTTTTTTAATTGGGGTATAGTTGCTTTACAATGTTGTGTTAGTTTCTGCTGTACAGTGAAGTGAATCAGCTATATGTATACATATATCCCCTCCCTTTTGGACCTCTCTCCCACCCCCATCCCACCCATCTAGGTTACCACAGAGCACCAAGCTGAGCACCCTGTGCTATACAGCAGGTTCCCACTAGCTATCTGTTTTACACATGGTAGTGTATATATGTCAATCCCAATCTCCCAATTCATCCCACCCTCATTTCCCCCCCCCCACCATGTCCACACATCCGTTCTCTATGTCTGTGTCTCTATCCCTGCCCTGAAAATAGTTTCATCTGTACCATTTTTCTAGATTCCACATATATGTGTTAATATACGATATTTGTTTTTCTCTTTCTGACTTACTTCACTCTATATGACAGGCTCTAGGTCCATCCACGTCTCTACAAATGACCCAGTTTTGTTCTTTTTTATGGCTGAGTAATATTCCATTGTATATATGTACCACATCTTCTTTATCCATTCATCTGTCGATGGACATTTAGGTTGCTTCCATGTCCTGGCTATTGTAAATAGTGCTGCAATCAACAGTGGGGTGCATGTGTCTTTTTTTAGTCTGGCACAAAAACAGAAATATAAATCAACAGAAAAGGATACAAAGCCCAGAGATAAACCCATGCACCTATGGTCACCTAATCTATGACAATGGAGGCAAGAATATACAATGGAGAAAATACAGTCTCTTCAATGAGCGGTGCTGGGAAAACTGGACAGCTACATGTAAAAGAATGAAATTAGAACATTCTCTAACATCATACACAGAAATAAACTCAAAATGGATTAGAGACCTAAATGTAAGACCAGACACTATAAAACTCTTAGAGGAAAACATGGGAAGAATACTCTTTGACATACATCACAGCAAGATCATTTTTGACCCACCTCCTAGAGTAATGAAAATAAAGACAAAAATATACAAATGGGACCTAATGAAACTTAAAAGCTTTTGCACAGCAAAGAAAACTCTAAACGAGACAAAAAGACCACTCTCAGAATGGGAGAAAATATTTGTAAATGAAGCAACTGACAAGGGATTCATCTCCAAAATATAGAGACAGCTCATGCAGCTCAATATCAAAAAAACAAACAACCCAATCAAAAATGGGCAGAAGACCTAAATCGACATTTCTCCAAAGAAGGCATACAGATGGCCAAGAGGCACATGGAAAGATGCTCAACATCACTAATGACTAGAGAAATGCAAATCAAAACTACAATGAGGTATCACCTCACATCCATCAGAATGGGCATCATCAAAAAGTCTACAAACAACAAATGCTGGAGAGGGTGTGGAGAAAAGGGGACCCTCTTGCACTGTTGGTGGGAATGTGAATTGATACAGCCACTATGGAGAACAGTGTGGAGGTTCCTTAAAAAACTAAAAATAGAGCCACCATACGACCCAGCAATCCCACTGCTGGGCACACACGCTGAGAAAACAGCCTGTCTTGAACACCCATTCTACCCAAAGTTGGGCGTTGTAAAGGAGACGCAAAAGAAAAAAGGAGGCAGCCCACACCCCCAACCTTCACGTTATTCACCACCTAGTGGGAAAAGGCAGAACAGGCATATACGAAATACGTAAGAAACACTTCGTATCTACTAAACCACATATGTGAATGTCGGGTGCTGGGTTGGAAAGTCTAAGTCAATCGAGTGGATCACGATAGGAATTTGGTAGAAGAAAAGCACGTAGCTGGGGATCAAAATAAAAATACTACAAGGATGATAATGAATGTAGCCTTGGAATACATCACTCACTGAACCAAAGTTTCATTCTGATGATTGGGATTACTGATTGAACCTAATCTCCCATTAGAAGCTCCAAGTTCAGTGGTGAAAGTGACAGGTGGCAGGTTGCTGCAGTGACAGTGACTCTCACGCTGGGTGGCTCCGTCTGAGCTTGGAACTTCTTTTCCCAGGACTGGGAATCATGGGGAGACTGAGTCTCTAGTCTTGGGGTGGATTTTGGGGGCGGAATAAGAATTTCCAAGGAAGAAGCTGGAATGTTGAACTACCAGCCTTAGGCTCATGCTGGTCTCCAGGTTGGAAGCCGATAGTCTTAAAAGACAAAGTGAGGGAGAAAAGTCCCAGGGGTTGGTGGCCTGAAGGCCAGGAATAGGAGGTACGGTCTCACTCCCTGTGGGTCCCAACGGTTATCTGTCTTAGTGGCACAGGACAATTTTCATAACTTACAAATTAAGGTTTATGTTAATGTGATTAAATATGATTTTTCATACTCCTTGTAATGAGTAAGGAATCCAAACTGTGTCAAGATCTACTCAAATGGACACTGTGTGTTATTAATGTAACATCTTCTGCCCTCAGAGAAATGAGAACGTATGTGGAGACATAAAACACATCAGAGTGAAAATTAATTCTGAGGTTTCGGGGCAACTGAGCAGCTAAGTACTAAGTGAAATCAGGTGCATGGGTGGTGACATCAGATGAGATTTAGCACCACGTGCCTCTGTCCTCTGTCACTTACCTTGTGTCACACCTTTAGCAGCTACTCACCCCTCCCAGCTCCAGCCTCTTCATCTGCCCACCTCCCAGGCCTGTTGCAAGGATCAAAGGAGATGATTTATTCCACTTTGATAAAGAGTTTTGTTGAAACTCGGGTGCGTGGTTAGAGTGAAGCACCCTCGAGCCAAAGCTTTGCAGGAGAGGCAGACGCTTGAAATAAAGGATTTTAGCCCCAGGTTAAGAGCTGAGAGAGGAAATGACGGACTCCGTCAGGAGGAGACCGCGTGTATGAAGACACTTTACGGAACCAGGTAGGAAATATTATGAATGTGGGGAGCTGCCAACGTGTGCTGGTTCCATCAGATAATTTTACAATAATAGAATGATTCTTAACATCAGCAAGAAGATGGGAAATTCCCAGCTGGGGTAAAAATGCCTATTTTCTGATAGGTGATTATGAGGAATCCATGGACACATGTCATGGGGAGAAATTAAGAATATAAAGGTTGTGTTTTGAATTAGAAGATCTGAAGCAAGACCTGGGTCGTAGGTACACACACGCACGCATACACACACATAGAGCTCTTGTCAAGTTATCAACCCACGAATGGAATAGTGCCTCATGATACTACATGGGTCCTTTGGTCAATCATTCAACAAGATTTATCAGTTTAGAAGATAGGCGATCAGCTATGGGCTTCTTGATTGCCTTTGCTTTCACGGTGGTACCGTGGACTCACTGAGAGCGTTCCCTACGGTGGATTCGAGGTTGAGTGTTACGGGGTGTTTAGCCTTATGTTCTAGAGGCCACGTTAGAATATGGGGTGAAGGCTCTTCTGGGGGCATGAGGAGTGGGACAAGGGTCTCTCACCCGGTGAGGGGACCATGGGGCAGCCGTTGCTGATGTCTGAGGAGAAGTGAAGATACCCTTGCTGACGGAGGGGCACTAAGAGTAAAGCGCTGATTGGGAATTTGATGCTCTTCCCGAGCTCTCCTGCTGGGCCGCGATGTGGGTGAAATCTACTCCCCACGTTAATGAAAAAGCGCCAGGGGAAGCCGAGCCTGGGGAGCAGAGGAAAGAACGGGCCTGGAGATTGTGCAGTTTCCTCTGATCTCCCGGCGGCCCTGGACTCATCAGCCTCATTTAATTAGTGAGGAGCAAGGGAGCCACTCTGCCAAAATAAACAGTGCTGGGCACACACGCGCTTCCTGATAAGAGCTCCCTTATCTGCGAGCATAGCTTCTAGAGTAACTTGGAGTCACTGACGGCGCACTGCTGGCACTTGGGGCCTTTGGGAGCCACGTCCACTAAATCTGGGGCTGCCCCGTCACAGTCTGCCAGGCCGCGTCCCTGCCAGCATCTTTCTTGGTGCAAGTTCTGTTCTGTTTCTCTTCCCGAATGAAAGGATAGGGAGCTGGTCTCCTGCATCCTAGAATCAAAGTTTCTCAAATATACCTGGGCTTAGATGGAGCTGGACTGCCCTTTGTGTTTTCGAGACGCTGTAGCCACGGCCCTGCTCTGTCTAATGACTTTCCCCGTCTCCCAGATGGGGAGTTTTGACCTGAAGTTAAGAAAAGCTGAGTTAAGAAGGCTCACAATTATTGTTGGTAAGGGTGAGAGTTCAACCTTTACCTGCCTGTTTAATTCAAATTCCACAGAAGACTCTCGGAGCCCTTTCTCTGGGCTTTGCACCCTGCCACGTGCTGTGGGCATCAAGGAGGGCACCCGGGCCCCTGGAGAGCTCTGTCTTGAGGTGGGAGAGGCAGGAGAGACCATAGGTCCTGGCCAGTGTTCCCTCCCTTCAAATATCAATATTAAAAAAAAATTCACCATAATGCGCATGATGCATTCACGTGAGATGTATTCCTAAAGATGAATGGATTTGAGAAATACCATCTTCTGATAGATTCTTAATACACTAAAGAAAAGATTTTAATACATATCTGTCAAGAGATGATTTTTGTTCCATAAAGTGAGTTTTAAAGTGATACTTACCAATTCATTCAAAAATTGGAAAGAGTCAATTCCTCTGGCATCCTCTGGGCCCTGGGCAGAGTTCTTTGGGTTAAAATAAGAGTTATTTATTTGTGTGTGTGTGTTGTTTTTGCTTCAATGATTAAATAATTGTTCATCCCTTGGAAGCTCCACATTGGTTGACTATGTAGGGAAGTGTTTCTCTTTTGTTGTTTCCAGGTGGTGCTTACTTCTGCGTTTGTGTGCTATCTGAGCAGTAAAAATAAGACATCATTGTTAGAACAGATATGAACCCCGTGACTTGCTTGTTTATATACCTACTGTACCTTTGTTCTGTTTGAATTTCTGAAGTGAGTCAAAGCAAATATATGTACAATCTGGAGATGGTTGTATGTAAACTAAAACATCTTTGGTCACAGCTGCTGATAATATATTCCTTCAGACGAAAGCCTTAAAGAAAACTAGCTACTGATATTAACGGAAGGGATTTCTGAAAAGCTCAGGAGGAATGATTGGACTTTTGTTCTGCTTCCATTTACCGCTTATTCTGTAACCCATTGCAGGGGGTGGTCCTTGCCCTGACCCAACTTAAGTGCGTGGTGGGGTCATTCGCTATGAATAGACACCACTGTGTGAAAACAGTGACTGTGCTTTGTGTTTTAACACCTAAAAGCATTTGCTTCATTAATCCATTATGTGTTGGCATGCTGCATCAGGAAGTAGAAATATTTGATTGCAAATGAATTCTATTCTCTGTATGTATATGAATTGAATTATTAGACAAAGTTATAGAGAGTTTATTACTATTGGGAGTGATATCAGACAAAACTTAAAAAAAATCACACTAGTATTTTTTCCTACTTAAAATAAACACTTTAGGCTCGATAACACATTTCCAGAATGGGTGTCTCTTGTATTTCCAGAATGGATTGTTCATATTTTAGGGACAGAATTTTTTTTCTTTTTGTAAATTTTATTGAAGTGTATCAGTAAAGTGTTGTATTAATTTCTGCTGTTCAGCAAAGTGATTCAGTTATATATATATATATGTATATATGTGTATATATATATTCTTTTTCATATTCTTTTCCATTATGGTTTATATCAGGATATTGAATATAGCTCCCTGTGCTCTGCAGTAGGACCTTGTTGTTTATCCATCCTATACATAATAGTTTGCAGCTGCTCATCCCAAACTCTCAATTTAGGGAGAGATTTGATCGACATTAAAAGAAAGGCCAACCACCAACTCTTCTAGAAATCATATAAACAGATTGTTGTTAGTGGTTGGCTTCAGTTATTTTTTTTATTTTTAAATTTTAAAAATTGAAATAGAGTTGTACAGTATAGTGATTCACAATTTTTAAAGGTTATACTCAATGTTTAGTTATTATGAACTATGTGCTACATTCCCTGTGTTGTACAATATATCCTTGTAGCTTATTTTACGCGTGATAGCTTGTACCTCTTAATCCCCTCCCCCCATATTGCCCCTCCCCCCCACCTGGTAACACTACTGTGTTCTCTATATCTATGAGTCTGCTTTGTTGTATTCACTAGTTTGTTGTATTTTTTAGGTTCCACATACAGGTGATATCATACAGTATTGGTCTTTCTGTGTCTGACTTATTTCACTTAGCATAATGCCCTCCAAGTCCATCCATGTTGCTACAAATGGCAAAATTTCATTCTTATTTATGGCTGAGTAGTATTCCATTGTATATGTATATATACACCACATCTTCTTTATCAATTCATCTGTTGATGGACATTTATGTTGCTTCCATACCTTGGCAATTATAAATAGTGCTGCTGTGAACACTGAGGTGCATATATCTTTTTGATTTAGTTTTTTTGTTTTTTTCGGATATATACACAGGAGTGGAATTGCTGGGACATATGGTAGTTCTCTTTTTCCTGTGGGATTGGGTGGCTCTTTATGTGAGGAAGGAGGTCAAGGTGACTGAGTGAACATGATTCAATGAGGTGGGAGGGTGGAGCCTTGGAAGGATTATTAGCCGTGTATGAAAACGCTAGAAGAGACCAGAGTTGTGTTAGAGAGGGTGCCAAGAGCCAGGAGCTGCTGCTGCTGAAAAAGGCGGGGAAGCATGAGGAGCGGGGGTGATGCACGATGACATGATTTAAGGTAGAAGGAAAGGAGAAGGAACTGAAAGTAGGAAGAGGTTTGACAAGGACCCCTCCATCACCTCCAGGTCTGGTGCGTGATAACTTCGAATGAAGAACAGCCACCATGTGAGGGGGAGACAGAGCAGCGTCCTCAGGGAAGTGTCAGTCTTTGTCAGAACAAGAAGGAGAAAGGAGTATTTGGGGATTAGATTGGGGATATAGGGAACTTTGCTGTGAATGGTCCACGATTTCCAGGAGGTGCAGTGGAAGGGCTTCAGGAGTTGGGAATAGATGGGAGAGCCTTGTGGTCATTGGAATGTGGGGAGGAGGGTGGGGTGACCTGGGAGACAGAAAGAAAGGGCAGGGGTACAAAGCATTTAGCCTGGGGGCTGCAACGGCATGAGCTCTCAATAAATGTTCGCTTTTAATCGTTTTGTCAGGGATCGATGAATTATTGGGAAAAAGGATGTATCAGAAAAGGATCAATAGCAATACGTCTAACTTACAATCCAGACATTCAATCAGTGTTATCGAAAACTGTGTTAGCTCAAAGGATTAGATAAAACTACCTTCTGATCTAATTGGAGAGCTCCTAAAAGAGCCGGGAGCTATAAATCTCAGGCAATACTGATCTTTCCAGTAATGCTTATATACTGACTTGCAAAAACAACGTTAGAACATTTAAAATACTCACATTTCCCATCAGAGTAAAGGAAAATGGTTTTATTTTTGCATTTCCCCTTGAGTGAATGTGATTTATTTTTTTTGTAAACTCACAACTTTACAGGGTTTTTGAGGAATATCAAGCAGACACGACACAGTTATAATTCTTGGCTTCTAACAGCATCTTCCTTTTGTATGGGGAACTATGTCTTACTGTAGTTAATGTTGTGAGGAGTAGAATATCTCTCCAGAAATCTTTTCATATCCTAGAATCAGTGCCTCTGGGCTCAGAGTCTGATCTGGCATATTTTACTACTTGAGTAAACATTTAACCTCAAAATAAATGGGTGAAATCTTTTAGATTTAAAAAATGAATTGAAAGATATTCTGGAGGGGATTAAGCCTGTCTCTATTCAGTAAAATTTCTGACATTTTCAAATCCCTCTGACACTGAGGTATTCTCTTTCCCCAGTTACGATTTCAGATTGCACAGCTAATGTTTCACAGAAGAGGACGCCTCTCAGGTACACAGCTCAGGGATGCAAAGGGTACTGTCCTAGGTACAGGAATAGCGTCTCTCTCTGGAGGGGCACCTGACACTTCATCTCACCTGAATTCTCTGCAGCAGGGGTCTCCAAGCCCCGGGCCGCAGACTGGTATCTGTTAAGAACCAGGCCGCACAGCAGGAGATGAGTGGCAGGAGAGTGAGAGAATCTTCATCTGCCGCTCCCCATCGCTCCCCACCGCTCCCCACCACTCCCCATCGCTCCCCATCGCTCCCCACGTATGCATTTTTTGTGATGATAAATCAGGGGTCCCACAATCTCCGGGCTGCAGACCAGTACGGAGGCCCATTAGGGACCAGACCACAGCAGGAGTTGAGCACCAGAGAGCAAGCAAAGCCTCTTCCGCCGCTCCCCACCGCTCCCCACTGCTCCCCATCGCTCCCCACCGCTCCCCACTGCTCCCCACCGCTCCCCACCGCTCCCCGTCACTCCCCATCGCTCCCCACCGCTCCCTGGCATTCCCCATCGCTCCCCATCACTACCTGTCACTCGCCATCACTCCCCACCGCTCCCCATCGCTCCCCACCGCTCCCCACCGCTCCCCATCGCTCCCCACCGCTCCCCACCACTCCCCATCGCTCCCCACTGCTCCCCAGCGCACCCCATTACCGCCTGAACCATGCCCCCAACCCCCGTCCGTGGAAAAATTGTCTTCCATGAAGACGGTCCCTGGTGCCAAAAAGGTTGGGGACCGCTGCCTGAAGCACTGGGCATGGGGCACCACTTCTTTCTTCTTAGCTTTTGTGACGTCTTGATTCTACTCTTAGTTCTTAACCTTCCATCTTCGTTTCCTTCGCTGGGCTTCTTTGTATCTCTGATATTCTTAATTAACCCATTTAGTCATTGTTATGGGCTGAACTGTGTCCCCCACCAACTTCATACCTTGAAGTGCTAACCCCCAGTGCCTCAAAATGTGACTGGATTTGGAGATAGGGTGTTTAAGGAGGTCAGTTAAGTTGAAATGAGGTCATTAGGGTGGGCTTAATCCAACAGGACAGGTGTCCTTACAGGAACAGGAGAGGACGGGACACACACAGAAGGCAGACGGTGGGAGGACACAGAGAAGACGGCGTCTACAAGCCTAGGAGAGGGGCCTCCGAGAAACCAAGCCTGCCAACACCCCGATCGCGCACTTCCCGCCTCCAGAGCTGTGGGAGAGGAAGTCTCTGTTGTTTAAGCCCCTAGTCTGCGGTACTTCGTGATGGCAGGTCTAGCGAACGAAAACGGTCATTCATTTGGTAAATGTTTTGAAGGCCCTGACAACGAGACATGGTTCATGGGCAGAATAAAGGTGTTGTCTCCTGCGGGAGGACAGACGTGTGAGGTGAGGGGCATCACGCAGAGCTGCGTGTCATGGAGGTCCACCCTCCCCGCTGCTCAGCAAACCCTGGAGACACGCTTGCTGCTCTGCTCTTCCTTCTCAGTCCGGCAGTCAGGAAATCAGCTCGGCTCAAATGGCTGAACAATACATCCGAACGTAACACTTCTCCCCCTTCCCCGACTCTCAGCCTGCTGGGGGCCCATCACCTGCTGCCTGGACCAGTGCAGGCGCCTCACTGGTCGCCCGTCCTCTGCATCCTCAGCGTGGCCTCAGCACGCCCACCTGGGCACTTACAAATTCAAGTTCGGTCAGGTGGCCCGTCTACCGAAAGCCCCACAGTGGCTTCCGTTTCACTCCCACTGGCAGCTGTGATTCCGGCCCCAGCCCCCTCCCCTCGAGCTCCCCATCCCGCAGTGCTGTGCTGACCCTAAATGTATCAGGCCCGCTCCTGCCTACGGGCCTTTTCTGTAGCTGCTCCTTCTGCCTGGACTTCTCGCACCTTCCTCCCATAGGTATTGGTCGAACTCCCTCATTTCCCTCACACGTCACCTTCTCAGCGAGGTCGGCCCTGACCCCGCCCACTGGCCCTGTTCCCCCTCCTAATCCCCCTCTCCCTCTGGGGGCTCTTACAGTCTAACGTGTTTGGGGTTTTATGTGTGTATCGTCTCCCCCCACCCCACTCGAGAATAGGGAGTCCCCAGGGCGCGAGTGCAGGGGTGCTTGTGTGTTTTGACCGTGGAGACCCCGCAAACACCTGGTGCTGGGCTGGCGCGTGCATGAGGCTGGATGCAGGTCTGTGAATTTGGTGACTAGAGGACCCCATCCCATCTTTCGAGGGGGAAGCATGCAGAGGGAGCTGCACCTGTGAAGGTCTGAAAGCCCTGAGGTTGTGGAGTGGAAAGAGCTGTTAGAGTCTCTTCAGCATCTTCGGCTTTCCAGGCGCTGGCACACATTTCCTGGGCCGCTGCCAGGCAATGGGCTGAGCAGGGCGGGGACTCGAGGGTCCAGCCCTGTGTACCCAATGAGGGCCTCTAACGGGCCATCTTGACTGAGACTTTGTCAGCTCTGCACTGTGGGCTGGGTGCTTCCGGGCCCATCCTGCTCCCCTCTGCTCTCACAGGTATCAGCTCTGCATCAGGACCTGAATGTTTTTCCTGCCCAAGTCTGATCAGGCCCTTTATCTTTCACAAGTGTCCCCCCTGCCCCCAATGAACCTCTTACACTCTTAACTTCATGGTGTCTGCTTCCTGGAGAGCCCAGGTTGTTCTCGGTGTGGTCCAGGGAGGAGGTGGTAAGCTGGCCTTTGGGAGTGGGCCCCCCCTCGACTGGCAGTGAGGACCCCATCCCAGGGGTGCCCAGAGCGTGGGTGATCTCTGGCACAAGGTGGTAACCCAATTGCTAAGACTGCCACTGATGGTGAGTTGGGAGAATGTTCCAGCAGAGGGGGTGTCCCTGGCTGGAGAGAGGATTCCGGAGTTTGGGAAGGTGAGGAGATGCAGGGTACACAAGGACCATGGAGGCTGCTGGTTGTTCCTAAGTTGCCTCGATGCCCTGCGGTGGGCTGAGGGGAAGCTGCAGGCAGTTAGGGGACAGTTGAAAACCAAGTGTGAAGGCCAGAGGGCCTCTTGGAGAGACCTGTTACTGTAGTTAGGGTAGAAAAAGTAGAAGCCAAACTCAGGATTTAATAACTTCAACTATTCAAGGATAATTGAACCATTATGCCAAGGTCAGGGCCCTGGTTGGGAAAATACGGGACCCTTACACATGGGATGGGGATACCTGGGTAGATGCCTCCAAGTATTTTGGCCCCCTGAACCCTTGGGGCCTCTGAACCCTTGGGGCCTGCAGAGGTAATCACCTTTCTCTTTTACGAGCTAGCACTCCACTGGTGTGGGAGGACACCACAGACCCTGTCCCCACGAGGCAAGAAGGGCCTTCATAGAACCCCACCTCCTTTTCTGGTTGCCAAGCTGATTGCTGGAGATAAGTCACAGTGTAACCAAGCCAGGGACGTTCTGGTGAGCCTGGTAAGTTAGAAAGAGACGATACCACCAACCCTTTGAATGGCAAAAATTAGCCAACATACACTGGCAGGAATTGGGACTGGATTTTGAGCGTGTTGATCAAGGGGGCTGGGTCATAAGACTGAATAAAGGAGAGTTTATGGATTTGGGGGCACTCTCTCAGGATATGGGCAAAAACCTCCGAGGATGGTGCAAACTTGCTGCTTGGCTCGTTCTTAAAAGACTGGAGAGAGGCCTGTGCTGAGTGCAGTTGGAAAGTCTAAAATGTCGTGGCAGAGAGTGTAGGGAGGGGTGAAAAGGCTCAGGGGAGGGGATATGCTGGGGGGGATACACCACGAGCAGAAACCCACCCGAGGATTAGTCGCGTGGGCAGGCCAGACCGTTGGGAAATTTGGTGGTGGCTCCCTCTGCAGACACGAGGGATGGCAAGGGCTGTCACTGAGCCGGGTCAATGGACGCAGTGATGATGGGGTGAAACACATGCGACTCTAGTGAGGACACTTCTTATGTGTCTAATCAAGAGAAAGCAGGAATTG
>NW_006798732.1:1919021-1930237 GCF_000442215.2 Lipotes vexillifer | reverse complement strand
GCAGGAATGGATGCCCAGGAAGCCGAGGGTGGTGGCTCTGTATTTGTAATCTCTTGTCTAGTTTTGGACCTCCAGGCAGTTTAGACCTGGAACCCACTGATCAAAAAGGCGACCAGGTTCCCAGGAGGAAAGACCCAGTAACCACAGCAGGTCTGCACTGGAGTTACCCCCTCGTCCTTCCCCAAAGACCATTTATTCAGATGACTCTAGTCTGGGGAAAAATCCCCAAACATTTGGAGGACTACTGGACACAGGTTCTGAGCAAGCTTTGATATGCTGGAGGCCTGAAGCATTATTATAACCCCACCATTAGAAGGATGGCGTATGGGGCCCAGGTAATAAACGGAGTTCTGGTCAAAGTCCGGCATATGGTTGCTCATGGACCCCCTGCCCCGACGATCATTTCTCCAGGTTCTGAGTGTACCTGGAGAATGTCTTGACATACTTGGCCATTGGAATAACCCTGCCGTTGGGTCCTCGGTTAATCTTTAGTCACAGTAGGGAAGGCCAAGTGGAAGCTGCTGAGACTGCTCTTTGGGGCCAAAATAGTAAAAAGAAAACAATATTGCATCCTAGGATTATGTTAATCATGGCTTTTATTTTCTGTATTCTGATGCTTTGACATCTTGGGGCCTGGAGGGACTGCCCCTCCCAGGGCTCGCCCATTACTAAGGTTACAAACAACTTGTCTGTGAGAACGCTTCCAAATGGAAACCAGCCAATCCAGAGCCCAATCACCTCCTTTATCGGGTGCTCACATTCCAGGTCACTATCCATCTGCTTAATCACCCCAGAGCCAGTACTACACAGCGAGGCACGACCCCCGCGTCGCAGAACCACTGAAATTGTTCCAACTAGCCAATCCTAAGCTTGCTGACCCGCCTCACCCGTTCTTTCCCAGGGAAGATGCAATCGATGCTCTTGCCCACAATCTTCCCTCCCTCTGCCTCCTCACTGACCCAGGGGCTGCCCCCCCCCCCCCCATGGTGAGGTGTGCCCACTCTTAGGAATGGTGAGTAACAAACTATTTTTTTTCCAATGGCAATTGTCTCCTGATCTGTTTGTCTTACAGAATCTCAACTTTTCTATTAATACACTATATTTTAAGGTAGAAGTGGAGGATATTGGAGATTAAAGACACCTTAAGGAGCCCTCTTGCACTGCTGGTGGGAATGTGAATTGGTACAGCCACTATGGAGAACAGTATGGAGGTTCCTTAAAAAACTACAAACAGAACTACCATATGATCCAGCAATCCCACTACTGGGCATATACCCTGAGGAAACCATAATTCAAAGAGGCATGCACCACAATGTTCATTGCAGCTGTATTTACAATAGCCAGGTCATGGAAGCAACCTAAGTGTCCATCAACAGATGAATGGCTAAAGAAGTTGTGGCACATCTATACAAAGGAATATTACTTAGCCACAAAAAAGAAATGAAATTGAGTTATTTGTAGTGAGGTGGATGGACCTAGAGACTGTCATACAGAGTGAAGTTAAGTCAGAAAGAGAAAAACAAATACTGTATGCTAACACATATATATGGAATCTAAAAAAAAAAGAGGTTCTGATGAACCTAGGGGCAGGACAGGAATAAAGACACAGATGTAGAGAACAGACTTGAGGACATGGGGAAGGGGAAGGGTAAGCTGGGACGAAGTGAGAGAGTGGCATGGACATATATACACTACCAAATGTAAAATAGATAGCTAGTGGGAAGCAGCCGCATAGCACAGGGAGATCAGCTCGGTGCTTTGTGACCACCTAGAGGGGTGGGATAGGGAGGGTGGGAGGGAGACGCAAGAGGGAAGAGATATGGGGATATATGTATAGCTGATTTATTTTGTTATAAAGCAGAACTAACACACCATTGTAAAGAAATTATACTCCAATAGAGATGCTAAAAATAAAAAGCCACCCTAAGGATCTCAGTGATACATGGGTGGTAGTTGCTATTTTATCTCCATTTATTGCACTAGTTTGATCACTGCAGAAATGGCTGGGTCCTGAAGAATGATTGTAAAGTACCAAATACTCAGCTAAGTAGTAGGTCTGATCACACTGCTTGTCCAATGTGGTATTTCTGCTGGAGCGGAATAATACGGCCCCAGGTACCTCCTGTGTAACCACTGATCCGGGTACATGCTTTCTTTTCTGTCCCAATCAAGAAAGAGGGTCAGAAACAGGTAATAACCGCATGGAACAGCTAGCAATATAGAGTGACTCTTCTGCCCCCTGACTATGTTAACTGTCCTGCTCACTTTGTCATAATATAGTCTGAAGATTTCATCTTAGAAACAACCTAACTATCCATGACATCAAAAACATCAAGCTGACTAGACAGCATGAGGAAGACGGGGCTAGAATGATAGGGGCCTTGGTGAGAAACATGTGCTCCAGAGGCTGAGATAAACCCTTCAAGATTTAGGGACCTGCCACTGCAGTAATGTTTTTCACCTTCCAGTGGTCAGATTCATGCTCTGTATGTATCTATTGTCTCTATCTATCTATCTATCTATCTATCTATCTATCTATCTATCATCTATCTATCTATCATCTATCTATCATCTATCTATCTATCATCTATCTATCATCATCTATCTATCTATCATCTATCTATCATCTATCTATCTATCTATCTATCTATCTATCTATCTATCTATCATCTATCTATCTATCAATCTATCTATCATCATCTATCCAATCCTAGTGGTTCTGCGTCTCTGGAGAACACTGACTAATACACATGACCAGCTGATGGAAGGAGTCCAAACTTGGTTTCTGGATGGGTTGTGGCTCGGCAGGTGGGTGCAAGTTGAAATCAGATGATGGCAGGAGAAAACCTTCCCGGTGGGCAGAGCTTTGAGCACTATATTTATTTATCCACTTTGTGTGGAAGGAGAAGTGTCCTGAGGTGAGAATATATCCAGATTCATGAGTAAAGGTCTGGAAAGACAAAGGCTGGAAAGTCAGACAAGGAAGTCTTGGGGGTAAAGCATGTAGATGGACATTGGAGAGGGGCATAAAGCTTGAAGAACTTTGTCCCACATATTAACAGCCACCAGAAAGCATTGGCCCTGGAAGGGACACTGAACAACCAAGCAGACAAAATGATGTCGCCAGTTGACATTAGCCTGTCTTTGTAACTGGCCACCCTAGAATGGCACAGTGCGCATGTGGATGGGGTGGCCATGGTGGCGGAGACAGGAGATGCATGTAGGCCCAACACCGTGGCCTCCCATTCACCAAGCCTGGCCTAGCTACTGCTGTCTCTGCCAGCAGCAGAGACTAATGCTGAGTCCCCAGTATGCTGCAATTCCTTGAGAAGACCAGACAACCTCTTGGTGACAAGTTGACTACAACGTCTTCTTTTTTCTTGGAAGGGCCAATGATTTGTTATCACAAAAATAGGCACATATCTTGGGTATGAGTTTGCTTTCCCTGTTCATAACTGTTTAGCCAGCACCATTATCTGGTGGCTTATGGGATGGCTGACCTGCAGGCACGGAATCCCACACAACATAATGGCCATCAGGGAACACCTTCACAGCAAAGGAGGTGCAGGAGTGGCTCATGACACGCCATGCACTGGTCTCATCACATGCCACACTGTCCAGAGCTGCTGCCTGGAGCTCTGGCTTGGAGGCCATGCTCTGGGAGGAGGGGTGCCTTCCTTGCCAAGAATGCCAAGACCTGCTGAATCAGAGATCCCTATCTGGCATTGTGTCCCCAGTAGGAAGAATACATGGGATCTGGAACTGAGGGGGCGTAGATGGAGTGGCCCCCTGTCATCATTCACAGAGACCCACTGGGCTCCTTTGTGTTTCTTATCCCCAGAAATCTGGACCTCTCCGAGGTAGAGGTCTCTTACTAGGGGACTCAACAATGTTCTCACAAGCTATGAGCTATGGCTGCTCCCTGGACAAGAAAAGGAGCTGCCATCTTGGCAGAGATAATTGAGTCTGATCAAGAGGAAGATACCCAAAGGCAGCAGAGAGGAACAGGTGTGAACTCAGGGGAATGACTTGGATGCCTCTTGGTGCTTCTTAGACCACTTGTGACCACAAATGGACAAGAGCAGTGACCCCAGCCTGAGAAGCCTGCGGTCACTAAGGATCCCTCAGGAAACGAGAGCACAGCTCGTACCCCAGGAAAGTCACCAAGATCAGTGGAGGTAAGAGCTAAGGGTGAAGGAATTCAAAGTGGATAATGAAGGGGAGGGAAGAAAACGAGCAGTGGCCGTTCTGAGGCCAACGGCAGTGACAGGGGCTGCAATCTGCCCCGTGAACTCCCTCTTTTAAGTTTCCCCTCACAAAGGGAGCCTCACTGGACTTGTGGAGGAGCTGCTCCTAACACGCGCGTGGAGAAGTAAATCCATGCGATGCAGGGATGCACCGTGGCAGGCATCGGGTGCACTGCTCAGATACCGATTCAGGAAAGAACACAACTGGCGGATTCAAGGATGAAGTCAGCTGACCACCTCCAGCTGTGGCATCTTTAGGATCTGCCTCGGCTTTTGAGCCCGAACCACACTTCCTGGACAGCATCCAGCCAGTGACTGAGCACAGTCTGTCCAGTAGGTCATCTTTGCTCCAGGGTCCTCCATTGGGTTGGCCAAAACTTTGTCACCCCCCCCTCCACCATGATCTGAGTCTCTCTCTTCTCCATCTTGTTTCCTACTCCCTTACCGTTTACAGGTGCCAGATCTGAACCATGGTGTGAACCATGGGTCGTCTTCATCCCTCCTTGGATGTTCTTCACAAACGTCACCCACATCCGCAATCTCTTGTCCTTCTTACTCAACCTGTCTGCTTTCCTGGGGACCCATCAACACAATGCTCTAGTCAGCTGGTTGTAGTCTTTTAGCCGCAGATAAAGGCAGTGCAATGCAGTAAGTGGCTAGCAGAGGCATGCTTACACATGGAAATACTTATGCCCATTTAAAGCGTTGATTCATAAAGTAGTACCAGATTTTCTTATTACAAGTTTTTTTCATTCAGGGACTTTTAAAGTTAAAATATTCTGGAAGTTGAACAGGAAAACGAAATTGAAGATAAATCTAAGTGAATTACAGATGCAAAATTTTTGTTTGAAATGTAAGCACTACCCCACTTTCTTTACCCAGAGTTAGATTAGTGTTCTATGGATTGCACACACACTTTTCTTGCTTATTATGGAATTTGCTTTATATACTTTTGGAGTAGCTAAATTCAGAGGCAACAGAACTAAACTGGTCCCACATTTAGATTAAACACCGTCTGTGGCTGAGCTACCTCCTCTTGGATGACTGATTGTCACCCAAAATTAAAGATGGTAGTGGATAAACTCTTTGCTTTCCATTTCGGCCCTCTCTCGCCTTACTGATTTCCTAGTACTATTTGTGACCCCATGATCTTAAACATTCAGTGGGCTCAGACAATGGCATTAAAAGTGGCTGCCACTTTTTTTGTATATTCAGGGTCCTTGACAATATCTCCCAGAAGACGTCACATGGCTCCTTACGATGTTCCAGACAAGAGTGGTAGAGGACAGCCCTTCTTTCTCTTTCTTCACTCAGACACTTACTGGATGAAATCAGTTTTCCAAAATTACTTTTATACAAAGGATGTAATCTTTTTACTCAGATCCTTTTGTTGACTTCCCATCACCCATTTTCTTTTTCCTTTTAAACCCTCAAGCCATGATGTCTTAGTCTGTTCAGGCTGCTACAATAAAATTCCACAGACTGGGTGGCTTATAAATAATAGAAATTTATTTCTCACAGTCTGATGGCTGGAAGTCTGAGATCAAGGTGCCACCAGCGTGGGGACCTCTTCAGGGTCGCAGATTCCTTGTTGTGTCCTCACATGGTGGAGGGGTGAGGGAGCTCCCTGGGGCCTCTTTTACAAGGGCACTAATCCCATTCATGAGAGCCCCACCCTCATGGCCCAATCATCTCCTAAAGGCCTCACCTCCAAAAACTATCACACTGGGCACTAGGATTTCAACATGTGAGTTTTGCAGGGGACATAGACGATCAGATGTGGACTTTGAAATTTATTGCATCTTTGTCTGTCACTCTCCTTTTTTCTTTATTAACGTTTTCTCAGACCTTATATTCCAGCCAAGACAACAGCTTCAACATCCCTTGCCCTGTTTCCCCTGATGCTGAAAATTACCAGCCTGCTTGCCAGCCCTCCTGGATTTACCAATACCTCTTTTAATCTTCAGATTCCTTCTTAAGACCCATCTCCTCCTAAAGGTCTATTCTAGCTGTTTCTAAATGATTTCCCCTTCTTTGGTCATTATCATGATGCTTCCTTATCCGTGAGCTTGTTTGGACAGGTGTAATGAGACCTGAACTTGGTGGAAGCATAATGCCTGTACTTGAGAGAAGCAACTGGAAAGTTCACCAATATCTGCTGTTTCATACAAATATAGTCAAACCACCCTGCCTTCCTCACCTTCCCACGTGTGTGTGAATAAAGAATATGCTTGAAAATCACCACCTTTCATTTGTAGATTGAGGGAATAATTTGGCTTTTTTGTGAGTGTTAGACAGTTATGTGCTGTCAAAACTAAGGGATTTACTTAAGTTAACAATTATACTGTAAGTAGAGTGCTGAGTCAAAGTCTGGCCAATACTTCTCTTGTGCTGAAGGGTTAGCTGCTGTTTGTCCTGTAGTTAGAACATACCTATGAGAATATATATAAGGAAACATAACTTATACCAACCTGTTTGTATGTACCCACTTACTTATCATCTCACTAACCCACACCTCTAGTGTTCCTTTTTGCCTTTTTGTTCCTAGTTCCCGGTACTGTCTGTCATAGACTGAATATTTGCACCACCACACGAAAAAATTTAGTGTTAAAATCTAATCCCCAAAGTGATGGTGTTTGGAGGTGGGGCCTCGGGGAGGTAATTAGATCATGAGGGCAAAGCCTTCAGGAATGGGATTAATGTCCTTATGAAAGAGGCCCCAGGGAGCTCCCTCCCCACTTCCGTCATGTGATGACACAGCAAGATCGGTCACCTGTGAATGGGGAAGTGGGCTCTCACCAGACTCTGAATCTGCCAGTGCCTTGATCTTGGCCTGCCCAGTCTGCAGGACTGTAAGAAAGAGATTTATGTTTATAAGCCACTCGGTCTATGATATTTTTGTTATAGCAGCCCAAACAGACTAAGACATTGTCAAAGTTCAATAAATGTTTCTAAATTATTTGGCTTTTGTTCTGTGTAACGTTCCCTCATTCTTCGCACCAGAACTGTCTGAAAGTCAGCTGGAAGTTCCACAGTAATTCACTCACAGTTTTTACTCACAGCCATAACATCTGCATCTCGGGAAGAGAAGTAAAACGTTTTAAATGTCCTGTGAACTGCGATTGGATGGAAATGATCAGCCATTCATAAGATGGTTAAGTGATGCTCTTTCTAAGGCTGCTTCTGGATGACTGCAACGCACGCGTTTGCTTTCCTGGTTTGTTCTTCTTTCAATAAAGAAGCCACAATCGGAGGGCTTTTGGCTCTGTGCTAAACCGTTCTCTTTGCATTTTGGCTACTGTTATAGTCTTTGCATTGGGGGAGGATTAAAGTGGATTTGCATATTGTGACCTATTTCAGAGCAGGAGAGGAAATGTTTCAGTCTTCCGGGGAATCATCACTCTGTGAGCCACTTAAAACTCTAGCTAAGTGCCGGGGAACGTTCCGCAGAGGACCGTCCAGAGTATTAAGGGGATCTGTATTTTGCATCCTTTAGGCTCCAGACCTCTTTTAACTCTCGATCCCCAAATCCTAATGAGACTAAACAGGCTTTTATTTTTACACGCATATACAAGTTGTTCCGAAACTTTTAGATTTCATGGACCAGTAAATTTCCAATAAATATTTTGAACACTGGTTTATAACTTTTTATCTTTTTGGCCAGTTTAGAAAAGTTAAAAAAATTAAAAATCATCAAGCCTATATCTTTTTTCTAGAAATATCTATCATAGCAGATGTTATGTCCTCCTTCCTCGCTGGAAACGCCAGTTTAGTTTGGGTGTCTTCCCCCTCCCGTGTGAGTCATATTGACTAGTGTAAGGTTCCAAGTCCATGCCCTTGACAGTGATTGGCTTAAGGATGGGCACATGATCCCACTGTGGACCACGCTGGTCATGAAGGGTGCTGTTGGAGGGCATGCTGATCCTTTACCATTTGCCTCTCTCCATCCAGAAGCATCCTTTGCTTTTTCTGCCTTTCTGGCCTCTAAGCACTACCCCACGAAGCCTTCCTTGTCCACTGGTCTCCCCTGGGGCTGGCTAACGGAGGCACTGCTGGGAGCTAAGAGTATTTATGACGCTCCCGCCCCTGCCCTCTTCCTCCTGGGGCAACCCTGCCAGCAGTGTTCATCCTGGGCCCGTCACCTCTCTGTCAGTCTGTCCTCTTCACTCTTCTGCTCATGCTTTTAAAATAATCCCTCCACCATATTCACTTCAGGTAAATTCTGTGCGCGCGCCGCGTCTTCCTTGCCCAAACCCTGACCGATATAGGGGCTCTCGGGAACGGTTCCTAAAAAGAGACACAGAGGAGGGCCCAGGCGTCTTGTACTGGAGGTGACTGTGTCAACAGGTGACCTGGGGCCTTTGTGGCCGCCATCCCGACCAGCGAGGGGAGCCGGGCTGAGGGAAACCAATGCGGCGTGGGTGGCAGAGGGGGCACCCAAAGGGCTGTGCCCTTGAGGATCTCGTGCCTTTGAATGAGCCAGCTCTGGAGATGCATTCAGTGGGAAGCGTGCTATCAGGTTGAGAGGTTTCCTTGTTGTTTAGGCCACTTTGAGTTGTGGTCTTGTGTTCCTCGAGGCTAAAAATTTCCCAAGTTCGATAAAGCAGATGAGTAGGGCGCAATAACCGAGTAATGGGGTGGGTGTGGGGAAATCTCTTAAGTAAAACGAGCAGAGATACATTTAACATGATTTGAAGAACGAAAAGGAAAGAGGTGATGAACAATGTTCATGAGGGCTCTGCTCTCTGCCTCCCCTGGGTCCCTCTGTTGTGGTCTCTGCTGCCTGGACCTCCAGGCTGGCTGGCTGGCGCTGTGCTCTCTGACCCATAACCTTGGGGTGGGGCTCCCCACTTCTTTCTTCCTATCTCTCTACCTGATTTTGCCCCCTCAGGATTCCCTAGAGTGGATCCTCCCACCATCCTCGAACTTCCATCGCCATCATTTTCACCTCGTTAAAGCCATTCTTTCAGAAAAATATCATAATTTTTAAAAACCAATCTTTTCCAATCTATTTAAAACAATTTTAATTTTAAAAACTCTTGCCTATGGAGCTATTTGTCCTTAGCTGTGAATGCTGTCACAGCTGACGTAATGGGTTCAATTCCCCCTTATTCCAGGCCTCCATATTTTGGTCACGCCTTGCTCCTTTTCACTTCTTTGACATTTTGTCTTCTCAATTCTGATTCCCTCCAGCCTTTTTCTACCAACTCTCAGAAGGGAAGTGGGAAGGAGAAACAAGAAATTAAGGGGATGCCAAAAGGTTTATTTTCCAGTGAAAGCAAGAGAGGCTCGAGATAAGAGAGAAGGTCTTTGAGGACTGGTGTATTCGTGATCCCATTAGCCTAAGGTTAGATTGGAGGGAGGGTTTGTCATTTCTTCTTGGGTGAGCTATTTGCATGAGTGATGCTGGATTTGGAGGCTATGGATGAAAATTATTCTATGAAAATTATAGAATAATCCCCTGATTTACCCAACCTAGTGGCTAAGTCAGGGAAAATGATCAGTTCATGCCTTGAAAATAAATTCTTTCCTTTGGAAGACAGTAAAAAGCAGAGGAAGACACTGAATAAATGCTTTCTGGTGGTGTGGGTGCCGGCTGGGAGCCACTGAGGTCTGGAGGCCCTTCCAGCTGTACGGTTGGAGGGTTCTTAAGCGAGAACACATGTGCTGAGAATCCACAGAGTCAGATATTTTCACTGTGGGTGGAAGATGTTAAAGGGTATGGCTCTAAAATGGAAAATCTCGCTCCTTGCAATGCATAAGGCAAAATAAGGATAACACTGAGGCCCCCAGTCAACAAGATCCTGGACTCTGATTTGGGCCGCTCGCTTTTTCCTGGCTTTGGGAAATTAGGGAATTCCCTTAGTCTCTCTAAGCTTTCAGTATTTTTATAACATTGGACTAATCAATCCGGCTCTGCCCATCTCTCTGGGTGGACAGGATCAAGAGATGCCAAATGATAGCCTGCTGTGTTGTGTAACATTCTGCACACACACAGGGCACGATTGGTTTTACTGTTATGTGTGACCCAGTTGCACAGCCACCAGGGACTGTGAACTCTACCTGTCAGCGCCTCCTGCAGGGCTGGGCTGGAACAGGTGCCTTCCTACCCTTGGGAAGCTTAACTTGGCTGGAAGAAATCACTTAAGCAAAGCTAAGTGATTTCCAGCAGCGTGCAGGAAAGTGGAGGTGGGAGCGTCAAGACAGCTCAATCAGCCAGGCCATTTGTAGAGATGCCTGCTTTTACTGTCAGACTTCAAGGGGACACTACACTGAGTATATTTGATAATACCTGGTGTTTTAAAATCAAATAATGATTGTTTGCGGAAATTTTAAGTAGGTATGTTTTTCATTCAAAGTCTGTTGGCCCCTCCTTTGAAGTATTTCTTCAGTCCCTTCACTTCTGTCCATCGTCACCACTGCTCGTGCCAGGCCCGCAGCCCCTCCCACCTTGATCCTCGCATCACCCTCTGGCCTTGTCTCTTTCACTCCAGTCCCGCCACCCACCCCCAAGCTGCTGCCCACACCCACCCAGAATCTTCTCTAGGACTCCAGTCTCTTTATGTCACTTCCCTGCTTCACATCCTCCAGAATCTATCACCTTTGGGATCAAATCAAATATCTTACCGTGTGGCACAAAGACCCAGCTTAGCTATCCCGTCCCGGCTCACTATCGCCCCGTCCACACTCGGGCAGCCTGGACGCCCTGAGCCCAGCCTTCCCGGCCTGGCTCGTCTCTCATGGTCACACAGGCCTCTTTCTCTGCTCTGCTTGTCTTAGCCAGATTTCACCCTTCCTTCCCTGTTGCGTTCAGACGTCCTGTGTCCCCAGGACTGGGCTCGGTTGTTCCTTTGTGCTCCTGGACTGGGCTCACCCCATGTTCCCCCTTCAGTCTCAGCCGACGCCTCACCTCACGCCTCTCCGAGGCCTGGGAACTCTCTCATCCTCCTACCAGATCTGTGATCCAGC
>NW_006798732.1:1914033-1918961 GCF_000442215.2 Lipotes vexillifer | reverse complement strand
CCCTCTCCTTCTTTCCTCCAGGTGCGATTCTCAAAGTGTCTCTTCCCCGTGAAAGGTGGGCTCCTCTGCTTCTGCTCCGGGCATCACGCCTCCTCTGCTCAAGGACTCCTGCCTTTAACCCCCCTCCATCTTCAACTGCGCAAGCCCTCCTTTTGTACGGATCACTTCATCATCATGCAAACATTCTTCATCTCCTTGGTTCTTCCAAGGTTCTCTAGCTGCCATTCCCTATCTCTGTTGCCTACGTCCAACATCCTTCCGGAGCTGTCTGCGCGTTGTCTCCCTGTCTCAGTTCTCCTGTCTGCCCACCCATCAGGCTTCCCCCTCTGCTGTCTGGCTGCAGTAGCCCTGCCGGAGGTGGGCAGTGGCCTCTGCTTTGCACTGCCCCGGTCGGACCCCTCCCTCTGCACCTCTCACCACCCTGCCTGGGCTGGCTTCTGGCTCTTCCCCGTCTACCAGCCCATGACTTCCCCATTCCTGTGCCCTTACCTTTCTTGCCACCCTCTCTGTGCGTGGTCGCAACTCGACCCAGATCTTTAAATAACATTTATTTGCCGGTGGTTCCTGAATTTATAGCCTGAGTTCAGACCGCTTCTCTGAACTCCAGACTCTTGTATTCAATGCCTACTCTATATTCCCACGTAGCTGATTCACAAGCATCTCAAAATTACTATGTCCCAGAACGAACTCCTCATTCTGCCACTTCAGTCCATGGCTCCCCCGTCTTCCCCATCTCAATAAATCCCACCTTCCTCCACCCAGAAATGTGGACGACCTACTTGTCTCTTCTTTTCACTCATCCTCGGAGTCTGTCAGACGTTCCTGTCTAGCCCATCCCCAAAGCCTATCTTGATCTGGTCCACTTAGCCCCACCCCTTCTCCTCTCACCATAGCCCAAGCCACACTCAGCTCCGGGAGTGGTCCCCTGCTTCCACTTGGGGAAGGCAGCTCTAGTCCGTGACCACATAGCATCCAGAGAAAGTGTGATGCCTGCATAAAACCTTCAATGGTTCCCCATTGAACGGCTCACACGGCCCTATGTGGTCTGGCTCTTGCCTTTCTTCCAGCCCCCCTTTTCGTGTCCGGTCCCCTCCCTCCTTCATCACACAACCCGTGGCTGCTTCCCTCACGTCTGCTCCATTGGTTCAATGATGGATACTCAGTCTCTGGTAACTGCTCACGACACAGAGATTGTGTGAACAAATATTTGCTTTGATTGCTAAATTTATTGCTGTGTGCCAGAACCTGGAGTGAACCAAAGAAAGTTCCTGCCAGACAGGAGCTCTCAGTCTGGTGAATGACACGAATGTGTATACAGAGACTGTTTACTATTTGATGTGGTAGGTGTGATCCTGAGGGGAAGCCAGCTCTGGGGCCAGAGGAAGCTTAGGAAAGGTTCTCAGAGAAGGAAATATTTGAAGTGAGTTGATGAACCTCTACAGAAATCTAAAACAGCATTTAAAAACTGTAGCTTAGGAAGGAGAATAGTGGGAAAATATGCTGAGATATTAATATTGGTAAAATCTCTAGCTTTTAGCTTTTTGGTGAAAGTTTGTTTTTTTCCCCCTATTTTGGTATTTCCAAATATTGCATCATGAATTTATTATTTTTTATAATAAAAAAAGTTAAAAAAAAACATGGTGGGAAATAGTTCTTTGACACACACACAGGTACCGGTATCGTAACACAAGACAGGCTTGGTGTCTTGTTATGAGTTTTCTCATCTGTTTCTGGGAGCCGGCTACAGGTACTGGAAGTAAAGCTTCTTGAAATAAATTTTCCCCAACACAGGAAAAAAAATAGTAGAAGAAAAAAATGAGAAAAAGGATGAAATCCGTTTCTTCAGTTTATGAGTTGAGCGGGTAGCTGGCAAGGAATATAGGAGAAGGGAAAATAGGATTTCCTTGTCATGTTCCACTTGTGAAAGCCAGTGGGTGTTTTCACAGGTACCAGCTAGTCCTTCCTGAAAATCCGCTAATGGGGACAGGCTGTGAAGCAGCAGTAGGAAAGATAAATGCTTTTCTGGAGAGTAATTTTAGTTCAGGGTGGAAAATGTGAAGACAATAAAAAAGAAAGATCAAATGGAAACTCCATCCACAGGCCAACCCACAGCACAGAAGCACTGAGGACCGTGTGTTCTAATTAGTCCTTGTACCAGGCAGGGGCCTCTCTCTGCAAACGCCCCTCCCCTTGTGTCGGGCAGCCTGGGGGGAGCATTTGTTTGTACTGAGTGGCTATCATTCTGGGGGGAGCAGAAGGCTTGGAAAATGTAAAAAACCAAGACCACCAAGCTGTGACCTTCCTCTCGTCCTGATTCAACGATGCAAGTGGACTTTTCTATAACAGGTATTTAGATGCTTCTGAGCGGAGCATTCAGAATGCAGGCACTATTGTGTGTGTGTGTCTGGGGGGAGCTGCTTTCAGTCTCTGACCCCTTTCCCACTCGGCTACTTTTTCTACCCCAGTCAACTCTTCTGTAATGACTACGGAGGGCACATAGACTCACTAAGACTTGGGTCTCCCCCTCCTGCTTTTTCTCTATGCTGAAATGGTCCCCACTGAGCGCCCTTCTGAAGTTCAGAGTTTTCCATGCTCCTCGTGGCAAGCTTTAGTGTTTCTAGTTGCCCTGACGTGCAATCTCCAGTAACCACTGCACTGCGGGAAGCTGAAAGGGAAACGGTGCTGTGATGAGATAAACCAGTCCGGACAAGGGTCTCAGAGCTTCCTCCCATCCCCTTCGCTCAGTAGCTACCTGTCTCCCTATAGGGGTTTCAGAGTCAGAGAATCTGAAATGACAGACTGTTCTGAAGGTTTGCTGAGGGCTCTATACTTGGATCTCCTCAATAACCTAAGAGGAATCTGGGGAACTCTGACTTCCTTCCTGGGACCGGCTCACTGCTCCAACAAGGGCGGCCAACGGCCAAAAACAAGAGTCACATCCCATACCCAGAGCTTGGCAGTCTTGAGCACTGAGGTATTTTTCTTCCGGTCGAGGAACTTTTCACTCCCACACAGGCAATCAGTATGTTCCAATGGTTGACTTTTAGGGCACTAAAACAATAAGATTCATATTTAATTTAAAACGGAGACAATCCCAAGGGACTAAACATGAAAATGGTGGCCTCTGGTCTGGTCTTAAGGCACCTGCTGTATTGTACCCCAAAGCTCCGCTTTGGTGGAGATTGTCCAGGCAATAACTGGGAGTGTTTACTCCCCTTGCCTTAATCCCAAGCCTAAGGGTATGTCTGCTCCTTTGTTTTAATTGTTATCCTTTGAGAGGTTTAATCAGGTCTGGTTAGATTTAGAATTAAGTTGGAACCTGGCTTGGAGGGGTGTTTTTGTTTTTCACTTTGGCTGTAATTAAAAATGGTACATGGGGGTCAAGGCAAAGCAGATAAGATTGCCATTTTGTCCTCTTGTTGCCAAGAACCTGACTTCATAAAGCAGTGATTTGAGATGATTGCTTTGGAAATCATGAATTCAGGGGAACTTCCTTACAGAAAGCTGGCATAAGCCTCAAGATGGCCAGAACCCACCCCTGCCCAGCTGACTTCGGGTCACCAATGGTCTTCCTTTGCCTGGGACTGTCTCAGTTTTAAAACTGAAAGTCTTGAGTCCCAGAAAACCCGTCAGTCCTGAGAAAATCAAGGTGGTTTGTCACCTACCTGGAATTAAAGATCGAATGAATCGAAACAATGAGACAACCAGGAGACACACTTGATCTCTGGCTTTAGTTTGCGTTTTGTGTGTGAGATGGACCCTGCTCACACCCGTTTCCCTAATGGGCATTGGGGTGGAGGCAAGGAGAAAAAGTAGAGAAAGGGAGTGGAGATGAGCTATTTCTTTGCAATGAGGCTCTGCGCATTTGAGGCACAGCTGATTTTAAATAGTGGCCAAGTTTGGATAACCAGTGGGGACATGTGATGGCAACAGAGGTTGGGCCTCAGCTAAAGAAAGCAATTTCTGCCCCCAAATAATGGGATGGAAGACAAGTCTCAGTGTACAGAATCTTCCTGAATTCTCAGGCAGACATAGATACTTTTCCCCTGTGTGTCCACTACATTTTGCACCCTGTTACCTAACGGCAAACCTAAAAATTTCAATTTTTGTTAAAAAAAAAAAACCCCAAACAACCCAATCAAAAACTGGGCAGAAGACCTAAATAGACACTTTTCCAAAGAAGACGTACAGATCGCCAACAGGCACATGAAAAGATGCTCAACGTCGCTAATTATGAGAGAAATGCAAATCAAAACGACAGTGCAGTACCATCTCACACCATTCAGGCTGGCCATCATCAAAACCTCTACAAATTACAAATCGTTGGAGAGGGTGTGGGGAAAAGGGAACCCACGATTGGTGGGAATGTAAACTGGTGCAGCTACTATGGAGAACAGTATGGAGGTTCCTTAAAAAAAACTAAAAATAGAGTTACCGTATGATCCAGCGATCTGACTCCTGAGCATATATCTGGGGAAAACTATAATTCAAAAAGATACGTGCATCCCAATGTTCATAGCAGCAGTATTTACAATAACCAAGACATGGTCCTGGAGCATCCATCCCCTTCAGGGGGAGGCTCACTGTACCCTGAGCTCATACCCTGTATCCTCAGTGGGACAAGCATCAGACTCCAACAGAGCCAGCCTAATCACAGCACAAAAGGGGGGCCCCCCCCATCACCGGAGAGGGTGCTGTGTTGCAATATAACCCTTTTCTAGTTTCCCGAATGTTGAGTGTTGATATTTAAAATGGAAATCCAGAAATGGAGAAGTTAAATTGCCATACGTTTGTGACTCTTTGTTACCTAGAAGTCAGTTTACTCTTTCCTGCGACAAAATGATATGGAAAATCTTGCCTTGAAGGGTTATTGTGATTTTCAGACTCTGAGAAGATCGTAGAGATCTTTCCTGGTGAGGCTCTTTCCC
>NW_006798732.1:1909965-1913939 GCF_000442215.2 Lipotes vexillifer | reverse complement strand
TCTTTCCCTGCTGATGAAATTCCTGATAAATTAGGAGAACAGGACACCAAGCAATGACCTCAACAATAAAGCACAATGATGAGGCCCCAGCTGCCCTTGACCTGGGAAGTTCTGGGGATGTCTGTTCTCCTGTTGGCTTGAGATAATAAAAATATATTTGAAAGTATTAGGCTGACGTTGCTTCATGGATGAAAAGGAGAAAGGAGTAGCTTTTCACGTTTAATCTGGTCTACAACACAGCAGTGCCATGGATCTGCTCAGTCTGGGTATTTGGGAACCTTGGTCCACACTCCAGAAACTGAAAGGGTCTGATGCCTGAGAAGAAAACAGCAAGGTCCTCGAAGCTGGAGTGAATCTGACGCCAAAACAGATTGCAGCCAAAATAAGAGAAAAGTTCCCTAAGCCAGACAAGTTTGAAACGTGGGGACTCCCTGTGGACCACAAAAGCATTCAGTGTCGCTCTTGTAAAATCAGAACTGGAGTTGATGGGGGACGTGGGATGTAGCTGAAGGAAAAGGTTCAGTATTCTGGCTAATGCCCGCTTTGAGCTGTGAAACAAGTTTACAGTGTTAGGGTTATTTGCAGGTATGAATGTACACATACTGAATTTCCAAGGAATTGTTAAGCACACGTTTTGTTTTCTCTGTTAAAAAATTCAGAAGTTCCTTAAATATGGTCAATCTCAAATTTGTGTTTGCCATAGAAGCAACTGATGATCATAGAGCAATGTCAAACAATTCATTTTAGGAATAAATGCTATGGCCCCAAAGTACAGCATAAAGATAGCTACAGGATGTATAGTCTAAAGGTGGGAACTACTGTGGAATCTCACCTGAGTCAGGTCAGGCGTGACCTAGAGGTGGTCCCCAAGTGAGTGTCATGAAATATTCACTACATCTTGAAATAAAAGTGTTTCTTAAAGCTTATTTGAGAAACTAAAAAATTTGGTAAGTGAATAGTTTTTGTAAGGATTTGGTGGGAGTAAGGCAGGAAACTTTGCCTAACTGGACTTTAGTGTAAAAGAATCCACAGAAATGAAAGGCTGATAAATAGTAATAATAATGATAACAATGCAACATGTTGGCAGAAAAAAGGTGCTTTAAAATGAGCTTGACCAACTTCAAGGGATTTCTTGGTAGTCTTATTATTTTGGACATGGGCTTATTACAAAATCATTGTTGTGATTATTATGGGGAAGATGAAACCTCAAGTATCAGACATTCTCAAACTTAAGATTTTTTTTTATGGGTTTCTGGGATAAATTGTTAACATAGCACTATTTTCAATAATTGGTTCTTAAATATAGCCCTAGGCTGTACAATAATAATAAATGTAATATCACTTTTAATAGTCTTCAGAGACTATTACCAAAAATATTTAGTTTTACCCACACAAAACCCTGTAAGACTGGCCATGCAGACATATCCCCTTCTTACAGAAGCTGGAAGAAATTCAAGCTCTTAACTTGCCTAAAGCTGGGAACTGCTGGGACCAGGACCAGTTCTTCCGACCCCTGGAACAGTGCTCACTGTGTTTTGACGATTGAAGAGGACACTTGTGGTTTGCGCTGCTCTTGAATAAGACCTAAAGCATTAAAAACATTCTTAGCTCAGTTCCAGGTTACAAAATAACACATCATTATTCTTCGGCATTTCCCGGTGAATGGATGCAATATAATTCTTCATTTTATGCTATAATTCATTTTAACCTTTAAATTCTAGGCACCATTTTGTGTTCTATCTGTGGAGTTGTCTGGTTCATTTCATTTGCATTGCATTTCAATCTGAGGGAATTCATATGTTGCTTCTATGAACAAAGAAAAGTGTATCGGTCACCGTCATTTAATGAGCACATGCTGAAAACAGGTAAAGGTGGCAAAGGATTGAGAATGAACCTCGTGTATTTAAAAAGCTTTTAGAATAATGAGAATTCTTTACTGTGAAAGGGCTCTGGAGGAATTATTTTTTCATTTAAGGAGGTTTTGTCTAATATGCAGTGAGGTATGAGGGAGTATGGAGTTTGGGAGTCGGGTAAGGTGGAGGTGTTAACCTGGCAACCGTCAGCAGGGGATCAGCCATGTAGCGGTGAGTCTGGATGGAGAAGACAGAAGAGCCTGAGAACGTCGGGTGAGCGCACACCCGTGTGTAGAGCAGCGATCTTCCCGGCTGCATCGTAGAATCACCCTCAAGATTGAAAAACAATCTTGGTAAAAGGGCAGTGGTCTGGAAACATAGGAAGTGGTGTTTAGAAAGCGAAATACTTGAAATTAAGATTATGGCAGGAGTACAGTTACTTATACGGACATTCTAAGTTGTGTGATCTCGGGGGTGGCTAGCGGAAGTGGGCTGGAAGGCAAGTTTCAGTGGAGGTGAGAAGGTTGAGGAGATGAGAAAACAAGGCACTGGAGGAGTCGTTTCCCTCGATGTGGGAGTCCCCGTGAATTACGACAGAAAAAATGGTGAAGATACAGACAGAGATCCCGGAGCTTGTATCTTCAAGGAGAGGGAGGGGGTGAAGGAGGTGCCGTGGAGTACTGTGCCCAGAGCGGTATTGCCTGGTGCATTCTCCAGGTCTGGTCTGATGCCGAGCCCTTCAGAGGAGCCAGGACTGTTGTGGAGAAGGGGGTCCCCATGGTCTGGAAGCAGCACCAAAGAGGAAGAAAGAGCCTTTGCCGGGCTCAGCCCAGAGTGTATGGGAGAAAACCAACCACGTAGGCTTGGGTTTGAGCATTAAAGAGAAGAGGTGGAGGATACAGAATTTCTCTATCCTCCTAGACCAGGAGTTTCCAAAGGCAGAGTGGAAGCCTTTGTGGGGATCTAGCGTGGGTGTGACATTGGCCAGAGCAGAAGGTGTACAGGTCTGTATGGGGACAAGAGTCTGGAGGATGAGACATGACCTTGGGCCTTGGTCACCAAGAAAAACAGTGTGTGGGGCATGGTGAGATCTGTTCTGATGTTTCTTCAGGGTAGCTTGGTATTCAGTTCCACTTAGAGCATATTTCTGAGACTGGTGTCTTAGATTGTGGTCATGAGCAATAACTACTGGGGAGGGAGGCTTTCCAAGACGGTGCAAAACTCTTTGGTGCTCTGTCCTCCCAAGGCTAGAAAAGCTTAATATCACCTTAGAGGTCCATGGACCTTTTGGGAAGACTAAAAAATTGACATATAGCTCATTTATAATGTTGTGTTAGTTTCTGGTGTACAGCAAAGTGAGTAGGTAACACATATATACATACATATATTCTTTTTCATATTCGTTTCCAGTATAGGTTATTACAAGTTATTGAATATTCGTTCCGGTGGGAAGATTTTAAATTCTTTCCTTAGATAAACTTTCGGAGGTGGAATTGTTAGGCCCAGGTTTTGATATTGTCGTGGCTGATGTGGTCACTCCTGGTTACCCATTCTACCTCAGATGACTGGCCCCAGCCAATGACGGTATAACTGCAGAGCTCACACCAACGACCGACCGGTTTAGGAACAGGAAGGTGACCTAATACCAGTCAGGGCCAACAGAGGTGAGAGAAAGTCAAAGGCATGGGTGGGGGGGCGGGCCTGAGGGAGATTTCAGGGAAAGATTCCAAATTCCCTAAAAGCCATTTAAGAAATAGGTAATTTATCTTCTTTCTCTAGATGCTTTTGGTTGTGAGTGAGCTTCGTGTATTTAACAAACCTTTAGGATTATGAGAATTATTATGAGCCCCGGCACAGCCTGAGCCATCCTATCTCCAGCTGAGGTTGATGCCCATACACAGTGGGGATCCGGGCGGAGAGAATTGCAGAGACCTGGACGGGAGCCCTGACATCACCCCAGGACGTGCCCTATCTTGGGACTTCTTGTTATGCGAGATAACACATTTCCTTATTGTTAAAACTACTTTTAGTTGTGCTTTCCTGTTATTCACAGCTGGAAACATCCTACTGATACCAAGAAGTACTGACATATGGCCTTCAGAAAGCTGTGTCTTCCCTACA